>NW_023425355.1:25651570-26251570 GCF_014108415.1 Molossus molossus | reverse complement strand
TGAATGAAAGCCTTTCTGGGTAGAGTAGTCTTGGAATCAGATCCTTGATTTTCTTCACCTTGACTCCTTCATGACACTCTCTTCTGGCCTGTAGTGTTTCTGTTGAGATGTCAGCTGAGAGCCTTATGGGGTATCCTTTGTAGGTAACCTGTTGTTTATCGCTTGTTGCCTTTAGGATTCTCTCTTTGTCTTTTATTTTTGGCATTTTAATTACTATGTGTCTTGGTGGGGCCTGTTTGGGTTCTTCTTACTTGGGGCTCTCTGTGCTATTTGAACTTGAATGCCTTCTTCCTTCACCAAGTTAGGAAAGCTTTCTGTTACTATTTTTTCAAATATATTCTCTAACCCTTGCTCATTTTCTTTCTCTTTGGGGACCCCTATGATGCGAATGTTATTGTGCTTCCAGTTGTCTCACAGTTCTCTTCAGCTATCTTCCTGTATTTTAATTGTTTTTCCTTTTGGTTTTCTGATTGGTTGATTTTTTTCTACCCTGTCTTCTACTTCGCTGATGGTCCTCAGCTTCTTCTAGTCTACAGGTTAGTTCTTCCAATGTGTTTTTTTTTTTTTTTTTTTATCCTCACCCGAGGACATTTTTCCATTTTTTGTTCAGGTAGAGTGGGAGGGAGAGAGAGGAACAGAGAGAGAGAGAGAGAGAAACATCGATGCGAAAGGAACACATCGAGTGGCTGCCACCCGCACAACCGACCAGGGCCGGGGACAAACTGCAACCGAGGTACATGCCCTTAGCGGGAACCAAACCCCGGTCTCTCAGGACCGCAGGCCGATGCTCTAACTGCTGAGCCAAACCGGCCAGGGCTCCAATGTGTTCTTAATTTCTGCTATGTCATTCTTCATTTTCAGTTGGTTGGCTTTCAATGTTTCTATATCTTTACTCATGGTGCTGATATCCTTACTCATGCTGTTGAGCTTCCTCAAGATCATGGCTCTGAACTCTACCTCTGATAATTTGCTTAACTGCATTTTATTGATCTCATCTTCGATAGTGTTCTCTTGTTCTTTCATTTGGGATTTGTTTCACCATTTTGGCTATATCAGTGGGTTTTTGAGCCTTCCAAATTTTTCCTGTGGATGTTGGTGTTCTGCTGTTTGTGGCTACCTCTACTGAGTTTGGATGAGCCTGGTTGGGCCCATGTTAAACACCACTGTCAAGTTTTACTTTCCTGGATAGATTTACAAGACCGGGGAAGGTTCAGTTTTTCTCTAGCTTTTTTGTCTCAAGGCTATTAGTCTCAGTTACTCAGTGAGTTGGAATTTAGCCCTGATATTCTGCCTAAGAGGATTTCCAGACTGTGGGATAGATGCTGCTTGTTAATGAGCCTCAGTTTGCATTTCTTTGACTCACTTGGGAAAGGCTGAATCTCAGAGGTAAGAGAGCTTTTGCTTTTTTCCACAGCTCTGGGAAGGAGCACACTGGCCACAATCCTTTGTGGCCTCAACTCAGCAAAAACTCTTAGTGCCCTCCATATTCCGGGTGTCCCCACAGAGTTTTATCCAGTCTTTCCTCCCTTTTCCGTAGCCACCAGGTGAGTGGCTGTGGCTATTTTAGTGCTCTGTCCAGGCTTTCTGCACTGTGGAGCAGGCTTGGTCTTTATTCCCCAAGGGCACTATTCACAGCTAAGACTGCTGCTGTCTGTGGGCTCCCAGTCTGCCACCCTCTCCCACCTCTGCAGATCGTACCAGTGTCCCTGGTTATATCGTTCTGTCCTGCTGCTTTTCTGTTGCTTTTTTCTGAGGATTTGTCTTTATTTTAATTGTAATTCCTGTTTGGTACTGGGAGATCATCTGTGTAGCTTCCATTCACTCAGCCTTCACTTTCAAATCCTCTATGCATATCTTTGTGCAGCTGGGTCGCACAGGCCTCTCTGGTGCTTCAGCACCTCACAAGTTCCCCGGGTAACTAGATTGCACAGTCCCTGCTGGGTCATGCAGGTCTCTCTGGTGCCATTGCACCCTATAGGTTCCATGGGCAGGCAGTTGGATCTTACCAGTCCCTTTGTGATCTGTCTTCCCACTGCTCGTGTGGCCTGCTGGGTCCCACAGGCTTCTCTATTGCCCCAGTACCCTGCAGAACCCACAGGCAGCTGGATCACACCAGTCCCTCTCGGGCTCTGGCTTCCCACTGCTTTTGTGAGCTGCTAGACTGTTCAGGCCTCTGTGGAGCCTCAGGTCTGTCCTCTGGTGGCTGGGGAGTGCTGCTGCCCTGTGGGGCTCAATTCCTGCTCAGCTTTTGCTGTAGTTTTTGGGGATGGGTCTCCAAGCTGGTCTGTGCTTCTGTTGCCTGGGGATGGATGTCTGCTCCCCAGCCTCTGTTGCTGAGGGTATATGTTGACTCTGATAGGGATGCTACTATGGGGGATGGTACTGGTCTCCCAGCTGTCTGTAGCTTCCACATCCAGAATCTTGGCAGCTCCACTACTGTTCACTGGTCTGTGTTTACACAGAGTGTTTACTGGTTTGATGGTGCCAGGTGAGCTGGTGGGGTCAGGTTGCTGAGCCCTAACCAGTCCAACTGCCTCCTCCCATGGAAGACCTGGGATCTTCCAAAATGGTGGGACCTCCCGATGGCACAGGGAGAATTGCCTTGAAGAGCTGCTTACTGAGGTATCTTGCTGCTCCCGTCCATAGCACAGGAACCTTCTGCTCTGTGTCTCTGCACTGCTGGGGTTTGGTAGTCCACCCTTGCATCCACTCACATTCTCTCACACTCTGGCTCATTCTCTCACACACTCACCTTCTCTCTGGTCCTGCCCAGCGCCATCTTTGGTGTTCTCCAGTGTCTTTTTTCTTATCTATTCAGCCAGTTATTTTTCATTGAAGAATTTAATGCATTTGAATTTAAAGTAATTGTTGATAGATATATTTTATTATTCTTTTTCTTCTTGAAGAAGACCCTTTAAAAATATATGTAATACTGGTTTCATGATGATGATCTCCTTTACGTTTTTCTTCTTAGGGGAGCTCTTTATTTGTCCTTTGATTCTAAATGATATATTTGCTGGTTAGAGTAATCTTGATTCTTGGGCCTTGGTTTTCATCACTTTGAAAATTTCATGCCAATCCCTTCCAGCCTGCAAAATTTCTGTTGTAAAATCAGCTGACAGTCTTATGGGAGCTGTTTTGTGCAGAAACAACTGCTTTATTCTTGCTGCTTTAAAGATTCTCTCTTTGTCTTTAACCTTTGACATTTTAATTATGGAATGTATTGGTGTGGGTCTCTTTGGGTTTATCTTGTTTGGGACTCTGTGCTTTCTGGACTTGTATGTTTATTTCCTTCACCAGGTTATGAAAGTTTCCCGCTGTTATTTTTTCACATAGGTTTTCAATTCCTTGCTTTTTCTCTTTTTCTTCCAGCACCCCAGTTATGCAGATGTTGGTATACTTGAGGTCTTTCTGAGGCCCCTCAAACTTTTCTCATTTATTTCGTATGCTTTTTCTTTTTTACTTAGGTATTTTCTGCTACCTAATTTTACAAATTGCTGATCTTCAGATAGATGCTACTTGTGCTGGGCTTGCAGATGTCCAGGAGTTACCAAGCTGTGAACTGGACAGGCTTCCCATAGTGCTTGGGGCACCTTATCAAGAAGTATGGGGCATGCTATCGGGAGATGTTGCTTGTTTGGGGTTTTTGAACCACTGTGAAATTTTAGAAAAGTATGCAGCATGAGCCAAATCAGGCTATTTGTACAGAAAAGCTACTAGAATCAGCTTGGGTGGACCCACAATTTAGGTTGAGCAGGCTCTCAGGGAATCAACAGGGTGGGGGAACAGTGTAACAAGATTGATGGAGACTCATATATGGCACCTGCCATATAAAATTGGGGAGAGCTCAGCAAAGGAACAATGGCCTCTACCAGCACTTATGTCTTGGAGAAAGCTGCCCTTATAAACCTTGCCCCAAAACCAGACAATTTAGTTTCTCCTTGTATGTCCCTGGGGCCAGCATTTTAAGCTGCTGCTCTAGCACTGGAGTTCAGAAAAAGTGAGTCTGAGTCAGTTCATGCACAGGCTCTTTATGAGGAATTCCTGGGACTTCAGAAACACTGTTTCTCAGTCAGCCTGGTGTAAGACTGGAACTCCTCACTCTCAAGGGATGAACTATGCAGCTGAGATATCCCTCTTGATTTTTAACCACCACACACAGATATAGGGCCCACTCATTCTGAGTCTCCAGCCCCTCCTACCAGTCTTGACATGGCTTCTTTTTTTATATCCCTAGTTATAGGATTTCTGTTCAGCTAGATTTCAGGTGGTTCTGAATGAGGGTAGTACTGTAGTTTAGTTATAATTTTGATGTAGTCCTGCGATCTTGAACAGAAACCTCACATGCTGAACTTTAAATATAGGAGATCTGTAGTTGTCTAGGCAGTGATTATATATATATTTTTTAATGTGTTTGTATTTTTAACATCTAGAATAGAGTCAGACAAATGGAAGGCACTCAATTAATTTACAATTGAATTAATAAATAGATGAATAAAAATGACTAAATTACCTGAAATAATTTTCTACATTCTCTATTGTCATTTTTAAACAAAAGTATTTTTAAAAGGATATTATGAGAAAGTGTGCGCAAAATGGGCTGGATTTAGTAAGGTTTTGACTATTTTTCTGCTTAGTATATTCTAACCTAAGAGGTACTGCTGCAGCATAAAATTATATGTAGGCTTGGGATTTGCTTGGCGCTGACAGAGAACAGAGAAGCAGAGACTTAGTGGTATTTATTTTTTGTCTTTTGACATTATGTGACCACAGAAATATGTGGATGGATTCTAATATTGGGTACATCAGCTAGAGCATGTTTTTGAGAATTGCAATGGAGCACTAGTTCTCTGTCCTCCAATAAATTTACATAGCTATGTGGGATAATCTCACTATCACTTCTATAAACTTATTTTCATCATAAGTGAGTCTTTCCAAATTTATTTACAGTCAGGGATTCCCCTTTGGTTTAGAAAAATGTCTTCAGCAGTCAATTCTAAAACCTTGAAAATTATTTTATCTAGTACAATTGTGTGATATCAGCAAGGATAATAGACAAATTTTAAAAGGTTTGTAGATTATTATAGAACACCTTCTTGCCCTGGCCGGTTTGGCTCAGCAGTTAGAGCGTCGGCCTGCGGTCCTGAGAGACCCGGGTTCGGTTCCCGCTAAGGGCATGTACCTCAGTTGCAGTTTGTCCCCGGCCCTGGCCGGTTGTGTGGGTGGCAGCCACTCGATGTGTTCCTTTCACATCGATGTTTCTCTCTCTCTCTCTGTTCCTCTCTCTCCCTCCCACTCTACCTGAACAAAAAAAATGTCCTCGGGTGAGGATAATATATATATATATATATATATATATATATATATATATATATATATATATCACCTTCTTAAAAGTGTGACTAAGCTACTTTATATCTGGATGACTGTTCTTGTTACCATATTGTGCACACATAATTGGTCCCAGTAAATATTTGTTTTTTCAAAATGCTGGTGTTCTCTGTACATGGTATGGTAAGATGACATGTAGAAATAGCATCAAGTTTTAGACTTTAGAAAATAAATGAACTGTGGCTATTTCAAAGAGGGTATAGTTCAATGCATGCCATTACTAGTTATCTAGCGAGTAGGTAGGCTCTCTTCCCACTCCCAATTCTCTCAGTTGACCTATGGATTAACCTGGGAAGGCCCACAAATAATTTCTCTGAGTGACTGTAAACCAGATAGAACTTGAAGACTATCACAAATCTGACTGGAGAACTGGTTGAGGCAGTAGATTAGTCTTTTTTGGGGTGTTATACACTCAACAAGATTCGCAATAAAGGACAAGTATTGATATCTGCATCCCCCATTTCTAACAGAATGTTGATATTTAAGAGACTTCATGTAACATCTTACACCAGCAGTAGTAGATATCTCTGATTCAGGTGCCTAACTGACATAACAATAACAAAATTTACTTAGCATTTACTAATGTCAGAAACTGTACAAAGGACTTTGCATGTATTACCTAATTAATTCACCCATAAATATTAATATATCAACTGATAACAGTGGGTGACAATTCAACACCAATAGGAACTCCCAATTCTGGGTGCTGGTGAAGATAGAAACTTGATTGAGCACAAACAGCTCAATTGTGATACAGCATGACTGAGAGAACAGCACAGCTGTGGAAGAGCTCCAAAGTGTTATAGCTCATTTATCAATCAGCACAACTTGAAACAGCACAGCTATGAGGTGGCCCTAAGACACAAACCCTCTCAGCTAGATAGCTCTGCTCTGCTCTGCTCTGTGTTGGACTGCTCCATTTTGCTCTGCTCTGCCTGCTTTGCTCTGCTCTGGTCTGGCAAGTTGCCCTAGGTGTTTGGTCTTTGATGTTTCAGCTCCATGTGGGGAAAAGCAGTTTTCAGTCTTTAGTGGAACAGAAAAAGTGTATTCTCTGGTCCAGAGAGGAGCTGATTTATTTAGAGAAAAATGCCTGCATGGTCCCTGATTTGTCTGTCCTCATGCAAATGTGGGCTCCAAATCCTCACTGTTTGATTGTTCCAAAAGGTATATGTCATGATTGGTCACAATGAAGACACTCTGATTGTTCAGTGAATAAGCTGATGGGGATATAGTTGCATAGCTCCAACTGAATGAGAAAAGTCTCAGTCCCATTGGTGAAATTAAAATTCCAAGAACTTCTTTATAATGGCTGGCTCAGATGGCATGAATATAGTGCAGGCATGCAATTCAGTGCAGACTTCTTTCTAAAGTGTGGTTTGTGTGAGATGTCCAGGTTTAGAAATACCTGCTAAGCTCTGCTTTTATATTTGAGCCCAGTTATCCACCAGGAGTCCTTCTTGGTAGGTATATTCTTTCTCAGGGTCCACAGACATAGCTATTCTTATCATCTCCTTTGCTACACACTGATTACCATTTGTCCCTGTTTTCTGCTTTCTATATCCACATTTTCTTCCCCACAACAAAGCTCTAAACTATGTCCTTTATTGTGGATTTTTAAAATTTTGTAGTCAAGTGAGATAAGGCTGTCATATTAGTTTAAATATTTGAACTTTTTTTCTTTGCATAGATTCCATACAGATTATTGCCATGGTTCAACTAACGTGTTTAGCGGTTGAACATTTCTGACACTTCTTCTTCTTCTTCTTTTTTTTTTAATCCTCACCCGAGGACATTTTTCCATTTTTCACTCAGATAGAGCAGGAAGGAGAGAGAGGAAGAGAGAGAAACATTGATGTGAAAGGGACACATCGAGTGGCCGCCACCCACACGACCCAACCAGGGCCGGGGCAAACTGCAGCCAAGGTACATGCCCTTAGCGGGAACCGAACCCGGGTCTCTGTGGACCACAGGCTGACGCTCGAACCGCTGAGCCAAACCAGCCAGGGCCATTTCTGACACTTCTTAAAGACCTGAATTGGATTACACAAGCTAGCTATCTTCATCATTAGCCTTTTTATTTAAGGATCATGCGGGGAGACACAGAGCTTGGAGCTTTACACACATATAACAAATGTAAGAATAACTAAAGTTCCCTATAGGCAGGCACTGCTGAAAGTGCTGTGTGTAGATTATTCAACTTATTTAAGCAGTGTTTCCTGAACTGCACTCTGTTAATATAGAAAGAAATAACTTACATAATCAAAAGTTCAAGGTAGGCCAGCTCTAAGATTGGTTCCTTTTGTGACTTAACCAGGTTCTTTCCATCATCCTAGCTTACCTTTCTCAGGGTGTTGGCTTGGTCCTCAGGGGAGATAATCTAAGGTAGCAACATGCCTACTGCAGTTGCAGCCATCAAATACTATCATGATACTTTCCAGGGGAAGAGCTTATTGATTTCTCTGTATGTGTCTTTTTTTCCATTGTTTTTCTTATTCGATTACAGTCTACATTTAATATTATTGTGGACTAGCTTCATGTATAGCACAGTGGTCAGAAAACCATGCACTCAACAGAGTGGTCCCCCTGATGCCTCAAGTATTCACCTGGCCACATACAGCTACCACGACATTGCTGAGTACATTCCCTACACCATAATTCACATCTCTGTGACTATTCTGCAGCTACCAATTTGTACTTTTTAATTCCTTCAAATTTTCACCCAGCCCTACAAACCCCCTCCCTCCTTTCGACCATCAGTCTGTTCTCTACAAGTGTGTTTCTGTTTTTTTTATTTTTTTATTTTGATCTTTAGATTCCACATGTAAGGGAAATCATATGGTTTTTGTATTTCTCTATCTGACTTGTTTCACTCAGCATAATACCCTCTAGGTCCATTCCTTTTTATGGCCAAGTAGTATTCTATTGTGTGTGTGTGTGTATATATATATATATATATATATATATATATATATATATATATATATCAGCTTTTTTATCTACTTGTCTGTTGATGGGCACTTAAGTTACTTTCATAAAATGCATGCAAAAAAATTGAAGCTAGACCACCTTCTTACATCATATACAAGAATAAATTCCAAATGGATTAAAGACTTAAATGTAAGATTCAAAACCATAAAACTCCTAGTAGAGAACATAGGCAGTCAAATCTCTCACATTTCACTTGACAATTTTTTTTTCTCAAATCGTTATTGTTGGATGTAAAATGTATTACAGATGTTCCACATTTTTCCCCCATTGACCCCCTCCTCCCCACTCTCGCCCCCCCCCCACCTTTTCCCATACTATTGTCTGTGTCCATTGGTTATGCATATAAGTTCTTTAGTTTATTTCTTCCCACCCCCCCCAACCCCTTTCCCTTTGAGGTTTGTCAGTCTAGCAATGAATTTGTGTTTCTTTTTTTATTATTTATTATTTATTTTTTTATTTTTTTTATATGAATTTTTATTTATTTTTTTGTTACAGATATTTTACCTTTTTACCCCATTGGCACCCCCCACCCTACCCCCCCTCCACCCTGTCCCCGGCTTAGTTGTCCATGTCCATTGGTCATGCATACATGCATATAAGTTCTGTGGTTTATCTCTTCCCACCCCCCCAACCCCCATCCCCTCTTCTGAGGGATGTCAGTCTGTGCCCTACTTCCATGTGTCTGGGTCTACTGTATTCCTCAGACTGTTATGTTCATTATATTCCGTATATAAGTGAGATCATGTGGTATTTGTCTTTTTCTGCTTGGTTTCTTTCACTTAGGATAATACTTTCCAGGTCCCTCCATGTCGTCTCAAAGGAAAAGAGATCTTTCTTTCTTACAGCTGCATAGTACTCCATTGTGTATATGTACCACAGCTTTTTTATCCATTCGTCTACTGGTGGACACTTGGGTTTTTCCAGATCTTAGCTATTGTAAATAGTGTTGCTATGAACATGGGGGTACATATATTCTTCCTGATTGGTGTTTCAGGCTTCTTAGGGTATATTCCCAGCAGTGGAATCACTGGGTCAAATGGCAGTTCAATTTTTAATTTTTTGAGGTAGCACCATATTGTTTTCCATAGCGGCTGCACCAGTCTGCATTCCCACCAGCAGTGTAGTAGAGTCCCCTTTTCTCCACACCCTCGCCAACACTTGTTGTTTGATGATTTGTTGATGGCGGCCATTCTGACAGGTGTGAGGTGATACCTCATTGTTGTTTAAATTTGCATCTCTCTGATGATTAGTGATGTTGAGCATTTCTTCATATGTCTCTTGGCCATTTGTATGTCCTGTTTGGAGAGGTGTCTATTCAGCTCCTCTGCCCATTTTTTAATTGGGTTCTTTGTCTTCCTTTTGTGGAGTTGTATGAGCACTCTATATATATATTGGAAATTAACCCCTTATCTGATACATCATTGGCAATGATGTTCTCCCATACAGTGGGTTGCCTTTCCATTTTGATGATTGTTTCTTTTGCTGTTCAGAAGCTTTTGAGTTTGATGTAGTCCCATGTGTTCATTTTCTCCTTTATTTCTGTTGCCTTAGGTGATGTATCAGTGAAAATTCTGCTCCGTATGATGTCCGAAATTTTGTTGCCTACATTTTCTTCTAGAATTTTTATGGAGTCACGGGTCACATTTAAGTCTTTTATCCATTTTGAGTTTATTTTTGTGTATGGTGTAAGTTGATGGTCTAGTTTCATTTTTTTGCATGTAGCTGTCCAATTTTCCCAACACCATTTATTAAAGAGGCTGTCTTTACTCCACTGTATGCTCTTGCCACCTTTGTCAAATATTAATTGAGCGTATTGCCTTGGGTCCATTTCTGGGTTTTCAGTTCTGTTCCACTGGTCTATATGCCTGTTCTTGTGCCAGTACCAGGCTGATCATATGGTTCTTATCTTTCATTTTGCTTATGTGGTGCATCACATTTATTGAATTGTGAATATTGTACCAGCCTTGCAACCCTGGGATTAATCCCACTTGTTCATAGTGAATTTTTTTTTAAATGTATTACTGGATCCAATTTGCTAATATTTTGTTAAGGATTTTGGCATTGATGTTTATCAGAGATATTGGCCTATAGTTTTCTTTCTTCGTAGTGTCTTTATCTGGTTTCTAATTTAGAATTGTGCTGGCCTCACAAAATGAGTTTGGAAGTCTTCTTTCTTCTTGAATTTTTGGAATAGTTTAAGGGAAATAGTGTTAGTTCTTCTTTGAATGTTTGGTAAAACTACTCTGTGAAGCTGTCCGGGCCCGGACTTTTGTTTTCATGGAGTTTCTTGATTATTTATTCAATTCCTTAGTTGTTATTTTTCTGTTCAAGTTTTCTGTCTCTTCCCAGTTCAGTTTTGCAAGACTGTGATTCTAGACATTTGTCCTTTTCACCAAGATTGTCCAATTTGTTGATGTATAATTGTTCATAGTATTTTTAGTGATCATTTGTTTTTCTGTGGAGTCAGTT
This sequence comes from Molossus molossus, assembly GCF_014108415.1. Lineage (NCBI taxonomy): Eukaryota > Metazoa > Chordata > Mammalia > Chiroptera > Molossidae > Molossus > Molossus molossus. The sequence goes on along the minus strand of NW_023425355.1, from coordinate 26,240,722 downwards.
GTTACTTGTCTTTCTTTCCTGATTTTGTTTATTTGGGTCCTCTCTCTCTGTTTCTTGAGTCTGGCTAAGGGTCCATCAATCTTGTTTATCCTTTCAAAGAACCAGCTCTTTGTTTCACTGATTTTTTGAATTGCCTTTTTAGTCATTATGTCATTTATTTCTGCTCTATCCTTTACTATTTCTTTCCTTCTGCTTGCTCTGGGTTTTCTTTTGTTTACTTTCTAGTGCTTTAAGTTGTAGGGTTAGATAGTCAATTAGAAATTATTATTTCTTGAGATAGGCTAGTGGTGCTATGAACTTCCCTCTCAGGACTGATTTCACTGCATCCCATAAATTTTGTGTTGTTGGGTGTTCATTTTTATTGGTTTCCAGGAAGTTTTTAATTTCTTCCTTGATCTTCTTGGTAATTCATTCATTGTGTAATAATGTGCTATTTAGTGTACATGTGTTTACATGTTTTTGAGTGTTTTTATTATAATTGATTTCTAGTTTCATGCCATTGTGATCTGAGAAGATGCTTGATAAAAATTTCAATCTTCTTTGAACTTGTAGAGACTCGATTTGTGTCCTAAGATGTGGTCTATCTTTGAGAATGTTCCAAGTGCACTTGAGAAGAATGTGAATTCTTCAGCTTTGTTGTGTAATTCTCTTTTAAAATATATATATATTTTTACTGATTTTAGAGAGAGAAAAAGGGAGGGGAAAAGGCAGAGAAAAATGTCAATGAGAGAGAACATCTATTTGCCACCCTCTGCATGCCCCCCACTGGGGATCAGGCCCACAAACTAAGCATGTGCCCTGGCCAAAAATTGAACCAGCAACTCTTGGAATATGGGTCGATGCTCAATCAGTGAGCCACAGTGGCCAGGCAGTGTGTCATTCTCTGTACATATTTATTAAATACACTTGATTTAGTGGAACATTTAGAGTCTCTGTTTTCTTGCTAATTTTTTGTCTACAGGATCTATTCAGTGATGTCAGAAGGGTGTTGAAGTCTTCTGCTATGATTGTATTGCTGTTGAGTTCTCCTTTGAAGTCCCCCAGAAATTTTTCCATGTATTTTAACACTCCTATATTGGAAGCATATATGTTAACCAAGGTTATATCTTACTCTTGAGTAGATCCTTTCATATTACGTAGTGGCCTTTTTTTTTTTTTTTGTGCTAATTATAGCTTTCATTTTGTAGTTTATTTTTTAGATATGAGTATTGCTACCCCAGCTCTTTTTTCCTTTCCATTTTCTTGGAAGATTTTTTTTTCATCTCTTAACTTTCAACCTATGTAAGTTTTTTAATGTGAGGTGGGTTTTTTGTAAACAATATATATATATATATATATATATATATATATATATATATATATATATATATATCATGCTTTCTTATTCATTCAGCTACTGTGTCTTTTGGTCAGAGAGTTTAATCCTTTTATATTTAAGGTTATTATTGATATGTACTTATTTATTGCCATTTTTTGTTTCTTGTGGTTATATTTTTCCCCTATTTCTTCTACTAATTACAATAGTCCTTTTAACATTTCTTACAGTGTTGGTTTGGTGCTAATATATTCCCTAAGCCCTTTTTTTTCTTTTTTTTTGGGGGGGAGGGTATGGGACGCTCTTCATTTGACCTTCTATTTTGAATCATAGCCTTGCTGGATGGTGTAGTTTTGGATTCAGATACTTGTTTTTCATGACCTTCCTTACCTCATGCCATTCCCTTCTGGCCTGTAGTGTTTCTGTTGAGAAATCAACTGATAGTCTTATCGGGGTTCCTTTGTAAGTTACCTGTTGCTTATCTCTTGCTGCCTTTAGTATTCTCTCTTTGTCTTTAATTTTTTGCATTTTAATTATGATGTGTCTTGGTGTGGGCCTCTTTGTGTTCTTCTTACTTGGAGCTTTCTGTGCTTCTTGAAATTGTATGACATTTTCTTCACCAAGTTAAGGAAGTTTCCTGTCACTGTTTTTTCAAATATATTCTCTAACCCTTGTTCATTTTCTTCTTCTTCTGGAATCCCTGTGATGCAGATGTTGTTACATTTCATGTTGTCCCACAGTTCTGTTAAGTAGTCTTTCTGTTTTTTAATTGTTTTTTTTTTTGTTTGTTTGTTTGTTTTTTCTTTTTTGTCTTTTTGGTTCTCTGATTGGGTGATTTTTTCTATCCTGTATTCTAATTCACTGATCTGATTCTTGCCTTTCTCTACTCTGCTAGTTATTTATTCCAATGTGTTCTTTATTTCTGCTATGTCATTCTTCATTTCCACTTGGTGGTTTTTCATTTCCAATTGGTAGATTTTCAATATTTCCACATCTGTACTCATGCTGTTGAGTTTCCTCATAATCATTGCTCTAAACTCTACCTCTGATAACTTATTTAATTCCATTTTATTTATCCCTTCTTTTGTAGTATTTTCTTTTTCTTTCATTTGGGATTTCTTTCTTTGTTTCACAATTTTGGCTCTCAGTTGGTTTTGGAGATTGCCAAATTTTCCATGTTGGTGTTGGTGTTCTGCTGATTGTGGTTCCCTCTACTGGGTTTGAAAGAGTGTGAGAGGACCCATATTAAACACCACTGTCAAGTCTTACTTTCATGGTTAGATTTGCAGGCCAAGCAAAGGTTCAGTTATCCTCTAGTTTTTCCTGCAGGCTATTAGTCTCAGTTACTTGATGAACTTCTGTCTGTAGCCCTCAGCTGTATGAAAAATTCCTCAGGTGTACATGATAAGAGGATTTCCAACAGGTCAGGCAATGGCTTTTTTTCGCCTCCTTGCTTGCAGGTAGTCTCTAGCTGTTAATGAGCCCCAATTTGCACATCTCTGGCCTGCACTGGTGTTGTTAAATTCCTGAGGGAGGGATCATTGCTTCTCCCCAAGGCTCTAGGAAGGGGCTCTTTGAGTAATATGGCTACTGTCCTATGAGGGAATGATTCAGCACAAAACTCCCAGTGCCCTTATTCTCAGCTCTCTCTCCTGTGCCATGAACCCCAGACTCTTTACACAGTTCCAGTCCAGTCCATCTTCCCTCTGTCAGAGCCTAAGGTGAGTGGCTGTAGCTAATTTAGTGCTGTAGTCCTTCAGGGAAGTGTCGTTTTTCCCTGCACCTCTCCTTTCCAGACTAAGTCTCAGCTCTGGTGATCTTAGCCAGGAGTTATGCAGGCACCTGTTCCTGTCCCACCACTCTGTGCTGAGGGGACACCACTCTGTACTATAGAGCTGGCTTGGGGTTTTATCCCCAAACTTCTCTGAGGGAATTACTCACAGCTAAAACAGCCCTCAGCTGCTGTATGTGGGCTCCCAGTCCACCCTACATGCTTCTGAAGTTCCTACCAAGCTTCATTTGGTGTCTTCTTTCTGCCCCTAGTTATAGGGTTTCTCTCCAGCTATTTTTTTCAGTTGGTTTTTCCTGATGATTTATCTTTATTTTAGTTACAGTTCCAGTTTGGTTTTGGAAGACGGTCTGTGTAGCTTCCTTTCACTCCACCACCATTTTTACCTCTGAGGCTGTTCCTCAGAGAAAAGGCTCAGGGATTGGCAGTGAAGGCCTCTTTGGATGAATTCTGGACACCTCACAGCTACCAGGAGGAAGAACGTGCCCCTATCAATCTAGCCTTCTCCTTTGGGCCTGATGTACACCCACTGCAAGATTGAGGCTTTCCCTAAATAGTGATTTGGTCTCTTCTTTGAGGATATGCTGCCTTGAGCTTCTCCAGGGGACACCTTCTTGCTTTTACACAGGCACATACCAATTCTCATTCCTCTGTTCCATGCTGCTTTCTGGAGGTACCTGATAGTGTGACCTGGGTTGCAGATTTAATTCTGGCCCTGTCAGGGTGTGTCTATATCCTCTGTCTTTAAATGTGAGTTTTCCTTGTCACCTCATTTGATCCATAAGACATGTTAAAAGAAATATTGTATGATCTGGCCAGTTTATCTCAGTGGTTAGAGCATCAGCCCATGGACCAGGGAGAGTCCCAGGTTTGATTCTCACTGAGGGCATGTATTTCAGTTGCGGTTAGTCTTTGGCCTCAGTTGGGGTTGTGCAGGTGGCAGTCAATTGATATGTCTCTCTCACATCAATGTTTCTCTTTCTTCCTCCTTCTCTCCCTCCCACTCTATCAGGAAAAAAAAAAAATATATATATATATATATATATATATATATTACAAATTTAAAATCCGAATCTGTCTGTCTCTTCCTCTCTCTCTCTCTCTCAGTACCCTACCATTTTCTTTTCAATGTTATTAAGACTGATGTAACCTGCAGGAGGATGACAGACCACATGACAGAGAACTAGCTGATACTAGTTGAACTCCAGAAAAGTAGCTTTCTAGATAAACGTGTTGCTGACAAGTGATACATAAGGGAGTCTATATGGAATCAAAGAACCACTCAGCAGAGCTTAATCTAAATTTCCAGCATGCAGAATTGTAAGCTAAATTACGAAACTCAATTGTTGTTTTAAGCCACTAAGGTTTAGGATGCTTCGTTAAAAAGAAATAAATAACTAATGTATCTCCATTTTACTTTTTAGGAAATAGAGCTGAGAAGTTCAGTAATTTCGCAAAGTCATACAGTTAGCAAATATAAACTTGTATTTGATTCAAAGTCTACTTAATGAAAAAAATCTGTGCCAATAATCACCATTTCATATTGCCTCAGGGCATCATGGTGCTAGGGTTTTTGTGTAATAAATGTACATTTTAAAAGATGACACAATATGTTGTTTTCAATATTTTTATGTCTGGTCCATGCTGAATGCAGAAAATGCTGAGAATTGTGCATTTGTGTAAAGCAACCCATTGCATGAAACTATTTCTAACAAAAAGCACTATAAACATTTGCAAATAGAGAACTCAAAGGGAAAAACACTGCATATGCACACATGCACAGTTTTGTTATCAGTGCAGCACACAGAACATCTATCTATTTAGAAACAGTTTTAAAGACATACTTTGGAAGTATAAATTCTGGACAGATGCTCTTATAGTGAAGATAGTGATAAATTAAAATGACATCACAAACACTCATTCACAAGACCCAGTCAAAAATAACATAGCAATACTGAAATGGGAATGACTAAATGTTAAGGAAAAAAATTTTTTTTCACATTTTTTGGAGAAAAAGTTTATTATTCAAGAGCCAGTTTCTCATCCCAGACTATGCCTTCTGAATCATTTCTCTGAGGAGAATCCACAGACTGTAAATAGTATCTTGGGCCATATTTAGGATAGACTGGCCCAGAAACTCAAAGGAATGTAAAGAATATGAATATTTAATTTTGAATTGAAAACTGCATAGAAATCTATGAACGTGGGTATTACTGGTGCATAACCATTAGCTGAATGAAAGCAAATGGAAAAAGGACAGATGTGATATAAGAGTGGACATATACGACCAGCCACTAGGACAAATGAAGAAAATGTATGGTATACACCTAACGAGGATGACAAAGCTCATTAGAATAATAAGAGGTTGGGTACGTGAATTATCTACATCTAATGAAAGTCTTCTGGACTAAAATTGGAACACAGAAAAGTGTACTGAAGTTTCTAAACACAAAAATCTGAAACTCTGTTTTCATCAATGTACCCAGAGGTGAGCATGATCTTCCATTCAGAAATTTAGTTAAATATTTGGGCAGATAAAATAACACAATCACCGATGTATGTGAATAAATCATATGCAGTACTCACAACAAGATGGGGATTCCCAGGAAAGAAAGGGTTTACTCATTGGTCTGATTAGGAGGTAAACAACAGAAGGGCGTTGGGAGTGGTTTCAGACTTTTATTGTTGTTAAGAAATGGAACTGGTTTGGGAGGCTCTCTAGGCTCAAGTAGAAGTTGGGCTATTGGAAATTTCTGCTAGAATACAGGGGCTGAGTGGGCCTTCATATCTTGTTTGTACCAGATGTAGAGTAGGCAAGGCAGAGAGGTGGGAATCTAAAACTTGTCAATTATCAATCAAAAATGGCAGAAGCCTATTTTTTTTGTTTGTTTGTTTGTTTTGGTGTTTTTTCAGTTTTATTGAGATATACCTGACATTAAATATTGTGTGAGTTTATGGTGTACAACACATTGATTGATTTGCTACATTTATTCATTGGAAAATAATTACCATTGTAGCAGTAATACCTCCATCCTATCACATACTTAACTTATTTTAGTGAAAAAACTTAAGATCTACTCTCTTAGAAACTTTCAAGTATATAATACAGTATTATTAGCTATAATCACCATGTAGCACATTAGATTCCCGTTAATTGTTAATCTTATTACTGGAAGCTGATACCCTTTTACCAAATCTTCCCATTTCCCCCAGGCCTCTGGTAACTACTATTCTACTTTCTGTTTTTTTGAGTTTGGCTTTTTTAGATTCTACACAGTGGTATTATACAGTGTTTGTCTTTCTTTGACTTATATCATGTACCATAATGTTTTATAGGTCCATCCATGTTGTTGCAAATGGAAAAATGTCCTCCTTTTTAAGGCTGAATAATATTTCATTGTATGTATATACCATATTTTCTTTATCCATATGTCTGTTAATGGACATGTGGGTAACTTTCATATTTTGGCTATTATGAATAATATTGCAATAAACATGATAGTACAGGTATCTCTTCAATATCCTGATTTATTTTATCTTTATTGTTGAAAGTATTACAAATGTCACCACCTTTATCCCTTATAGACCACTCCCACCCCACTCTCATCCACCTAGGCCTTCACTTCACTATTGTCTGTGTCCATGGGTTATGCAATATGCATATAAGTGATTTTAATTCCTTTGTATAAATACCCAGAGGTGGGATTGCTGAATTATATACAGTCCTATTTTTAATTTTTTGAAAAGCTCTATACTGTTTTCCATAGTGGCTTCTCATAAATAGTAATGATTTACATTCCTACCAAGAGTTCACTAGGGCTCCCTTTTCTCCATAGCCTTCCTAACACTGTCTTCTTGATTATAGCCATTTTAACAGGTATGAATTAATATCTCATTGTGGTGGTGATTTGCATTTCTCTGATGATTAGTGATGTGGAGCATCTTTTCATGTACATGTTCGCCATTTGCATGTTTTAAAATTTTTTTCTTTATTGATTTTAGAGAGAGAGGAAAGGAGAGGGAGAGAAAGATAGAAACATCGATGAGAGAAAACATTGACTGGCCACCTCCTGCATGCCCCCCCACTGGGGATTTGGCCCACATCCCAGGCATGTGCCCTCACCAGGAAATATACTGGCAACCTCTAGGTGCATGGGTCGATGTTCAACAACTGAGTCACACCAGCTGGGCAATTTGTATGTTTTCTTTAGAAAACTCTATTCAGTTCTTCTGCCTTTTTTTTAAAAAAAGAGGTTCTTTGTTTTTTTGCTATTAAATTGCATGAATTCCTTATATATATTTTTATATTAATACTTTATTAGGTACATGGTTTACAAACATTTTTCCCATTTCATTTTTTATTGTTTCTTTTGTTGTGCAGAAGTTTTAAGTCTGGTATAGTCTCACTTACTTACTTTTGCTTTTGTTTCTTGTACTTTTGATGCCATACTTAGGAAATATCTGCCAAAACCAAGTTCCACAGCCAACATCACATTCAATGATGAAGAATTGAAAGCCTTTTCTGTAAGATCAAGAATAAGACAAGGATGTCCACTTTCGCCACTCTTATTCAACATAGTACTGAAAGTCCTATCCAGAGCAATCAGGCAATATAAAGGAAAAAAAAGTAATAAAAGATGGCGGCGGACAGGACCAGAGAAAGGGTGAGTGTGTGAGAGAATGAATTAATATGTGAAAGAGAGTGAGTGGACTTGAGCGTAGATGACCAAACCTGAGCAGTGCAGAGACGCAGAGCAGAAGGTTCCTGTGCTGTGGACAGGAGCAACCGGCTACTGTGGTCAGCAGCTCTTCAGGGCGCTTCTCCCTACACCACGGGGAGGTCCCATCATTTTGAAAGATACTGGTTCTTCCATGAAAAGAGGCAGTGGGACTGGCTAAGGCCCAGCAACCTGAGCCCACAAGTGCACCTGGCACCTTCAGGCCAGTGGACACTCTGTATCAACACAGACCAGTGCACAGTAGTGGAGCTGCCAAGGTGCCAGTTGCGGAAACCTCAGATGGCTGGGAGCCCAGCACCATCCCCCACAGTAGCAGCCCAATCACAGTTGAGATATACCCCCAGCAACAGAGGCTGGGGAGCAGACATCCATCCCTAGGCAACAGAAGCAAAAACCAGCAGCTGAGACCCACTCCAAAAACTACAGCAAAGGTTGAGCAGGAGTTAAGCCCCACAGGACAGCAGTACTCCCCAGCCGCCAGTGGTGGGACCTGGGGCTCCACAGAGGCCTGTGCAACCCAACAGCCCACAAGAGCAGTGGGAAGCCCCAGAGTGACTGGTATGATCCAGCTGCCGTCAGCAGGACCTGCAGGCTACAGGGGCACCAGAGAGGCCTGTGTGACTCAGCAGCCCACAAGATAGGTGTAGAGGCAGGACTCCAAAGGGACTGTGTGATCCAGTTACATGCAGGACCTGCAGTGTGCGAGGGCACCAGAGAGGCCTGTTCCACCCAGCAGCCCACAAGATAGGCATAGAGCCGGGACTCCAAAGACAGTGTGCGATCATGTTACCCGTGTGACCAGTGGAGTGCTAAGGCAGCAGAGAGCCCTGTGCAACCAAGATACCCACAAGATAGGTGTAGAGCCGGGTCTGCAAAGGGACTGTGCGATCCAGCTGCCCATGGTATAGGCAGGGATTGCGGCTCCAACAGGGCCTGAGCTATACAGCTACAGATGGCACCAGCGACTAGCTGGGAACACACCTCCAGGGGGGCCCACGTGATCCAGCAGCAGCACCTACCAGGACACACCAATACCAGCCCCGAGTAGAAAATCCTCCAGGATCCACAGCAGGCAAACCAGTGACACACAACAAAGCAGTCTGGGATGTACAGTAGCCTTATTTGATATATGGTGAGCTGCATATATATCCAAACATCCCTCAGCAGGTATAAAGCTACCAGACAGCTAAAATGGGGAGACAAAGAAACAACACCCAAAGGACCAAAAAAGTGGAATCACCAGAAAAGGAAATATGGGAAATGGAAGACAGCAACTTGTCAGATAAAAATTCAAAGCAATGATTTCAAGGGTGCTCACACAATTTGGTGAGAACTACAAACAACATAATAAGAATTATGAAGCGCTCACTAGGAACTACTTCAGCTTAAGAAAAAAGGTAGAAGCTACTCATAAAGAGGTAGAAGCTATGTATAAAAATCAAAAGGAAATAAAGAATGACATAGCTATTATAAAAATACCTTAGAAGGGTTTAATAGTAGATTAGAAGAAGCTGAAGACCGAATCAGTAACTTAAAAGACAAGGTAGAGAAACACACTCAAATAGAGCAGCAAATGAAAAAGAAATTAAAAAGCAGGAGGAAAGTTTAAGGAAGCTGTGAGACAATGCAAAATATAACAACATTCGCATTATAGGGATACCGGAAGGAGAAGAATCAGAGAAAGGAACAGAGAACCTGTTTGAAGAAATAATGACAGAAAACGTCCCTAAACTGGTTAAGGAATAAGTCACACAAATCCAGGAAATACAGAGAGTCCCAAGCAAGATGAACCCCAGAAGACCCATAGCTAGACACATCATAATAAAAATGGCAAACATTGAAAACAAAGAAAGAATCTTAAAGGAAGCAAAAGAGACAGAAACTTACCTACAAGGGAGCTCCCATTAGACTGTCAGCTGATTTCTCAATAGAAACCATGTAGGTCAGAAGGGAGTGGCATGAAGTGTATAAGGTAATGCAAGGCAAGGGTCAGATCCAAGACTACTCTATCCAGCAAGGCTATCATTCAGAATTGAAGGAGAAATAAAGAGCTTCATGGTTAAAAAACAAGCTAAAGGAATTTACCACCACCAAACCAGCACTGCAAGAAATGCTGAAGGGACTGTTGTAAGAAGCAGAAGAAACAGAGGGGGGCAGGGGAAGAGAGAGAGAGATAAAGGAACACAGGCATAAAATTAAAAGGCAACTAATAATTATCTACCAATAATTACCTTAAATGTAAATGGCTTAAATGTTCCAATAAAAAAATATTGAATAGCTTATTGGATAAGAAAACACGACTCATATATATGCTGTCGACAAGACACACACCTCACAACAAGACTCACACAGGATGAAAGTGAAGGGAAAAATAAGCTGGTGTAACAATACTCATATCTGACAAGATAGACATCAAGACAAGGGCCATAATAAGAGACAGAGAAGGTCACTACATAATATTAAAAGGAGCAATCCAACAAGAGGATATAATCCTGGTAAACATATATGCACCAAATATGGGAGCACAAAAATATATTACAAAACTTCTGGAGGACTTCAAGGGAAAGATCAATAGCAATACGATCATAGTGGGTGACTTTAAAATGCCACTGACACCACTGGATAGATCTTCTAGACAAACAATTAACAAGGACATAGAGTCCTTGTAAGACAAACTACATCAATTGGACTTCATTGATATTTACAGAACATTTTACCCCAAAGCTGCATAATATACATTCTTCTCAAGTGCACATGGGTAATTTTCAAAGATAGACCACATGTTAGGACACAAAGTAAGTCTAAAAATTCAAAAAGATCGAAATCATGTCATGCATCTTCTCAGATCAGAGTGGCATGAAAGTAAAACTCAATTACAATAAAAAAACACAAAACATTCCAAACACTTCGATGCTAACTGGCATGTTATTTTTTTTTTATTTAATTAATTTATTTATTTTTGTTACAGATGTTTCTCCTTTTCCCCCAACTGAATCACCCCTCCCCCTCCCTCCCTGCCCTGTCCTCAGCTTTGTTGTCCATGTCCATTGTTCATGCATACATGCATATAAGTTCTGTGGTTTATCTCTATCCCACCATATCCTCTTCTAGGGATTGTCAGTCTGTACCCCACTTCCACATCTCTGGGACTAACCCATTCCTCAGACTGTTATGTTCATTATATTCCACAAATAAGTGAGATCATATAATACTTGTCTTTATCTGTTTGGCTTGTTTTGCTTAGGATAATACTTTCCAGGTCCCTCCATGTAGTCTCAAAGGATAAGAGATCTTTCTTTCTTACAGCTGCATACTACTCATTGTGTATATGTACCACAGCTTTTTTATTCTACTGATGGACACTTGGGCTGTTTCCAGATCTAGCTATTGTAAATAGTGCTGCTACAAACATGGGGGTACATATATTCTTTCTGATTGGTGTTTCAGGCTTCATAGGATATATTCCTAGAAGTGGGATCACTGAGTCAAATGGAAGTTCAATTTTTAATTTTTGGAGGTAACACCATATTGTTTTTCATAGTGGCTGCACCAGTCTGCATTCCCACCAGCAGTGTACTAGACTCCCCTTTTCTCCACACCCTCGCCAACACTTGTTTGATGATTTGTTGGTGGCGGCCATTCTGACAGGTGTGGGGTGATACCTCATTGTTGTTTTAATTTGCATCTCTCTGATGATTACTGATGTTGAGCATTTTTTCATATGTTTCTTAGCCATTTGTATGTCCTATTTGGAGAGGTGTCTGTTTAGTTCTTCTGCCCATTTTTTAATTGGGTTCGTTGTCTTTCTTTTGTTGAATTGTATGAACACTTTCTATATATTGGAAATTAACCCCTTATCTGATATATCATTAGCAATTATGCTCTCCCATACACTGGGTAGCCTTTCCATTTTGATGATTGTATCTTTCGCTGTGCAGAAGCTTTTGAGTTTCATGTAGTCCCATGTGTTCATTTTTCCTATGTTTCTATTGCCTTAAGTGATGTATCAGTGAAAATTCTGCTGCGTATGATGTCTGAAATTTTGTTGCCTACAGTTTTTTCTAGGATTTTTATGCATTCTTGAGTCACATTCACGTCTTTTATCCATTTTGAGTTTATTCTTGTGCAGGGTGTAAGTTGATGGTCTAGTTTCATTTTTTTTGCATGTAGCTGTCCCGTTTTGCTAACACCATTTATTAAAGAGGCTGTCCTTACTCCAGTGTATACTCTTGCCACCTTTGTCAAATATTAATTGAGCATATTGCCTTGGGTCCATTTCTGGGTTCTCTGTTCTGTTCCACTGGTCTATATGCCTGTTCTTGTGGCAGTTCCAGGCTGTTTTGATTACAGTGGCTTTGTAGTATAACCTGAAATCTGGTAATGTGATCCCTCCAACTTTGTTCTTTTTCAGGATTGCTGTAGCTATTGGAGGTCTTTTTTGGTTCCATATGAACTTTTGAAGTATTTGTTCTAATTCTGTGAAATATGCCATTGGTATTTTGATGGGGATTGCATTGAATCTATAGATTGCTGTGAGTAGTATGGACATTTTAATGATGTTGAATGGTTTACTAACAAGACCAAGGAAGAAATTAAAAATTTCCTGAAAACCAATGAAAATGAACACACAACAGCACAAAATCTATGGGACAAAGTGAAAGCAGTCCTGAGAAGGAAGTTCATAGCACTACAGGCTTACCTCAAGAAACAAGAACAAATTTTAATTGACTTTCTAACCCTACAACTTAAGGAACTAGAAAGTAAACAATACAAAAAACTCAGACCTTGTAGGAGGAAGTAATTAGTAAAGGTCAGAGCAGAAATAAACAACATCGAGACTAACAAAACTTCAAAGATCATTGAAACAAAAAACTGGTTCTTTGAAAAGATAAACAAGATCGAAGGACGTTTAGCCATACTCACCAAGAAACAAAAAGAGAGAAACCAAATAAACAAAATCAGAAATGAAAGAGGAGTAGTAACAACTGACACCACAGAAATACAAAGGATCATCGAAACATACTATGAACAATTATACACCAACAAATCGGACAATCTAGGAGACATGGAAAAATTTCTAGAAACACACAGCCTCCCAAAACTGAACCAGGAAGAGATGGAAAACTTGAACAGACCTGTAACAACGAAGGAAATTGAAGATGTAATCAAGAAACTCCCAGCAAACAAAAGCCCAGACCCAGATGGCTTCAAAGGGGAGTTTTACCAAACATTCAAAGATCTATTACTCATTCTCCTCAAACTACTCAAAAAAATCCCAAAAGACAGAACACTTTCAAACGCATTTTATGAGGCCAGCATAATCCTCATTCCAAAACTGGATAAAGACACTACAAAGAAAGAAAACTACAGGCCAATATCTCTGATGAACACAGATGCCAAAATCCTTAACAAAATATTAGCAAATGGGATCCAGCAATGCATCAAAAAAATTATTCATCATGACCAAATGGGTTTTATCCCAGGCATCCAAGGATGGTATAATATTCGCAAATCAATAAATGTGATACACCACATAAACAAAAGTAAACATAAAAATCATGTGGTCTTATCAATAAATGCTAAAAAAGCATTCAACAAAATCCAGCACCCATTTATGATAACAACACTCAGCAATGTGGGAATAGAGAGAACATATGTCAACATTATAAACGACATATATGAAAAACCTATAGGCAACATAATACTCAATGGGCACAAACTGAATACATTCCCCTTAAGAACAGGAACAAGACAGGGATGCCCACTTTCAACACTCTTATTTAACAGAGTACTGGAAGTCTTAGCCACAGCAATTAAACATGAAAAAAAATAAAATAAAATAAGGGGATCCAAATTGGAATGGAGGAAGTGAAATATTCATTATTTGCAGATGAAATGATACTATACATAGAAAACCCTGTAGACTTCATCAAAAATCGACTAGACTTAATAAATGAATTTGGCAAAATAGTGGGATATAAAATTAACATCAAAAAATTGATGACATTCTTATATACCAATGATGAAATCAGAGAAAGAGAAACTAAAAAAAAAAAAAATTCCATTTACCATCGCAGCAAAAATATTAAGATACCTAGGAATAAACTTAACCAAAGAAGTAAAGGACCTCTTCTCAGAAAACGGCAGGTCATTGAAAAGAGAAATAGAGAAGGATATAAAAAAGTGGAAGCATATACTCTGTTCATGGATTGAAAGAATTAATATCATTAAAATGTCTATACTACCCAAAGCAATCTATAGATTCAATGCAAACCTCATCAAAATACCAACGACATACTTCACAGAACTAGAACAAACACTCCAAGTTTATATAAAACCAAAAAAGACCTAGAATATCCACAGCAATCTTGAAAAAAAGAACAAAGAAGGAGGGATTACATTACCAGATTTAAGGTTATACTACAAAGCCACTGTAATCAAAACAGCCTGGTACTAGCACAAGAATAGGCAGATAGATAAATGACCAGAACCGAGAACCCAGAAATGGACCGAAGACAATATGCTCAATTAATATTCGACAAAGTTGGCAAGAGCATACAGTGAAGTCAAGACGGGCTCTTCAATAAATGGTGTTGGGGAGATTAGATAGCTACCTACAAAAAAAATGAAGCTAGAACACCATTTTACACCATACACAAGAATAAACTCAAAGTGGATAAAGTACTTAAATGTAACTTGTGAATCCATAAAAATTCTAGAATATGTAGGCAACAAAATTTCAGACATCATATGCTGCAAAATTTTCACTCATACAACACCTAAGGCAACAAAAACAAAGGAAAAAATTAGCACATGGGATTACATCAAACTAAAAACTTCTGCACAGCAAAAGAAACAACCATCAAAACAGAAAGGGATCCCACTATACAGGAGACCATAATTGCCAATGATGCATCAGGCAAGGGGTTAATTTCCAAAATATATAAAGTGTTCATACAACTCAACAAAAGAAAGACAAAGAACCCAATTAAAAAATGGGCAGAGGAACTAAATAGACACCTCTCCAAACAGTACATACAAATAGCTAAGAGACATATGAGGAAATCTTCAACATCACTAATCATCAGAGAGATGTAAATTAAAACAACAATGATGTATCACCTCACACCTGTCAGAATGGCCGCCATCAACGAATCATCAAACAACAAATGTTGGCAAGGGTGTGGAGTAAAGGGGACTTTAGTACACTGCTGGTGGGAATGCAGACTGGTGCAGCCACTATGGAAAACGCTATGGTGTTACCTCAAAAATTTAAAAATTGAAATGCCATTTTACCCGGTGATCCCACTTCTAGGAATATACCCTAAGAAACCTGAAACACCAATCAGAAAAAAAAAATATATGTACCCCTATGTTCATAGCAGCACTATTTACAATAGCTAAGATCTGTAAACAACCCAAGTGTCCATCAGTAGATGAGTGGATAAAAAAGCTGTGGTACATTTACACATTGGAGTACTATGTAGCTGTAAGAAAGAAAGATCACTTATCCTTTAAAATGGCATGGAAGGACCTGTAGAGTATTATGATAAGCAAAACAAGCCAAGCAGAGAAAGACAAATATCACATGATCTCATTTATTTGTGGAATATAATGAACTGAACAAACTGCTGAACAAAATTAACCCAGAGACATGGATGTGGGGTACAGGGTGACAAGTCTCAGAGGAGGGGAGTGTTTGTGGTGGAATAGATAATCCACAGAACTTACATGCATGTATGCGTGACGAATGAACATAGACAGCAATGCTGGGGGTGGGGGGGAGGGGAGGATGGTGTAAATGGGGGAAAATGAAAAATATCTGTAACAAAAACTAATAAATAAAAAAATTTTTAAAAGAAATAAAAGTAATGTAAATAGGAAAGGAAGCAGTAAAATAATCTCTGTTTGCAGAAACATAGCTATATATGTATATGTGTGTGTGTGTGTGTGTGTAGGCACAAAATCAATGTAGAGAATACTTTTGTATTTATATACACTAACAAGAAAATATCCAAAAAAGAAAAAAACACATCATTCACAATAGCATCAATAACAATAAAGTACTTTAGAATAAATCTAACCAAGGAGGTGAAATATCTATACACTGAGAACTGTAAGACTTCATAAAAGAAATTAAACAAGACACAAACAAATGGAAAGACATCCCATATTCATAGATTGGAAGAGTTAATATTGTTAAAATATCTATATTACCCAAAGCCATCTAAAGATTTAAGTCAACCCTTATCAAAATGCCAATAGCATTTTTTTACTGAAATAGAAAAAGCAATCCTAAAATATGTATGGAGTCACAAAATACCCAGAATAACCAAAGTAATCCTGAAAAAGAAGAACAAAGCCAGAGGCATCACACTCTCTGACTTAAAACTATTCTATATCGCTGTGGTGATCAAAAGACTACAATACTGACCTAAACATAGACACATAGATCTATAAAACAAAATTGAGAGCCCAGCAATACATTACTGCATATATATTCAACTAATATTGACAGGGAAGCCAAGAAGAGTTAATAGGGATTGAATAATCTCTTTAATAATTGATTTCAGGGAAAACTGGACAGCTACATGCAGAAGAATAAAATTGAACCCTTATCTTAACACCACTCACAAAAATTAACTCAAAATAGACTAAAGACTTAAACACAAGATCTTCAACCATAAAACCTCCAGAAGGGAACATAGGAAAAAAGCTCCTTAACATTGGTCTTGGCAGCAATTTCCTGGATAAGGCACTAAATCTTTTTATTACATGCTTTAAATATATGTGTATAAATGATTTTGGAGGAATTGACTGTTTCTGCTCTTTAATTTTTTGATCAACCTCAAAGTCTTGAATAGGCTAACATGGATATGTCCAAAGGAGAAGTAATCAGGGTGAGGAATTTGAAATCATCATTTTAAATTGAAGGTTAAAGGAATTGGTTTATTTACCTTGGGAAGAAAAGACAAAATGGCCACATGGTATCTCATTTCAAATAATTAGAAATGCCTTTTGGAATAAGGAGTAAGTTTCATTTCTGTCACCATAGAAAGCAGGAAAGATCAATGAGTTGAGGGACTAGGCAGACAAATTTAAGTTTAGCATACAGAGATTTATATTAATAACTAGAACTGATAATAGAATTTGCTATCTTGGGGATAGGTGTTTTCCATCTCAAAAAGATATTCAAGCAAAGAGTGGCTGACCACTTGACAGGGATGTGTTAGAATCAAATCATTGTTGGCAGAGTTGAGTAAACTGAACTTTAAAGTCTTTTCTAATAGTATTCTATAATCCTGAGTATTGTGAATTTTTCCCTGGTAGTTTCCCTCATATATTCACTCATGGCTTAGTAGTTAATATTGTAATGACTAATGGTTAAATAAAAGTCATATATTCCAGTCGCGTAGTTGCTCTACTTTTGGCAAAATTTCTACTGCCCGTTGTATATGCCAATCAATTAGTTTACAGTTTTGGCCTATGAATTCAGAATGGAGGAAGAGCAGAAAAGGTGGTATACCAAGCTGTAGTGATCATATATATACCTCATTGTGAATGAATCATTTGAACCTTTTCTACATGAGAATTGATTTTCATGGAAGACTTGCACAAAGCATAGAAAAAAGTAAGTGCCTACAGGTAGGATAAAACAGGACAAAAATTATTCTGGAGATATCAGTAACAAACTATACTTACCTTTTTATCAGAGGTGTTTATAAATAAGCAGCTCTAGTATATGTGGTTCTTTTTCAGAAGACTAAAGCTTCTACAATTTCGAGGACCTTAATCATCTTTACTTTGATGTTTAAGCTTTTTTCCATGTTTTTCATTTTGTACACAATTAACATAGCATGTGAATCATAGACAAGTAAGCTTCAAAGATCCTGCTCTGATTTTATACAACCTTGCCACAACAAAATTGTTACAAGTCTCCTCGTTGACAAGGGAATCAAATTTAAAACTTATGGCTTGGTGTTCCAGATCATTTATGATTTTGCCTACACTTTCCATTCTAATATTATATCCCATGGTTTACCTCATAGCTTTGCTCTTCATTCCAGCTGAACTACCTGGTATTTACCATAAAGTACATGTATTTTCCTGATTCTGTACCTTCGCTCCTTCTGTTCTACCTACTTTTGACTCTCTGGGTATAAAAATATTACATATATTTTAGCAAAAACAGAACTAGCCAAAACAGTACCTTGTTCAGCCAGCCTTCCCTAACATGCTCTTTCTGACCATCTCTCCTTGCCTAATGAGCTCGCAATACTTTCTCCCTCCTGATCAATCAGGGTACTATCTTTGCATCTCTCTTATGTTATTTTTTTTATGTCTTTCTCTTTCAGTATTAGGTTGAACATATGAAATTTTTGATATTCAACCATTTTTGACTCACATAAGCAGAATTTATGATTCAACCGAATACATTATTTATTTTCTTAATAGACTATATACTTACCTAGTGCCTCCTCTAATCCTCTTCTCCAGTATATTTTGTTTGTTGAAATGAATTAGTGTATTATGTTTAAATTTGGTTCCAACATTTAGGAATTCTCTAACTTATCCATTTAAGTAGGAGGGTTTTTTGTTGTTGTTGTTTGTTTGTTTTCCTCAAGTCTGATAACTGAAAAGACTCCCATAAAAAGTTTCTAGCAAAACATTCATTGAATCAGAAAAAGTCAATATTAAATGTTGCTAGATCTTAAAGGTAACTTTAGCTTTATGATTTTATTATTTTAATTGCCAAGCTCTCTTGGTGTATAATTTGCTGCTGTCTCATGAGCGTATTTCAATCAGATCTCATATCCCACGCAATATTTTGACTGTTCCACATTTTGTAATATATGGCTTTCTCCTAGGGGCAAGATTCACGTTGATTCTAAGCACAGAGTGTCAATTATTCATCTTTATTCCATTATTATTTGCACTTGTTATCATCATTCATTTCTAAGTGCCACCTCCTACCCTGGTTGTAATTTCCTTTCAAGCATTTATGCCAGTGTCTACACACAAAGGCTTTAGGTTCTTGTTTTATTCTTATGTGTACTCTCAGTACCTAGTACAGTATCTGGAACAGCAATCTCCCTGGATTAATTAATGCTTTTTAAAGGGAGAAAAAAAACAAGAAAGGAAGTTGGGGAGCTAAGAAAGGAAGAAAAGAAAAAAAAAAAAAACAAAAGGAAGGAAAAAAGAAGGGAAGAAAGCATACCATTCCAAAATCTATTAAGTTAATCATAATCTATTAAGTTAAACTTCTAACCAGTCTGCAATTTAGTTTTGGTCCTCAGTTTATTTTTCAAATATAATTTTTTATTATTTTTTTAGAGAAAGAGGAAAGGAGATGGAGATAGAAACATCAATGTGAGAAAGAAACATTGATTGGCTGCCTCCTGCACGACTCCTACTGGGGATTGAGCCCTCAACCTGGGCATGTGCCCTGATGGAGAATGGAACCTGGACATCTCAGTCTATGGGACAACGTTCAATCCACCAAGCCACAGCAAACTGGCTTTGGTCCTCAGTTTAGTTAGGAATTCAAAGAAAGATAATGTAAAAAATAAAATTTTACTAGGAATTATTGGTAATGGAATTGAATTATTTTTATTTGTTTTCTAAGTGTGAGTATACAGGTGGTAGCATCATTCCTACTGTGATGAAAGAACGCTAAGAAATATCAACTCTTAGGATACAGGACCAAAATAAAGATGCCAATGAGACACATCACATAAATGAAAGCAGAACATACCTTGGCATGTGAACTGAGCAGCAGAAGATTGACAATCTATTCATCTACAGGAAGAAAAAAACATTATTATTATTATTTTTATCCTCACCCGAGGACATTTTTTCCATTTTTTGTTTAGATAGAGTGGGAGGGATGGAGGGAGGGAGGGAGGGAGAGAGAGAGAGAGAGAGAGAGAGAGAGAGAGAGAGAGAGAGAGAGAGACATTGATGTGAAAGGAACACATTGAGAGAGAGAGAGAGAGAGAAACATTGATGTGAAAGGGACACATCGAGAGAGAGAGAGAGAGAGAGAGAAACATTAATGTGAAAGGGACACATAGAGTGGCTGCCACCCGCATGACCCAACCAGGGCCGGGGACAAACTGCAACCGAGGTACGTGCCTTTAGCGGGAACCGAACCTGGTTCTCTCTGGACCGCAGGTTGATGCTCTAACCACTGAACTAAACTGGCCAGGGCAAAACATTATTTTAAATATAAAAATGAGCAAGCAGATTGTTGTTCCTTCAACTCCAGTACTCTAGGGCCATGGTTACTGCAGATTTCTCCCCTCCTCTATTTCAACACATCAAATAGTCCCAGAAATGCAAGAAATAATAAATATGGCTTCCCAAACTGTTAGCAACATATTCATAACACAGAAGCCTGCAAGGCATAGCACAGGCAGGCAGGGTATTTATTTATTTATTTTTCAAGCTAAATGTCTATCAGAGAGTTTTTACCAACACACAGTTTAGCAAAGTGCTGACTCTGGAAGGCCATTCTCCAGGTGACACACCTTTTATTTGGTGTGTCAGTCACCCACTGGCCCCTTGGGTTGGGGCTTAATAACAGATGATTAAGAGGAAAAATATCTCCCTTTGGAGAAAAAAAAAAAAAAGGAATTACTGTCAGTCAACCCTTTTTACTCCAAGTTAAAGAAACTTTCTCTAAAAAGGCAAACTCCTGCTACAGGAATGGCACCTCCAAAAATGTTGATTAAGGACACAGGCTTAGACTTTTACACTCTGCACCTCCAGTTTGCTTAAAATGGAACTCTGCAGGCAGAAAAAATGTACAACATGTATATAGGAATACAAAATTTTCCTACTGAGATTTTATTGCTCAGTGGAAGTACTTAGCTTGTGTTATAAAATTAGCAAAGATATTATAGGCTGAAAAATAGGAGACTTCCATCTCTCTCTTTATGAAATTACAAATTAGCACTTTTTAAAGGGTCTTCACTACTGATATATAATATCATTTTCATATTTTTTTTTCAAACTGGGAAAAATAGACATGATGCATCTAGCAATGAAGAAAATCTATAAAGAATATGGAGGTGATAAATCTTAGTCCTTTGTATCAAGAGGCAATCTTTCCTTTTAATCATGTAGAGCCTGAGTTTACAGATTAAACCTAATCCTTCAGTTTTTCTCATCTACACTGTGTCTTATTTTGTATTGCATTTGATAGATTGAATTATTTTCTGCAATTCAAGGTAAGTGCATGTTACACAGACCTCCTGTGGAACCCAGAAATGGGGATGTAAACTAAACCTGGGAAGACATAGCAGAGTCTAGCATCAGAATAAAGAGATTTAAAAAGTATTAGAACACAAAGAAAATAAAATACCAAAGGTTAAATTGAGGTAAAATGTCAATACTTTTCATTTATCCTGTCACAAAATGTAAGATTTCCTTCTTTTTATGGCTGAGTAGTAGTCTTCCACTGTGTAAATGTACCACAGCTTTTTTTTATCCACTCATCTACTGATGGGCACTTGGACCACTTCCAAATCTTGGCTATTGTAAATAATGCTGCAATGAACATGTAGGTGCATATATTCTTTTAAAAAACTGTTTTGGGGTTCTTTGGATATATTCTCAGAAGTGAAATTGCTGGGTCATAAGGCTGTTCCATTCTTAACTTGTTGAGGTAAATCCATACTGCTTTCTGTAGTGGCTGCACCAATCGGCATTCCCACCAACAGTGCACAGGGGTTTCCTTTTCTCCACATGCTCGCCAACACTTGTTGTTTGTTGATTCATTGATGATAGTCATTCTGAGAGGTGTGAGGTGATATCTCATTGTGGTTTTGATTTGTATTTTTCTGATGATTAGTGACACTGAGCATTCTTTCATATGTCTATTGGCCCTTTCTATATCCTCTTTCGAGAAGTCTCTATTCAGGTTTTTTGCCCATTTCTCAATTTTACTTGAAGTGTGTGTGTGTGTGTGTGTGTGTGTGTGTGTGTGTGGTGTTGAGTTTTTAAGCTCCTTATAAGTTTTGGATATTAAACCCTTATCAAATGTATCAGCAAATATGTTCTTCCATTCAGTGGGTTGTCTTTTCATTTTGTTGATGGTTTCCTTTGCTGTGAAAAAAAACTTTTTCGTTGGTTGTAGCCCCATCTTTTTTTTTTTCTTTTGTTTTTCTTACACAAGGCAATATGTCAGAAAATATATTGCTATGAGAAATGCCTGAGATTTTACTGCCTATGTTTTCTTTCTCCTAGGATTTTTGTAGTTTTGAGTTTAATATTTAAGTCTTTAATCCACTTTGATTTTATTTTCATGTATGGTGTAAGAAGGTTGTCTAATTTCATTTTTTGCATGTATCTGTCTGATTTTTCCAACACAATTTATTGAATAGGCTATCTTTACCCCAATGTATGTTTTTGCTTTCTTTGTCTGATATTAATTGACTATAAAGGCAAAAGCCTGGAGAATGTTATGCTAAGTGAAATAGGCAGGTCATAGAAAGACAAGTACTATATGATTTTATTTATATTTGGAATCTAATGAACAACATAAACTAACAAAGTGGAGACAGTCTTATAGATACAGAAAACAGACTGACAGCTGTTGGAAGAGAGGGGGTTGGGGGTTGGGTAATAATGTGAAAGGATTAAGGAAAAAAAAGAAAGACTCATGAATACAGACAACAGTATGGTGACTGCCAGAGGAAAGGAGGGTGGAGGAAGTAGAAAGATGTAAAGGGGGGACAAATGGTGATGGAAAGAGACTTGACTTGGGGTGGTGGACACACAATACAATATACAAATGATGTATTATAGAATCATATACCTGGAACCTATATACTTTTATTAACCAATGTCACCCCAATAAATTCAATTTTTAAAAAGTCAATACTAGACAGAGAACCAGGAGCAAGAGAAACAGAAGACGGAGGTCAGATTCAGGTAATGGCCCAAAGCATTGTAAATAATCTGTAGAGTATGTATAAAGTACCAAAAATAAGAATTGAAGCAAAACTTTCAATGACCATCTTACCCAAAGCAAACAGAACTAAGAAGTCTTAATTGTGTAACAACTCATTATGCTTGGAAGAGATGGGGGTTGTTCTAGTTGTATATAAGTCCATTCTCTTATCTATTTACTCTCTTAATATCCATCTTAAACCTAGGTCTTCATAGATTTATTGGTTTATGCATAGTGGCCAACTCAGACACTTCTCTTAAGTTTCTAAGGTGAGGAATGGATATAGCTGGAAACTAATGATTGTTACTCCTTGTTCTTCTGTAAATTCAGACTTCCCAGGTGATCATGCAGCCTATCATCATATTCCAAAAGTGACATATAACAGCTTATTCATTTATGCTCTGTTCCAGAGAAGTAATACAAAAGTTTCCTTTATTTACATTAACTTTCAGAAGGTTGATAACAGCCTAGAGTTTGTCACATGGTTTGAAGTAAAAAAAGGAAACAATTTTTTTTTTTAGTTTCCACCAGCTGTTAGGCAATGTACTAGGCTCTTTTAAATACATTATCTCATTTAATCTTTACATATAGCCCTTCTAACTCCATACTATTATGAATTAAATATATTGTTTCATAATGGCTTTCACAGCATTCATAGTTCCTAAGTCACTTTGCAATGAGCAATTTTTGCAAATATCTTAAAAAACAGCAATAAGATCCAGATTAGCCTTTGGGACATGAAATGGTGCTTGCAAACACAACAAGATTGTAGCATTCCTTTAGTGTTCTCATAAAAGCTGTTAAGTGTAACAGAAGTTTAGGATAATTATTGTAGTAGGCTATTTCCAATAATGTGAGAGGATTTCACAAATTCAGTTACTGCAAGTTAATACTTACAGTAATTTTTTGCATTGAACAGTAATTTACATACTGTTCATGATATTTTTATCATGATATAATGTAGATAGATACCAGAACTTTGGAGTGTCTTATATGCATGTCGTATATATAGAGATGTGTATAGAAATGTACAAACTAACCATTAATTATGCATAGTATCCCCTTCCCAGAAACAACCATGGATAAATTCCTTAGCCCCAATCTCCCTACCCCAACACACACACTAAATAAAAATATCAGATGTGCAATCACATCATATTTCAAATTCAATTGAGATTCTACAATATGTTAATTATATTGCAATACCTGATACATATTTCAATTTTAAATATTTTGTTTTCAACTTCTAAATCCATCCTAGCATCCAGCACAGTACTTTACACACATAAATATAAAGTGAATCGGTTGTAGAGCTATTCAGGAAATAAGTTTGATAGGACCTAACGATGGATTCATGGGGTGTAATTAAGGATGGATCTCAGATTTGCAAGTTGGGAAGATGAATATGTAAAATACATATATCAGTAATTGTATCTATATGCATATCATAAAAAGATAATACAACATATAAAGAGGCTTGGTGTGGAAAGATAAAGAGTTCAGTTTATTCTGGGTGAGTTTGAAGTAATTGCAGAATATTCAGTTAGCATTGTTTATTAGGTAGTTGAAACTGTCACCATTTTAGCCTCTGTGGATCCAATTATGCTGGTACTGCATTTATCATCTGTTGTATGGGATTTCAGATTTGATAAAAAGCAAACTTTGATTGGTGGCATAGATGTAAGCTATATATTCTATTGTATTTGTTCACTGATCCCTTTTCACAAAGAGAATTAAATAAAAAAGATATTAAAATATTAAAATAATGTTATTTATAAATAATCATTTATCATCATATGGTATTTTTCTATCCAGTCTTTTTCTTAAAAATATGTTTCTATTGACTTTTTAGAGAGAGAGGAAGGGTGAGAGAGATACATCGATCGGCTGTATCCTGCATGCCCCATATAGGGGATCGAGCCCACAACCCGGGCATGTGCCCTGACTGGAAATTGAACTGGGACCTCTTAGTCCATGAGAAAATGTTCAATCCACTGAGCCACACCAGCCAGACATAGTCTTTTTTTTTTTAAAGCCAACTGTGACTTCATGGGAAAGATATATATATTAGACTTGAAATACAGATTTGGAAGTCAATGATACATTGGTGGAATTAAAGACAGAGGGTTGTGAAATCATATACACAGGAAAACATGTATATATTAATTACTTTTTTTTACAAATGAGTTTTTTCTTAATAGACAAAAATCTTATGGGAAACAACAGAGATCCTTGAGGTCAGGGCTTAGATTGGAAAATATGATGACCAGTATTTTTGGTAGACGACAAGAAATAACTCATTATACATGACCAATAGTTGATTCCCCAAGGTTATGACTTTGAAACCATCATAAATTTATTATATTAAAATAACTTTTCTCTAAAGGAGAACACATACCTTTGTTCTGAAGGGGAATGCAATTTTCAAGCTCTAAATGAGAGTGTGTACTAGATTAAAAATAAATTATATAATTTCTCATGGTGAACAGGATTGAGACCTACAGAGTCATATTTGTTGCCATTGTCTGATAATCTTTAGTTTTAGCAAGCAGATGCATTGAGCACTAGTAGTATGTGGAATTTTTTGGCTTTTATTTTGCACAAATTTTCTTTGATCCTTCTTCCTTCCTCATTGAAATACAGCCCACAATAACTATTCATTCAAAAAATTATTTGCTACTAATAAAGCTTAAAAGTAAAAATAAACATTATAGCTGCCTGCTTTTAAATGACCCTCCTCACAGCTAATTTAGTTCAGATTTTCAAAGTGAAAGAGTCCAGAAATTGAAAGAATATCTGGCAGTTCTATATCTGTAATGTAGTCAGAACTAGGGGTATTTATGCATGTATTAAGTAAATAAAAAAAAACACCTCTAAATACTTTGTGTAGCTTGCAGCATGAGACCTGCTTCAGCTTGTAATATCTCGTAATTCTGATTTTAGCTATTCTGTTTCTCTATCAATAGAAAAAAATATATAGGATACCTGTAACTTTAAATAGACTTATATTTTCTAGTTATCATCAAACTAATGATGAAGTTCCATTGCATATTAAGTATTAATACAAATTAGTAATATTTTGGATTTTTGTCTGATCTTTGGAAAATAACCTGTTTAGTGACCCTGAAGACCTATGACAGGATCATTTCCAATTAGAGAAATAGCCTGTCTTGTTTATGTACCTAGTCAAAAGGTAGGCATAGTTATTGACCTTTAAATGTACATTTACTCATTTATTAATTTAGTAAATATTTATTGATCAATGGCTATATTTAGAGCATATTGTTGAGTAAAGGAATAACTCTAATACAAATCAGAATGCTATAGTGCTGTAAGAGTAGTACAAATAGGATGCTATTGAAGTGTAGAGAGAGTAATAACTACATTAAAGGCTTCACTGAGAGTAGATTTTGAGCTTGATATAAATTTCTGTAAAAGAAAAATGCATTAACATTGGAAAAGTGTGTTAGTCTGAATGAATTAGAAGCAACATCTTTTGGGACATGGGACAGTCAAAGACAAAATCATGGAAATCTTTGACTAAGAAACGTGGGGTATATAGTTGATAAGAAACTATGGGATATTTCTGAGTATGAGAAATCACAATAAGGGCTATACTTTAGTAGTATTTCTT
This sequence comes from Molossus molossus, assembly GCF_014108415.1. Lineage (NCBI taxonomy): Eukaryota > Metazoa > Chordata > Mammalia > Chiroptera > Molossidae > Molossus > Molossus molossus. The sequence goes on along the minus strand of NW_023425355.1, from coordinate 26,214,289 downwards.
GAATTCCAATGAGAAGTTGGAGATAGGAAGGTCGCAATGAGGTTTATAGCAATGGAAATGAAAAAAAAAAAATGGGGAGATGATAAGACTCAGCAGAATATGGAGGATAGAAGAGGTTTAGGTTAAGAATGAAAAAGCCCCTTTTTTTACATAAATTATTAAAACTTATCCTCTGCTAGTAAGCTTTCTTGTATAACACTAAGTATTCAGTGTTACACTGTGATCATAGGGAAGAGTTGATATACAAACAGGTTATCAATTTTAAAAAAGCAACAAATGACCACCAACTGGGAAAGCTAAGCTTCCTTTTATCTTGCTTAATGATCCCTTTTTTTCTCTTGTAACTTATTGGCTTTACAAAAGGTTTGCGTTGTTTTTGTTTTTGCTATACAATGTAACAAATGACTGGAAACATTTTAGAGGCTACTAGTTCTATGACTTTGAAGGAAAATCTTAGAGAACAAAATTATATAAGAGGGCTAACTAACAAGAAATAGTAGGAAATGCTACTTTTTTCTTTATTAATAAAGGCTAAAATGACAGAAATGTAATCAAATTAAATGGCATGACTTCAAATGATGTACAATCTAAGTAAAATTGTATGTCCTCCTTTTCCCAATAAACAGGTCACTCCCCTATTCTTTCAATTCCTGTCATATCAACAACAAAAATCTTTCTAATGCTGTAAGATAGGTCCCTTTTGTTCACCTGGGTGTGGGGGGTGTGTGTGTGTGTGTGTGTGTGTGTAATTCTGCCTTTGGAAATAATCAGATCATCCCTCTTTCTAATTCATTGTTTAATCTGAGACTCAATTTATAAGCTTGAAATGCCAATGCACAGTTAGGGAATTTGCAGTTCAGAATGATGGGCTATGAGTACATAGAATTCTGGGTTTCTTTGAAGGCCTTTGAAGGTTTTTAGTTATGAAGGTCAAGCTCTGTCAGCATTAGGATTATAGGCTTAATACAACCCAGCACTTGCATTGTGTTTCCTACTGCTGAAGTACTAAATGACTGATTAGAAAGGCTTTCTGTGTGTTGTCTCTAAGTTGTATTTTCCCTTGTATACCTTCAGCAGCACCAGGAGACCAGCATCTATTTCACACTCCAGTTCAGAGCAGCCTACCACATCCTACTCCCTCCACATATGAAATGTGTTACTTTGGTTGGTGCTTTGTGATATGGTATTTCTTTCTTTATAGAGTCTTTTTTTTTTTGGTTTTGAAATTAGAATTATGCTGGCCTTATAAAATGAGTTTGTAAGTCTTCCTTCTTTAATTTGTTAAAATAGTTTGAAGAGAATGGGTGTTAGTTTTTCTTTGAATGTTGGGTAAAACTTCCCCATGAAGCCTTCTGAGTCTGGGCTTTTGTTTTCTGGGAGAGTCTTGATTACATCTTTAATTTCCTTAGTTGTTATGGTTCTGTTCCAGTTTTCAATCTCTTTCTGGTCCAGTTTTGGGAGACTATGTGTTTCTAGAAATTTGTCCATTTCACGTAGATTGTCAAATTTGTTGTCATATAATTGTTCATAATAGTTGTTAATGAAGCTTTGCATTTCTGTGGTGTCAGTTGTTACTTCTCCTCTTTAATTTCGGATTTTTTTTTTGTATTTGGATTCTCTCTCTTTGTTTCTTGGTGAGTCTAGCAAAGGGTCCATCAATCTTATTTATCATTTTGAAAAACGAGCTCTTTGTTTTATTGATCCTTTGAATTGTTTTTTTGGTCTCCATATCATTTATTTCTGCTCTTATCTTTACTATTTCCTTCCTTCTACTTGCTCTGGGGTTTTCTTTTTCTTTGCTTTTTAGTTCTTTAAGTTGTGAGGTTAGATAATTTATTAGAAATTTTTCTTGTTTCCTGTGGTAGGCCTGTAGTTCTAATAATTTCCCTCTCAGAACTGCTTTGCTGCATCCCATACATTTTGATTTGTTGTGTACTCATTTTCATTGGTTTCCAGTAAGTTTTAATCTCTTCCTTGATCTCCTGGGTAACCCATTTATTGTTTAATAACATGCTATTTAACCTTTATGTGTTCAAATGTCTTTGCATGTTCTTGTTGCGATTGGTTTCTAGTTGCATGCCATTGTGATATGAGAAGATGCTTGATATGATTTCAATCTTCTTGAACTGGTAGAGACTTAGTTGTTATTCTAACATGTGGTCTACCTTTGAGAATGTCCCATGTGCACTTGAGAAGAATGTGAATTCTGAAGTTTTGGGGTGTTATTCTCTGTAGATATCTATTTAATCAATTTGGTATAGTACTTCATTTAGAGTTTTGTTTCCTTGCTAAATTTTTGTCTAGAGGATCTATCCAGTGATATCAGCAGGGTGTTTAAGTAACCTGCTATGACAGTATTGCTATCGATTAATATTTTAAAGTCCTCCAGAAGGTTTTTAATATATTTTGGTGCTCCAATGTTGGGTGCATATATGTTTGCCAAGGTTATATCATCCTCTTGGATAAATTCTTTCAATATTACATGGTGACCTTTTTTGTCTCTAGTTAAGGCCTTCATTTTGAAATCTACTTCATCAGATTTGAATACTTCTACTACAGGTTTATTTTTCCTTTTCAATTGCTTGGAAGATTTTTCCATCCCTTCACTTTCAACCTATGTGAGTCTTTTGTTGTGAGGTGGGTCTCTTGTAAAAAACATATATATGAGTCATGCTTTCTTATCCAATCAGCTACTCAGTGTCCTTTTTATTGGAGATATTAATCCATTTACAATTAAGGTGATTATTTATATGTATTAATTTATTGCCATTTTTGTTTAGTGTGGTTATATGTTTCTTCCTATTTCATCTACTAATTACAGCAACCTTTGTAACATTTCTTTTTTTTTAATTTTTTTTACTAATCAATTTTTGATACAGATGTTTCTCCTTTCTCCCCCACTGATTCCCCCCACCCCCTCCCTCCCTGCCCTTTCCTGAGTTTGCTGTCCATGACCACTGTTCATGCATACATGCACATAAGTTCTGTGGTTTATCTCTCCCCCACCACCCCCTCTTCTGGGGATTGTCAGTCTGTACCCCACTTCCACGTCTCTGGGACTACCCCATTCCTCAGACTGTTATGTTCATTATATTCCACAAATAAGTGAGATCATATGAAACTTATCTTTCTCTGTTTGGCTTCTTTCACGTAGGATGAAACTTTCCATGTTCCTCCATGTAGTCTCAAAGGATAAGAGATCTTTCTTTCTTACAGCTGCATAGTACTCCATTGTGTATATGTACCACAGCATTTTTATCCATTTGTCTACTGATGGACACTTGGGCTGTTTCCAGATCTTAGCTATTGTAAATAGTGCTGCTACAAACATGGGGGTACATATATTCTTTCTGATTGGTGTTTTATGCTTCTTAGGGTATATTCCTAGAAGTGGGATACGGGGTCAAATAGCAGTTCAATTTTTAATTTTTTGAGGTAACACCATAGCGTTTGTCATAGTGGCTGCACCAGTCTGCATTCCCACTAGCAGTGCACTAGAGTCCCCTTTTCTCCACACCCTTGCCAACACTTGTTGTTTGATGATTTGTTGATGGCGGCCATTCTGCAGGTGTGAGGTGATACCTCATTGTTGTTTTAATTTGCATCTCTCTGATGATTAGTGATAACAAGCATTTCTTCATATGTTTCTTAGTCATTTGTATGTCCTGTTTGGAGAGGTGTCTATTTAGCTCCTCTGCCCATTTTTAAATTGGGTTCTTTGTCTTCCTTTTGTTGAGTTGTATGAGCACTCTATATATATATTGGAAATTAACCCCTTATCTGATATATCATTGACAATTATTCTCTCACATACAGTAAGTTGCCTTTCAATTTTCATGATTGTATTTTTTCCTGTGCAGAAGCTTTTGAGTTTGATGTAGTCCCATGTGTTCATGGGACTCCTTTGTTTCTGTTGACTTAGGTAATGTATCAGTGAAAATTCTGCTGTGTATGATGTCTGAAATTTTGTTGCCTACAGTTTCTTCTAGGATTTTTATGGATTCATGAGTCACATTTAAGTCTTTTATCCATTTTGAGTTATTCTTGTGTATGGTGTAAGATTATCTAGTTTCATCTTTTTTGCATGTAGCTGTCCAATTGTCCCAACACCATTTATTAAATAGGCTGTTTCGACTCCAGTGTATACTCTTGCCACCTTTGTCAAATATTAATTCAACATATGATCTTGGGTCCATTTCTGAGTTCTCTATTCTGTTCCACTGGTATGTATGCTGGCTCTTGTGGCAGTACCAGGCTGTTTTGATTACAGTGGCTTTGTAGTATAACCTGAAATCTGTTAATGTGATCCCTCCTACTTTGCTCTTCTGTTTCAAGATTGCTGTGGCCATTTGAGGTCTTTTTGGGTTCCATATGAACTTTTGAAGTATTTTTTCTAGTTCTCTGAAGTATGTTGTTGGTATTTTGATGGGGATTGCATTGAATCTATAGATTTCTTTGGGTAGTATGGACATTTTAATGATATTATTTCTTCTAATCCAAGAACATAGTATGTGCTTCCACATTTTTATATCTTCCTCTATTTCTTTTTTCAATGACTTGTAGTTTTCTGTGAATAGATCCTTTATTTCTTTGGTTAAGTTTATTCCTAGGTATCTTAATTTTTTGCTGCAATTGCAAAAGGACTTGTTTTTTTAGTTTTCTTTCTGTGAGTTCATCATTCATATATAAGAATGCCATCAACTTCTTGACGTTAATTTTGTATCCTGCTTCTTTGACAAATTCATTTATTAAGTCTAGTAAATTTTTTATAGAGTCTTTGGGGTTTTCTACATATAGTATCATGTCATCTGCAAATAATTACAGTTTCACTTCCTCCTTTCCAATTTGGATCTTTTTATTTTTTCTTTTTGTTTTTTTTTATTTTTATTTTTTATTTTTTGTTCAGGTAGAGTGGGAGGGAGAGAGAGGAACAGAGAGAGAGAGAGAAACATCGATGTGAAAGGAACACATCGAGTGGCTGCCACCCGCACAACCGACCAGGGCCAGGGACAAACTGCAACCGAGGTACGCGCCCTTAGCGGGAACCGAACCCGGGTCTCTCAGGACCGCAGGCCGACGCTCTAACCGCTGAACCAAACCGGCCACGGCTTTTTATTTTTTCATTCTGTCTGATTGCTGTGGCTAAGACTTCCGGTATTTTGTTAAATAAGAGTGGCGAAAGTGGGCATCCTTTTCTTTTTCCTTTTCTTAGGGAAATGATTTTAGTTTTTTCCCATTGAGTATGATGTTGGCTATAGGTCTTTCATATATGACCTTTATTATGTTGAGATATGATCTCTCTATTTTCACATTGCTGAGCGTTTTTATCAGAAATGGATGCTGGATTTTGTTGAAGGCTTTTTCGGCATCTAGAGATATATATAATCATGTTGTTTTTATTTTTTATTTTGTTTATGTGGTGCATCACATTTATTAATTTGTGAATATTGTACCAGCCTTGCATTTCTGGGTTGAATCCCAGTTGGTCATGGTAAGTAATTTTTTTGATGAGTTGCTGGATTCGATTTGCTAGTATTTTGTTCAGGATTTTGGCATCTATGTTCATCAGGAATATTGACCTGTAGTTTTACTTCTTTTTAATGTCTTTTTCTGATTTTGTAATTAGAATTACGCTCGCTTCATAAAACAAGTTTGGCAGTATTTCTTCTTCTTGAGTTTTTTGTAATAGTTTGAATAGAATGGGTGTTAGTTCTTTTCTGAATGTTTGGTAAACTCCCCTGTGAAGCCATCTATGCCTGGGCTTACATTTGCTGGGAGAGTCTTGATTACCTCTTCAATTTCCTTAGTTGTTATTGGTCTGTTCAAGGTTTCTATCTCTTCCCGGCCCAGTTTTGGGAGACTATGTGTTTTTAGAAATTTGTCCAATCTGCTTAGATTGTCGAATTTGTTGCCATATAATTGTTCATAGAAGTTGTTAATGATCTTTTGTATTTCTGTGGTGTCAGTTGTTACTTCTCCTGTTTCATTTCTGATTTTTTGTATTTGGGTTCTCCCTCTTTCTTCCTTGGTAAGTCTAGCTAAGGGTCCATCAATCGATTTATCTTTTTGAAAAAACAGCTCTTTGTTTCATTGATCCTTTGAATTGTTTTTTTGGACTCTATGTCATTTATTTCTGCTCTGATCTTTACTATTTCCTTCCTTATACATGCTCTGGGGTTTTCTTTTTGTTTGCTTTCTAGTTCTTTAAGTTGTGAGATTATTCTATTAGAGATTTTTCTTGTTTCTTGAAGTAGGCCTGCATTGCGATAAACTTCCCTCTCAGAACTGCCTTTGCTGCATCCCATAGATTTTGTGTGTTGTTGGGTCTTCATTTTCATTGGTTTCCAGGAAGTCTTAATTTCTTCTTTGATCTCCTCATTAACCCATTCATTCTTTAGTAACATACTATTTAGCCTTCATGTGTTCAAATGTCTTTGCACGTTCTTGTTGCAATTGATTTCTAGATTCATGCCATTGTGATCTGGGAAGATGCTTGATATAATTTCCATCTTTTTGATTATGTAGAGACTTAGTTTGTGTACTAATATGTTGTCTTTCTTTGAGAATGTCCCATTTGCCCTTGAGAAGAATGTGAGTTCTGTAGTTTTGGATTGTAATTCTCTGTAGATGTCTGTTAAATCCATTTGGTCTAGTGCTTCATTTAGAGTCTCAGTTTTCTTTCTAATTTTATGTCTAGAGAATCTATCCAGTGATGTCAGAGGGGTGTTGAAATCCCCTGCTATGATTGTATTGCTATCAATTTCTCCTTTGAAGTCTTCCAGAAGATTTTTATATATTTTGGTTCATCTATATTGGGTGCATGTATGTTTATCTTGTTTATATCTTTCTATTGAATAGATCCTTTCAACATTTTGTATTGGCCTTCTTTGTTTCTAGTTATGGCCTTCATTTTGAAATCTATTTTATCAGATATGAGTATTGCTACCCCACCTTTTCTTTCCTTTCCGTTTACTTGGAAGATTTTTTTTCCATCCCTTCACTTTCAACCTATGTGAGTCTTTTGTTGTGAGGTGGGTCTTTTGTAAACAACATATATGTGAGTCATGCTTTCTTATACAATCAGCTACTCTGTGTCATTTTATTGGAGCGTTCAATCCATTTACATTTAAGGTGATTATTGTTATGTACCATTTATTGCCATTTTTGTTTGGTGTGGTTATATTTTTCTTCCTATTTCTCCTGCTAATTACAGCAGTCCTTTTAACATTTCTTGCAGTGCTGCTTTGGTGCTAATGTATTCCCTTACCTTTTTTTTTTTTTTTTTTGTCTGGGAAGTTCTTCATTTGACCTTCTCTTTTGAATGATAGCCTTGCTGGGTAGAGTAGTCTTGGATTCAGATCCTTGTTTTTCATGACCTTGATTACCTCATGCCATTCCCTTCTGGCCTGTAGTGTTTTTGTTGAGAAGTCAGCTGAGAGCTTTATGGGGTTTCCTTTGTAGGTAACCTATAACTTATCTCTTGCTGCTTTTAGGATTCTCTCTTTGTCTTTAATTTTTGGCAGTTTGATTACTGTGGTCTTGGTGTGGGCCTGTTTGGTTCTTCTTACTTGGGGCTCTTGTGCTTCTTGAACTTGAATGCCTTCTTCCATCACCAAATTAAGGAATTTTTCTGTCACTCTTTCTTCAAATATAATCTCTAATCCTTGCTCATTTTCTTCTTCTTCGTGTTCTCTTATGATGCAAATATAATTACATTTCCATTTGTCCTACAGTTCTCTTAAGCTGTCTTTCTGTTCTTTAATTGTTTTTTTTTTTTTCTTTTGGTTTTCTGATCGGTTGATTTCATTCTACCCTGTCTTCTAATTCACTGATCTCGTCCTCAGCTTCCTCTACTCTGCTCTTTAGTCTTTCCAATGTGTTCCTTATTTCTGATATGTCATTCTTCATTCCTTCTCAGGGCCTTTTCATTTCCAATTTGTTGATTTTCAATGTTTCTGTCTTTACTCATGGTATTGATGTCCTTACTCATGCTTTTTAGCTTCCTCAAGATCATGACTCTGAATTCTATCTTTGATAACTTGCTAAATTGAATTTCATTTATCTCATGTTTAATAGAAGTCTCTTGTTCTTTCATTTGAGATTTGTTTCTTTGTTTTACCGTTTTGGCTATCTCAGTGGGTTTTGGAGCCTGCCAAATTTTTCCTGTGGGTGTTGGTGTTCTGCTGTTTGTGGCTCCCTCTGCTGGGTTTGGATTAGCGTTTGAGGACCCACATTAAAAACCACTGTCAAGTCTTACTTTCGTGGGTAGATTTGCAAGCCCAGGAATGGTTCCGTTATCCTGTAGCTTTTTGCCTAGAGGCTGTTAGTTGGAGTTACTTGAAAAGCCTTGGTTTGTCAGTTAAATAAAAAAAACTTCCTCGGGTGTTGGGAGTAAGAGGATTTCTCATGGGTGGAGCAGATGCTTTTTGTTAATGAGCCTCAATTTTCATTTCTTTGGCCCAGCTAGGTGGGGTTGAATCTCTGTGGGAGGGGCTGCCACCTTTTTCCAGTGCCCTGTGAAAGGCCACCATCCTGCGTGGCTGCAACTCAGCAAAAGCTCTGAGAGCCCTCCAAGTACCGAGTGTCCCCACACAGTTCTAGTCCTGTCTGCCCTCCCTCTGCCAGAGCCGAAGGTGAGTGATTGCAGCTCTTTTAGCCTCTGTCCCAACTCTGTGCTGTGGAGCAGACTAAGGATTTTAACCCGAGGGCCCTGCTCACAGCTAAGACTGCTGCTGTCCGTGGGCTCCCAGCCCCTCTCTCATGCCTCCGCTATCCTACCAGGATCAATTCAGTGTCCCTGGTTATATGGTCCTTGCAAACTGCTTTCTGTTGCTGTTTCCCAATGATTTGTCTTTAGTTATATTTCCAGTTTGATTCTGGGAGATGGTTTGTGTATCTTCTATTCACTCTGCTGCCATTTTGAAGTCTCCTCCCAGGTATTTTAATCTGTTTATAATTGGAATTGCTTTCTTAGTTTATATCTCTGAAAGTTCATTGTTGGTATATAAAAATGTAACTGATTTCTGAATGTTTATTTTGTATCCTGCTACTCTACTGAATTCATTTATCAGTTCTGGTAGTTTTCTGGTAGAATAGTTAGGGTTCTCTCTCTATCATACTATGTCATCTGTCAATAATTATAGTTTTATTTCTTCCTTTCCAATTTGGAAGTCTTTTTTTTTGTTCTTGTTATCACATTTTTTCTGGCTAGGACTTCCAGCACTATGTTGAATAAGAGTGGTGAAAATAGTCATCCCTTTCTTGTTTTTGATATTAAGGGAAACAGTTTTAGTTTTTGCCCATTCAGTATGATGTTGACTGTGTGTTTGTCATATATGGCCTTTATTATATTGAGGTATGTTCCTCTTTTCACACCTTGCTGAGATTTTTATCATAAATGGGTGCTGAATTTTGTCAAATGCTTTTTTTGTATCTATTGATATGATTGTATGGCTTTAGCCTTCATTTTATTTATGTGCTCTGTCACATTAATTGACGTGTAGATATTGAACCAACCTTGCATCCCAAAAATAAATTTCACTTCATCGTGTGTATGATATTTTTAAGGTATTGCTGGATTTGATTTAGTATTATTTTATTGGTGATTTTTGCATATGTGCTCATCAGGGGTATTGGCCAATATTTTTCTTTTATTTTAGTGCCTTTAGCTGGTTTTAGAATCATGATAATGTCTTCATAAAATGAGTTTGGAGTCTTACTTCCTCTTGTTTTTTTTGGAATAGATTGATGGGAATAGGTGTTGGTTCTTCTTTGAATTTTTGATAAAATTAATCTCTGAAGCCATCTGGACCAGGACTTTTGTTTGTTGAGAGTTTTTTTTTTTGTTGTTATTGTTTTGATTCTGTTGGTTTTAATTGGTGTGTTCAGATATTCTGTTTCTTCTTGATTCAGTCTTAGAATATTGTATGTTTCTAGAAATGTATCAGTTTTTTTTTTCATATTGTCCAATTTGAAGGGATAAAATGGTTTGTAGTATTTTCTTGTAATTATTTGTATTTCTGTGGTGCCAATTGTTACTTCTCCTTTTTCATTTCTGATTTTATTTATTTGGGTCCTCTCTTTTTTTCCTGATGAGTTTGGTTCTATCAATGTTGTTTATCTTTTCAATGGAGAAGCTCTTGGTTTCATTGATTCTTTTTGGTTGTTATTGTTTTTCAAGACTATTTAATTTATTCCTGTTATGAACTTTACTATTTCCTTCCCTGTAGTCACTTTGGATTTTCTTTTATTATTATTCTAGTTCCTTTAGATATGGAGTTAGATTGTTTCTTTGAGATTTTTCTTGCTTCTTGAGGTAGGCTTACATTGCTCCAAATTTTCCTCTTAGGACTTCTTTCTTAATGTTCAATAGATTTTGGGTAGTTTTGTTTTTATTTTGATTTGTCTCAGTTATCATTTTATGTACCTTGATCTCATTATTAACCTATTAATTGTTTAGTAACATATTATTTAATCTTCATGTCTTTGTATATTTTTAGTGTTTGTTTGTTGTTGTTTTTTTTCCTGGTAATTAATTTATAATTTTATACTATTTTGGTCAGAGAAAGTTTTTTATGTGATTTCATTTTTTAAAACTATTGGGACTTGTTTTGTGTCTTGACATGTGGTTTATCCTGGAAATTGTCCCATGTGCACTTGAAAAGAATGTATATTATGCTGCTTTGGGGTAAAATGCCTCAAAAATACCAATTAGATTAATCTGTTCTAATGTTTTATTTAAGACTGCTATTTCCTTATTGATTTTTCATCTAGAAGATATTTCCATTGATTGCAATAGGGTATTAAAATCTCCTTCTATGACTGTATTACTGTCAATCTCTCCCTTTATATTGATCAATATTTGTTTTATATATTTAGGTCCTCTTCTGTTGCTGCATACATGTTTACAAGGGTTATGCTGTTGGGTTGACCCCTTTTATCATTATGTAATGTCCTTCTTTGTCACTTATTATAGCCAGTCATCCTAACTCTTTAACTTGTTTTATCTTTACAATAACCAAGAGAAGTATTATATACATTTTATAGTCTAGGAAACTGGTGTTCGGAGAGGTTAAGTAATTTGCCTAAGGTTAAAGAACTAGTAATCAATCAAGTCAGAACTTGAACTCTTTTATCCCTGAATAAAATAGAAGAAAGGTGATTTCAGAACTTACACACTTGTGTGTCTGAATAAAGTAGAAGAAAGGTGGTTATTACTACTCTTCATAAGTGTTTTCTTTCGTCTTTTTCTACTTTGGAAAATGGCCAAGTTGTTAAGAAATTAAGACTTTTACTTTAATAAGTAAGGAGAGAGAGAAAGAAAGTGAGAGAGAGAGATTATGAGGAAGGGATACTACATACCAGCTCTATATTGAGCCACTCTGAATTATTGTCTCTGAATAAATAAAGAAAATTTAGGTTTTAGTGAAACCTTATATTTCATGTTTGTTTCAACTAACAGTAAAAACTTGATTTCTCTCTAAAAAGGGGGACATTAATCTTAATAATATGCAACAATTTATAATTTACCTGATGTTCTGCTCTATGATGAAATATATCTGGTGTCTGAGAGATCCAATAGAGATAGACTCAATGAGTAGTCTTAGGAAAGATTTATAGAGTTTTAAGGTTAGAGGATTTTCCTTCACTCTTCGGATTCCTGATTTAGCATTGTGTGTATTAAATGAATAGTTTTGATAATTTTAATGAACCTAGTTCAGTGCTTTATCTTTCAGAGATGACATTTTTTAAAACTTACATATAATTATAGAACACCAAATAGAAGTTCAAAAGACTACTCTTTGCCTTCTCTGCTTTCTCTAAGCTCCCAAAATTTATAACCAGTCTTTGACTTCTTTTCTTCCCTGATATTGCTGAATTATAATGGAAAGGGGTAACATATTTGAGGGCATATACAGTGGAAGCATTTATGGAACAACAGTAAATACTTAGGGAGTGTGAGTTAATGATGGTGTATGTGGCTCAGCAGTGATAGTGTGGAGAGTGCATGCTTATAAGACAATTCCCTAAGTTATCATTTTGACTTACATATGTCAGATCTGCAACTAGCACATAAAGTATGTAAATATTCATTTTTTATTTTATCATGGTTCGGGCTGTGAGTTATTAAAGTGGTAAATATTCACTATATCTATCCTGCCCTAGTTTAATACTGTGAGATACAGAGTCTATGAATGATGGTCAAAATGTACTTGCTAAATTTTGCCTAAATTTCTAGTTTAAAATATGGAGTGATTTGAATGCCATATATGTTTCAGGTTACAAGTAGCAAAAACTTAGAAAGGAGGTCCAGCAGACATGAATACTATGATGTGTATGTTTTTCCTTAGTGCTAAATTTCAACAAAAAATGCAAAAAAGTTGGAAGTAGAAATATGAGGAACCATACTACATTGCTAAGATGAGTGAGAGAATTAATAATTGATACACTCTCATTTCAATAAGGGATTTTAAAGATTAGGAAATGTAAAATTCTGATTATTAATTCAATAGATATTTATTTATGACATATTATATGCTGAACACACATTCAGTTTCTGTTTTGCAACAAAAACAAACTTGATTTCTCTTCTTAGGGATCATACATTCCAGTAGAGGAGATGAAAAGTAAACTAATAAACAGATGAATAATAAAATATCATGCACTGATAAATGATCTGAGGGAAAACAAAAAACAAAATAAGGGTATAAAGAGTGATGGAGTAGAGGGAAAGATAAATTATGGGCTAGAGTGTTCCGTAAAAGCCTTAATTCACAAGTTACATGTAATCCAAAACTTAAATGATAGGAAGGGGTTACCCCAATGAAGGCCTAGTTGATAAGATTTACCAGTAAGCATACAAACAAGTTTATGTTCATTGAGGAACAGAAAGATGACCAGTATAGCTGAGACAGTGAGCAAGGTAGACACTAATAGAAGATGAAGTTAGATGGGAAGGCAAGACCAGATCCTATATAGACTATGTTAACACATGCAGATTTTTCCCCCTAAATTCTATGGGAAACAGACAATAAATCCATATTGTAAAGCTGGATAATTTCATATAATCAATATGATAGCTACCGAGTATGATTTTGCTGATTAATCTATTAACAAAAATATGGGAGTTTTATAAAGAGTAAGTTCCCTAAACTTTATTTTCTCTCAAGCTTTGTTGAGAAATAATACACATATAATATTGTGTAAATTTATGGTGTGCAACATGATGATTTGATACACATATATATTGCAAAATGATTACCACCATAAGGCTAATCAACACATCCATTACTTCACATAACTACTATAGTTTTGAGAATATTTAAATTCTATCATTTTAGCAACTTTCAAGCATATAATACAGTGCTGTTAACTATAGTATATAAGATCCCCAGAACTTACACATCTTATAACTAGAAGTTTTGACCATTTGCCTAATATCCCCTTATTCTCCTCACTGCCCAGCCCCCAGGAACTACTATTCTATTGTTTCTATAAGTTGAGGTTTTTTTTGTTTGGTTGTTTGTTTGTTTTATTTGTTTGTTTGTTTGTTTTTTTAGATTCCACATATAAATGAGATCATACAGCACTTGTCTTCCCCTGTCTAACTTATTTTACTTTTCACAACACCCTCAAGGTCCATTCACGTTGTTGCAAATGAAAAGGTTTCTTTCTTATGGCTGAGTATTATAGTTTCTTTATCCATTTATCCATTGACTGATGCTTGGGTTGTTTCCATATCTTAGCTATTATGAATAATGCTGCAATAAACATGAGAGTGCAGATATCTCTTCGAGATCCTGGTTATAATACCTTTGGATATATAACCAGCAGAAGGATTACTAGATCACATGGTTACACTATTTTTAAATTTTTCAGGAACCTCCATAATGTTTTCTATAGTGGGGGTGTGAATTTATATCCCCACCAACAGTGCACAAATGTTGCTTTTTCTCCACACCAATATTTATCTCTTGTCTATTTAATTATAGCCACTCTAAAAGGTATTAGGTGACATCTCATTGCAGTGTTAGTTTAAATTTCCTGGTGATTAGTGATGTCAAGTATCTTTTATGTCCCTGTTGAATATTTCATATCTTCTTTGAAAAAATCCTTTTTGGTTCCTCTGGCTATTTTTTTAACTTTTTTATGAATTAATTTGTTTTTGTTACAGATATTTCTCATTTTTACCCCACTGATACCCTCCTCCCCTCCCCCCCCCACCCCATACCCATAGCTTTGTTGTCTATGTTCATTGGTCATGCTTACATGCATGTAAGTTCTGTGGTTTATCTCTTGCCCCACAAATACCTCCCTCCTCTGAGGCTTGTAATACTGTACTCCACCTCTATGTCTTTGGGTTAATTTTGTTCAGCAGTTTGTTTGGTTCATTATATTCCACAAATGAGTGAGATCATGTAATATTTGTCTTTCTAAGCTTGCCTTGTTTCACTTAGCATAATACTCTCCAGACCCTTCCATACCATCTCAAAGAATAAGAGATCTTTCTTTCTTACAGCTGCATAGTATTCCATCGTGTACATGTACCACAGCTTTTTAATCCACTCATCTACTGATGAACTCTTGGGTTGTTTCCAGATCTTAGTTATTGTAAATAGTGCTGCTATGAACATAGGGTACACATATCCTTTCTGATTGGTGTTTCAGGCTTCTTATTGTACATTGCTAGAAGTGGGATCACTGGGTCAAATGGCAGTTCCATTTCTAAATTTTTGAGGTAACACCATATTGTTTTCCATAGTGGCTGCACCAGTCTGCATTCCCACCAGCAGTGTACTAGAGTCCTCTTTTCTCCACACCCTTGCCAGCACTTGTTTGATGATTTGTTGATGGCGGCCATTCAGACAGGTGTGAGGTGATGTCATCTGCAAATAATAAAAATTTCACTTCCTCCATTTTGATATGGATCCCCTTTATTTTTTCTTCATGTCTAATTGCTGTGGCTAAGACTTCTAGTACTATGTTAAATAAGTGTGCTGAAAGTGGGCATCCCTGTCTTGTTCCTGTTCTTAAGGGCAATGCTTTTATTTTTTGCCCATTGAGTATGATATTGGTTGTAGGTTTATCATATATGGCCTTTATTATGTTGAGATATGATTCCTCTATTCCCATATTGCTGAGCATTTTTATCAAAAATGGGTGCTGGCTTTTGTTGAATGTTTTTTCAGCATCTATTGATATGATCATATGGTTTTTATCTTTCCTTTTGTTTATGTGGTGTGTCACATTTATTGATTTGCGAATATTGTACCATCCTTGCATGCTTGTGATAAAACTCACTTGGTCATGATGAATAATTTTTTTGATGCATTGCTGGATCCCATTTGCTAATATTTTGTTAAGGATTTTGGCATCTGTGTTCATCAGGGATATTGGCCTATAGTTTTCTTTGTTTGTAGTGTCTTTATCCAGATTTGGAATTAGAATTATGCTGGCCTCATAAAGTGAGTTAGGAAGTGTTCCATGTTTTAGGATATTTTGGAATAAATTGAGGAGAATGGGTATTAGATCTTTGAATGTTTGGTAAAATTCCCCTGTAAAGCTGTCCAGGCTTGGACTTTTGTTTGCTGGGAGTTTCTTGATTACATCTTCAATTTCCTTTGTTGTTATTGATCTGCTCTAGTTTTCTATCCTTTGCTGGTTCAGTTTCATGAGGCTATGTCTTTCTAGAAATTTGTCCATTTCTCCTAGATTGTCTAATTTTTGGCATATAATTGTTCATAGTATGTTTCAATAATACTTTGTATTTCTGTGGTGTCAGTTGTTACTACTCCTCTTTCATTTCGGATTTTGTTTATTTGGTTTCTCTCTTTGTTTCTTGGTGAATCTGGCTAAAGATCCATCAATCTTGTTTATCTTTTCAAAGAAGCAGCTTTTTGTTTCATTGATCTTTTGATTTTTTTTTTTTTTTTTTGTCTTTGTGTTGTTTATTTCTTCTCTGACCTTTAGGATTTCCTTCCTCCTACTAGCTCTGGGTTTTCTTTTTGTTTACTTTTTAGTTCTTTAAGTTGTAGAGTGAGAAAGTGAATTAGAAATTGTTCTTACTTCTTGAGGTAGGCTTGTAGTGCTATGAACTTTTCTCTCAGGACTGATTTTGCTGTGTCCCATAGATTTTGTGTTGTTTTGTGTTCGTTTTCATTGGTTTCCAGGAAGTTTTTAATTTTTTTCTTGATATTGTTAGTAACCCATTTGTTGTTTAATAACATGCTATTTAGCCTCCAAGTGTTTGAATGTTTTTGTGTTTTTATTGTAATTGAGTTTAAGTTTCTTGCCACTGTGATCTGAGAAGATGCTTGATATTATTTCGATCTTTTTTAATTTGTAGAGACTTGCTTTGCTTTGTGTCCTAACATGTGGTCTATCTTTGAGAATGACCCATGTGCACTTGAGAAGAATGTATATTCTGCAGCTTTAGGGTGAAATGTTCTGCAAATGTCAATTAAGTCCAACTGATCTAATTTGTCTTGTAAGGACTCTATGTCCTGGTTAATTTTTTGTCTAGAAGATCTATCCAGTGGTGTCAGTGGCATATTAAAGTCACCCACTATGATCGTGTTTCTATTGATCTCTCCCTTGAAGTCCTCCAAAAAATTTTTAATGTATTTTGGTGCTCCTGTATTTGATGCATATATGTTTACCAGGATTATATTCTCTTGTTGCATTGCTCCTTTTAATATTAGGTAGTAAATTTCTCTGTCTCTTATTATGACCCTTGTTTTGAAGTCTATCTTGTGAGATATGAGTATTGCTACACTAGCTTTGTTTTATTTTTATTTGCTTGGAAAATTTTTTTCCATCCCTTCACTTTCATCCTGTGTGAGTCTTTTGTTGTGAGGTGGGTCTCTTGTTGACTGCATATATATATGGGTTTTGTCTTCTTATCCAATCAGCTATCCTATGTCTTCTGATTGGAGCATTTAAGCCTTTTATATTTAAGGTAATTATTGATAGATAGTTATTAGTTGCCATTTTAATTGTCTGCCTCTGTTCCTTTCCAAGCCCCTCCCCCCCCCATCTCTTCTTCTTCTTCCAACCGTCCTTTCAGCATTTCTTTCAGTGCTGGTTTGTTGGTGGTAAACTCCTTTAGATTTTTTTTTTTTATCCATGCAGCTCTTTATTTTTCATTTAATTTTGAATGATAGCCTTGCTGGATGGAGTAGTCTTGAATTTAGACCCTTGCCTTGTATTACTTTCTACATTTCATGCCACTCCCTTCTGGCCTGCAGTGTTTCTATTGAGAAATTGACTGACAGTCTAATGGGAGCTCTCTTGTAGGTAGATTTCTGTCTCTCTCTTGCTTCCTTTAAGATTCTTTTTTTGTCTTTAATGTTTGCTATTTTTATTATGATGTGTCTAGCTATGGGTCTTCTGGGGTTCATCTTGCTTGGGAGTCTTTGTGTTGCCTGGACTTGTGTGACTTTTCCATTCACCAGTTTAGGAAAGTTTTCTGTCATTATTTCTTCAAACAGGTTCTCTATTCCTTTCTCTGATTCTTCTTCCAGTATCCCTATAATGCGAATGTTGTTACGTTTTGTATTATCCCACAGCTCCCTAAATCTTTCCTTCTGCTTTTTAATGTTTTTTTTTTTTTTCCATTTGCTGCTCTATTTGAGTGTTTTTCTTTACCTTGTCTTCTAAGTAGCTGATTCAATCTTCAGCTTCTTCTAATCTACTATTGAACCCTTCTAAGGTATTTTTCCTAACAGCTATGTCATTCTTTATTTCCTTTTGATTTTTATGCATCGCTTCTACCTGTTTTTTTAAGCTGAAGTAGTTCCCAGTGAGCTCTTCATAATTCTTATTAAGTTGCTTGTAGTTCTCACCAAATTGTTTGACCACCCTTAATATAATTGATTTTAATTCTTCTTCTTTTTTTTTTTTTGTATCCTCACCCGAGGACATTTCTCCATTTTTTGTTCAGATAGTTTGGGGAGGGAGTGAGAGGAAGAGAGAGAGAGAGAAATATTGACATGAAAGTGACACATCGAGTGCTTGCCACTTGCACGACCCAACCAGGCCCAGGGAGAAACTGCAACCGAGGCACATGTCCTTAGCAGGAACTGAACCTGGATCTTTCTGGACTTCAGGTCAACGCTCTAACTGCTGAGCCAAACCGGCCAGGGCTGATTTGAATTCTTTATCTGACAAGTTACTGTCTTCCATTTCCTGTAGTTTTTTTTCTGGTGATTCCTTTTTTTCTTTCTTTTTTTTTTTTGTCTCCCCTTTTTAGCCATCTGGTAGCTCTATACCTGCTGAGAGATGTTTGGATGTGTATGCAGCTCCCTGTACATTAAATAATGCTACTGTGCCTCCCAGACTGTTTTGTTGCATGTGGCCTTTTGCCTGCTGTGGATCCTGGAGGATTGACTACTGGGGGCTGGTATTGTTGTGTCCTGGTAGGTGCTGCTGCTGGATCACATGGGCCCCCTCTGGAGCTGTGTTCCCAGATGGTAGCTGGTGCCATCTGTAGCTGTATAGCTCAGGCCCTGTTACAGATGCCCTCCCTGCATGTACCGAGGGCAGCTGGATCTCAAAGTTCCTTTGGAGACCTGGCTTCGCACTGCTCTTGTGGCCTACTGGTTTCCACAGGCCTCTGTGAAGCCCCAAGTCCTGCCGCTGGCAGCTAGGGAGTGCTGCTGCCTTGTGGGGCTCAACTTCTGCTCAGATTTTGCTGTAGTTTTTGGCAATGGGTCTCATCTGCTGGTCTGTGCTTTTGTCGCCTGGTGATGGAATCTGTTCCCCAACCTCTGTTGCTGGGGGTATATCTTGACTCTGATCAGGATGCTACTGTGGGAGATGGTTCTGGGCTCCAGGCCAACTGTGGCTTCCACAACTGGCACCTTGGCATCTCCACTACTGTGCTATGGTCTGTGTTGACACAGGGTGTCCACTGGTGCCAGGTACCCTGGTGGGCTCAGGTTGCTGGGACCTAGCCGCCCCCACTGCCTCATCCCAGGGAAGACCAGGGATCTTCCAAAATGATGGGACCTTCCCATGGTGCAGGGAGAAGTGCCCTGAAGAGCATATTACAGTAGTAGTTGGCTTCTCCCTGTCCACAGCACAGGAACCTTCTTCTCCATGTCTCTGTACTGCACGAGTTTGGTCATCCACCTTCATGTCCACTCACTCTCTCTTTCTCTCTCATACTAGCTCACTTTCACACACACTCACCCTCCCTCTGGTCCTGCCCTGCCACCATCTTTTTGTTCCATCAACACTTACATTCTTTTAGTCCTCTTCTGTCCATTTTTATATTGGGTTATTTGGTTAATTTGTTTGCTATTGAGTTGTATAAGTTCCTTACATGTTCTATACATTAACCCTTCATGAGGTATATGATTTGCAAATATTTTGCCTCTTTATTTTGCTGTGCAGAAGCTTTTTATGTAGATATAATACCACTTATTGCTTTTTTCTTTTCTTTCTTTCTTTTTTTTTTTTTTTGCCTGTATCTTTGGTGTTATATGTACAAACACTGTTGCCAAGACTGATGTCAAGGTTTTTTTGTTTTTTTTTTTTCCCTCATGTTCTTTTAGGAGTTTTACAGTTTCAATTCTTCTATTTAAGTTTTTAATCTGTTTTGTGTACATTTTTGTGAGTGGTGTAAAATAGAGGTCTAATTTCATTCTTTTATATGTAGTTGTTCAGTGTTCCCAACATCATTTATTGGAAAACTATTATTTTCCCAATGGTTTAAGTGTTCTTGACTCTGCTAAAATATTAACTGACAGTGCATTCATGGGTTTATTTGTGGACTTTTGATTCTGTTCCATTAGTCTACAAATAGAATAACATTTTTTTTTTCCCTCAAAGCCAAGGAATTAATTAAAAAAAAAAAAAAAACCTTTACACCATCAATGTCTCTCTCATTCTTTGCTCTCCTTGCATCCCTATCTAAAGTGGAAGATATTATAATCTCTCTCTCTCTCTCTTTTTTTTTTGCCTGGTATGTGCTCTCTTTGGCATCTGATGCTGGTTGTTGTGATTGGATGATTGGAGAAGAAAAGCTGTGTAATGATTTACAGTGTTGGTTTTTTAATTGGGTCATTCTTGCATATGAAAAAGAGATGGAGGGGGTGGAAGACACATGCCTGGGTAGTTTAGCTCAGTGGTTGAGCAACGGCCCATACACCAAGAGGTCACCGGTTCAATTCTCAGTCAGGACACATGCCTGGCTTGTGGGCCTGATCCCCAGTGCGGGGCAAGCAGGAGGTGGCCAATTGATGTTCTCTCTCATTGATGTTTCTATCTCTCTCCCTCTCCTTTCCTCTCTCTTTAAAAAAATCAGTAAAGAAAATGTATTAAAACAAAAAAACAAACAAACAAAAAAAAAAAACAGACACATGAAGCCCCGGAAGAAAATAATTATAAAGGGTTGCAAATTTGGAAATTTTAGTACTGTGGGTCACATAAGTCTGGCCATCTCAACCTAAAAAATGAGAGCTAGTATTTCTAATTCATCCAGAAGTTAATACTAAAACTCTCTCCAGTAATTCCTGAATAGCTTTCAAATGTGTTGAATCTTGAAAGGTATAATTAAAACATATTATATTCTCTCTCTTTGTCTACCAGCTATTGAGTCATAGGAAGAAAGAAAGATTTTTTATTTAATCAGTGAAAGTATTTGCTAGATTCAAATAGAAATTCTTTCTTTATATATTTTTTAAAAAACCCTCATATCTCTTTGAATCAAGGGATGATGAGTTATAGTCAAATATTTTTTAAACACTTAACCTAAAATAAGTCAATGAAGAGATTCAATGATATAATAAAAATGATATCACAAAATAGCTAAGCTTGAAGTTGGGGTGGAAACCTATAAGGTAGTTCTGATACCATTTACTATCATGCCTAATATGCACACATATTAGTATATCATTATTACCATTTTATGTCTTTTTCACTTTTTTATATTGTGACTCTCTCCCTCTGAAATTTTATACCTTTTTCCACTGAATGTGGGAAATGAGAATTATTTAAATGACTCAAATATACTGATTAACATTTTGATTTTTCTGTTACCTACCAAAAATAACAGGTTTAGATTCCTTTTAGAAAATTACTGTTTTGCAACCATTATTCATTTCAAAATATTTAATTTACAAATACTTATTGCATGTCAGGTAATTTTAAAGTTTCCTGTTGGGGACAACATTGGAAGTTAAGCCCTTTCTTCAATTTTCTGTTAGGGTCAAATATTTTGGCCAAATAAGAATATCGTGATATTTTATTTTTATTGGGAAGTCATAACTTTCAAGATAATTATGTCCTTTTGGAAAGGAGGGATGCAGTAGAAACCTCTTAGGTACCACGTTAGATCTTGGACTCATCTACTTTCAAGACTGATGGACACTTTTTCACTTTAGCCACAGATTTGGTGACCAAATTGAATTGAGAATTACCCGACTGAATGCCAGCACAACCCAATACTTGCCTCATCCTCAAATCACTAGCCTCTAAACTCCTGCTCTAGGAATTTGTCATGTGGGTAAAGGCATGAGGTGCCACAGGACCCAATCAGTGGCTATGTGTACACAAACTATAGTGCAAGGAATTAAATGTCCCTTGGCATAACATTATGGCAATGAGAGACAGGAGCCAGTGCATGAATTCTTCTTTTTTCTGCCACACAGTTCTGTGATGCAATCATTTATATGAGTTTTCAGAAGATGATAGTAAAAGATTAAGTAATCTGTTGGGCTTGATACCCATCAATGGATATCCTCTCATATTACTCTTAATTAATACATCAACTCATAATTACTTTTCTTATTCTCCTACTTCATTTCCCTTTGCTCTCATCCCTGCTACCATGAAGTTGCACTTTCTATGACTTTAATAACCCAGAACTTCTGCATCAGACTTTACTTTCTGGGAGCCCAGGATAAAAAAGGGTGTTGAAGCAAAAGTAATCAGACCTAATTTTTTTTAAGCACTGCAATTTGACACAGACTCCTAATTTTCCTGTAAATTTGATGAGCATCTGTGGTAATAATTAGGGCTGTTCATAAATATTCCAGATCTCATCAATCGCGACTCATAGTAAGATTGTACTCCCCAGTCCTCTTAAAATGTGAGCTGAACCTATATGTTTTTTCAAGACAGAAGCTTTAATAACCAGTGCATGATTTTCCATATTTACTTCCCCATACTAGACTGTTGAGACAAAATATCTGCCATAATAATTCATGGTGACTTCTTTTCTCCAGCTTTGGAAATCACTAGTGCAAGCTACTAGAACCATTTCCATATATGTCTTATGCAAACAATATTGGACTACTGCTGGCATGAGTGAATATTTTCTCAATCACTCTGAATTAGGTTTCTAAACTGCTCTGTATTCTTTGATAAATCATTGACATTATAAGTTCCGTTAAAAGTGAAACTCAAAATTAGATTGTTTTGGACATGTCTTAATTTGCAACAGCAAGAAAATTTATATGATAAAAACACACATAATAGAAAGCGATTTTTTCAGGAGACAAAATTGTTAAATCTCATGAGTACATTCGGATGAGTAAAATCATATGTGCTGGCAATGAAATGAACAAAAAACTCCTTTCATGGGGAGAATTGATGGCATTTAAAATCATTTAAAGTTCTACACAGTGAAAGATACAATCATCAAAACGGAAAGGCTACCCACTGTATGGGAGAGCATAATTGCCAATGATATATCAGATAAGATGTTAATTTCCAATACATATAGAGTGCTCATACAACTCCACAAAAGGAAGACAAAGAATCCAATTAAGAAATGGGCAGAGGAACTAAATAGACACCTCTCCAAACAGGACATACACATGGCTAAGAAACATATGAAGAAATGCTCATCATCACTCATCATCAGAGAGATGCAAATTAAAACAACAATGAGGTATCACCTCACACCTGTCAGAATGGCCGCCATCAATGAATCATCAAACAACAAGTGTTGGCAAGGGTGTGGAGAAAAGGGGACTCTAGTACACTGCTAGTGGGAATGCAGACTGGTGCAGCCACTATGGAAAACAGTATGGTGTTACCTCAAAAAATTAAAAATTGAACTTCCATTGGACCCAGTGATCCCACTTCTAGAAATATACCCTAAGAAGCCTAAAACACCAATCAGAAAGAATATATGTACCCCCATGTTTGTAGCAGCACTATTTACAATAGCTAAGATCTGGAAACAGCCCAAATGTCCATCAGTAGACGAATGGATAAAAAAGCAGTGGTACATGTACACAATGGAGTACTATGCAGCTGTAAGAAAGGAAGATCTCTTATCCTTTGAGATGACATGGGGGGACCTGGAAAGTATTATCCTAAGTGAAACAAGCCAAACAGAGAAAGACACGTATCATATGATCTCACTTATTTGTGGAATATAATGAACATAACAGTCTGAGGAATGGGGTAGTCCCAGAGACGTGGAAGTGGCGTACAGACTGACAATCCCCAGAAGAGGGGGTGGTGGGGGAGAGATAAACCACAGAACTTATATGCATGTATGCATGAACAGTAGACATGGACAACAAAGCTGGGGAAAGGGCAGGGAGGGAAAGAGAGGGGGGTATCAGTGGGGGGAAAAGGAGAAACATCTGTAACAAAAATTAATTAATAAAAAAAAGAAAGTTCAAAATTGAGCTTATAAAATCCAAAAAAATAAAAATAAATAATATCATATAAAAGGCTCCATAAATGTAATATAAGATTTAATGTCTTTATTTAGCAAAAAACACTTATTTGATCCCATGTTCATTCATTTTTGACACAAATACAATTAATCAAATAAAGACTTAATCACCTTTGGCTTCCCCTGTTTTCCTGTATCACCTCCTTTTAGCCTCTAGGCAGTTTGAGAGCACAATACAACGTTTTTAAAATAAAAGTAATAACAAATATATACATAGTGCTTACTGTGTTTCAGGCACTACCCTAACTACTCTTTAATACTTACAACCCTATGGGTTAGGTATTAACATTGTTTCCATTTCAATTTTATAGTCTGAGAAACTGAGGCTTAGAAATTTTGAGTCTCTTGTCCAAGGTCAAGAAAGAAAATAGCCAGGTTTGAAACTCAGGTAATGTCTTCTGAAACCATATCTGTAGAACTTAACATTTGGATTAAGTACCCAAGGGTTCCAAAGGAAAAGCCAGAGGGAGCAGAATGTGTGACTAGGTTTTTGGGAATGCAAGTTAAATGCCTTAATGGCCAGACATATATGTGGGAAACCCTGTGCAGGATAGTGGAGAGCAGTGGGGCTATGATATATGTCCTGTCTAATTTCAGCCAAAAGAGACGTAATTTTCCATCTTGGCTTTTTGTCTTCCAAGAGTCGTGTGTTCTTTCAATGAATACCCACCTTCTTGTCTTCTTTTTTTAATTATTTAAATTGATTTTTTGGAGAGAGAGAGATAGAAACATTGATGTAAGAGAGAAGCCTCAATCAGCTGCCTCTCGCACGCCCCCAACTGGTGATCGAGCCCACAACCTGGACATGTGCCCTGAAAGGGAATTGAACCAGGACTTCTCAGTCCATGGGACAATGTTCAATCCACGGAGCCACACTGGCAGGGCCACATTGCTATTTTTAAGTGTACTTAATCCACTTAAAAGGGGAAAAGCATCAAATACCATAATTTTTCAAAGTTCTTTTTAAAAAGTGCACATTTTTAATACACATAATTTGATAAGTTTGGACATCCATGTACATACATGGTAATATCATCAAAATCAGGATAATAAACATATTTATCACATCCAAATGTTCTGTATGCCATGTGTGTGGTAAGAACATTTAACATGAGATTTACCCTCCTAACAAGTTTTTAAGTGCACAACAGTATATGGTTAACTATAAGACAATGTTGTACAGAAGATTTCTGGAACTTACTCATCTTGTATAAATGTAACTTTATGCTTATTGAAAAACAACTTCCTATTTCTCCCTGCTTCCATCCCCTAGTAACCAGCATTCTGTTTTATACTTCCTTGAGTTTTGTTATCTTAGGTACCTCATATAAGTAGAATCATATAGTATTTGTCCTTAGGTAACTGACTTATTTAACCTGGCATAATGTCTCCTATATCCATAGTGTTGCAAGTGGTAGGATTCCCTTCATTTTAAAAAATGAATATTTTGTTGTATGTATATACCACATTTTCTTTATTCATTTGTCTGTTGATGAACATTTGGGTTACTTCCATGTATTGGCTCTTGTGAATAATGCTTCAGTGAACATGGGAGTGTGGATTTTTATTCAAGATTCTTATTTCAATTATTTTAAATATATTCTCAAGCATGGAATTGGTGGATCATGTGGTAGTTCTATTTTTAAATTTTTGAGAAACTGTTTTCCATAGTGGCTGCACAATTTTACATTCCCACCAACGGTGTATAAAGGGTTTCATATTTTTTAAAAATCCTGGCCCCTTATAACTCTACAGAAACACTGATTTAACAACTATATCCAGATCATAATACCTCAGATAGAACCCCCCAAATCAAGATAACATGCCACAAGAATACAGAACCAAGAAGGGCCTCATTGAAACGTATGCATATGAATAACAGTTTTACTTTGCCTGTGTCTCCCCCTTTCCCAAGTTGGTTAAGGTCAGCACTAAGAGAGATTCCCTTGGCAGTTATTTCTTCCTTAGGGAAAGTAGAGAGTGAGGAGTGCATCCAGTGCAATGTTCCAGTTTAATTCCTTCAAGGTGGACTAAAGATTGATAGAAACTGAGTTAGAAACTGTCAGTAGTAGCCTCTCATGGAATGAATTTTAACCTCTATCAGACGTGTGCATGTGTGTGTTCTGTTCAGTATATCAGAAGCAAGTACCTATTTCTTTGTATCTGTACAAGTTGTCTGATTGTTCTTGCCTCTAACGAAAGTTAACAATTAGAGTCACAATAGTTGTTTTGTTTTTTTTTTCCTACAGTTTATTGGAACTTTAGTTAATGATTTTTAGCCATCCATAGGTGGCTTCTAGAACATTGATTAGTATTTTTATCTTTATCTTCTGTCCCTCTGTAAAGTTTTTCCCAATTCATTTAAAAAAGGAAACCATGAATTATTCATAATTAAGTACACGCATTTGGTCAACTTTTTCAGATAACCCTGGGTCAATTGAAATTTGACTTATGGGGCAACTGTCTATAGAAAGTCACACAGAGACATCTACATTGAAATTTTCCCCACTGTCATATCAGTGAGTCATAACCCCATGGGAAAAAAAACAACCTCTAGGGGTAAGAAGGATGTTAAGTATTTTGCCCATTCTTTCTAAAAAAACCAAAACAAAACAAAACAAAACAAAACAAACAAACAAAAAAACAGTGCCAATAGATGTAGATTAGAAACTAGACAGGCTTATTTCTTGCAGGTCCCAACACATCATCAAAAGTATGGATTTGAACAAATGACTCAGATTTTAATGACTATATTTCTCATTAACTATTGTTCTTTCTCTTGCCTTCAGTTCAAAATCTTATGTCATATTTATATAATGGTTTACTTGTCATATAATAATCTTCCAGTCAAGAATTGCTGCACTTTTCCCATATTGCATATTGAGTAAGAGTCTTTTTTGTCCAGGTTATTCAATAGTTTGGCATAGACTTCCGGTCAAGATGGTGGCGTAGGTAAACGCAGTATCGGGTCCTGCCACAACCACATCAAAGTTACAACTAAACTACAGAACAACCATCATTCAAAACTGCCTGAAATCAAGCTGAATGGAAGTCTTACAACTACAGAATTAAAGCAGCAGCCACACCCAGACTGGTAGGAGGGGCGGAGGTGCGAGGGGTGGCAGCAGCGGTGCGACAGGACAGGCTGGTTCCACACCCACGTGTGGCGGATAAAAATCAGGAGGCTCCTGCAGCTGGGAAGGTCCTTCCTGAGGACTGAGGGGTCCCCATCCCACAACAAGGTGCCCCGTTCAGGGTTCCAGTGCCAGGAAGAGAATCCCCATAACTTCTGGCTGGAAAACCAGCGGGAACTGAGGCTCAGGGAGGCTGAGGCGGCTGGAGCCCCAGGCAGCTCCTTAAAGGGTCCGCGCACGGACTTCTCGGACTCTCTCCCTCTATGCTTGGAGGGGAGGCAGCTCCAGGGGCGCCAGAAACACACAGGGAAGAACTGAGCTGTTTGGCACTGGAGCGAGGGCTGGAGAGGGGGCTTTTGCGGGGACAAACGTGCTGTAAGAGGCCTTTGTTCCTTTGGTGAGCCCTTCCCTGGGGCGGCACACAGAAGCCATATCTGGGCTCCAGCAACCTGGCTCATGCTAGTAGCCGCGCCCTGGTGACTCCCTGAGGCCCCGCCCCACCCCACCCAACTTTCAAGCCCACCCAAGCTGTTGCCACTTGTTTAACCATAGGATTAGCCGGTCTTGGATCCTGCTTCAGGTGTTTTCTAAATTCATTCAAATGAGCAGCAACTGGTCTCAGCTAGACCCATACCTCTCGTTAAGTAATAAATACACTGAAACAAACACAAGGAGGCAGCCAAAATGAGGAGACAAAGAAACAGGTCCCAAACGAAAGAACAGAACAAAACCCCAAGAAAAGAACTAAGTGAAATGGAGATAAGCAACCTAACAGATGCTGAGCTCAAAACACTGCTTATAAGGATGCTCAATGAACTTAGTGGAAACCTCAGTGAACTTAGGGAGGGCCTCAAGAGCATAAAAAAGGACCAGTCAGAAATCATGGATGCACAGTTAGAATTGAAGGAGGCATTAACTGAAATAAAGAATAATTTACACAGCTTCAATAATGGAGTACGTAAATCCAAGGAGCAAACCATCGATTTGGAATATAAGGAAGCAGAAAATGCCCAATCAGAACAACAAAAAGAAAAAAGAATCCAAAAAATTGAGGATAGTGTAAGGATCCTCTGGGACAACTTCAAGTGTGCCAACATTCGCATTATGGGGGTGCCAGAAGGAGAAGAGTGAGAACAAGAAATCGAAAACCTGTATGAAAAAATAATGGTAGAAAACTTTCCTAACTTGGTGAAGAAAACAGACATACAAGTCCAGGAAGAACAGAGAGTCCCAAACAAGATGAACCCCAAGAGGTCCACACCAAGACACATCATCATCAAAATGCAAAAGGTTCAAGACAAAGACAGAATCTTAAAAGCAGCAAGAGAAAGGCAGCTAGTTACCTACAAGGGAGTTCCCATTAGGCTGTCAGCTGATTTCTCAAAAGAAACTTTGCAGGCCAGAAGGGAGTGGCAAGAAATATTCAGAGTGATGAAAACCAAGAACCTACAACCAAAATTACTCTATCCTGCAACGCTGTCATTTAGAATCGATGGACATATAAAAACTTTCCCAGACAAGAAAAAGTTAAAGGAGTTCATCACTACCAAACTGTTATTATATGAAATGATGGTCGTTTTGAAGAAAAAGATAAAATGTATGAACAAACAAAATGACAATGAATACATATTTATCAACAATGGAATCTACAAACAAAATAAACAGGTAGAACAGAAACATTTTCATAGATACAGAGAACATTTTGTTGGTTGCCAGTTGGGAGGGGGGTTGGGGGAATGGGTGAAAAAGGTGAAGGGATTAAGAAGCACAAATTCATTGCTAGACTGACAAACCTCAAAGGGAAAGGGGTTGGGGGGGGTGGGAAGAAATAAACCAAAGAACTTATATGCATAACCAATGGACACAGACAATAGTGTGGGAAAAGTTGGGGGGGGGGCGGGAGTGGGGAGGAGGGGGTCAATGGGGGAAAAATGTGGAACATCTGTAATACATTTTACATCCAACAATAAATACTTGAAAAAAATATATAGTTTGGCATAGCATGGAAAACACAACGAGCATTAGTTTTAAGTGTGATACTCTATGTTCCATAGTAAATGCTAATATGGTATAAATAAATTTAAAAATATTGAAAATATTATGTATGCATTCTTTCTCTTTGGAGCATCTCAAGGTCTATATATAAATTTTGTAGAATAACAACAATATTTGCCAACATAGTAAGACAGTGTTTGATATGCTTTTCTTCACAGAGGGTGATATGTTATGGACTGCCTACAAAAAGTATTAAGATTGGCAGTTGCAATTATATGATGCTTTCTGGAGCAAATTTTAATTTTTTATATCTGAACCCTAACTTAGAGATCACAAGGAATCTCAATAGTTTAACTATATCAATCACTAACTGAAGCAAAAAGTATATTCTCATATTATTTTTCACTGTAATTCAATTTTTACTTTAAGCAATTTTCAACAGAGTATTTGACTTTAGTTAAAAAATAATGGGTTTGATACACTTACCATTATATAGTTTTATCTTATCCTCAGAACACTTAAGAGGTGTTAGTAAGAACAGGAAATCACAAAAACCTTTTACAAAGATAACACAATTGAGATGAGAAAAGGTCTCAGACATTCTCCAGCATGACTTGGTGAGTCAGTTATACCATGAAAGCTAGTATGCAAAACTTGATTCCTAGCACTGTCGCCAATATATTTATTCACATTCTCTGTTATAACTACAGTATTTTATCAACATGTTCAGTTACTTGATAAAAAGTGTTTCCTTAATAATTAAATTAGTTTTCTAATGGCTATACCTGATTTTTTAAAGAACTAAAACAATTATTAAAACAAGAATCAGCTGGTCAGAAAGTTTGCAAATATATTAAATAACTGTTCTAGTATAAATGACTTTACAAACAAACCTTGACTCCTCAATGTGAGAGACATATGAACAAAATGAATTAGATTGGGAGAAGACACATTGAAAAGTCAGAATATGAAAAGATCTTAAAGGAGTTGAAATTATTTAATCAGAAATTTAAAAGTTATATAATATATAATTTAATAAGTTTGCAAGAACAGGATGGTGCATTTTAAAAATGATGATCAATCAATATGCTTTGTTTTTTGAGGAGCCTGAAGGACAGTGAAATTCAAAATTTAAAAATGGTATTAGATTAACCAATAAAAAATTATTGATCTCTCATATTGTGGTACACAGAATTCTAAGATAGCCCCCCAAATTCCTGCCATCTATTGTACATGTTTTATATAATTTCCTCCTCTTGAGTGTGGGAAGAATCACTGAATACAATGATATATTGTTTTCTTGATTATGTTGCATTATATGATAAAAGGAATATTCCAAGTGAAATAAGTTATCCATTTAGTTGACCTTATGATAGGTTGGTTATTCGGATGTGCCTGATTTAATCACACAAGCCCTTTAAAATTGGATGTGAAGTTCACAATGAAGTCAGATATTTGAAGCATGAGAAGGATTTAGTGTAATGTTGATGGCTTGAAGATGGAGGAGAACATGTGGCAAGCAATGAGAATGACCTTCAGGAGCTAAGAGTGGTCCCTGACTGACATCTAGTAAAGAAATGGAGCCCTCAGTCCTACAGCTACCAGGATCTGAATTTTGCCAATAAGAATGAGTGTGGTAGAGGGTTTTTTTTTACACCTATACAAGAACCCAGCCTGGACAACACCTTGGTTTCAGGCTATACCCACAAAAACTGTGAGATAATAAATTTGTCTTGTTTTAAGTTGTTGAATTTGTGCAAATTTATTATGAAGAAATAGAAAACGAATATACACAGTGTACGTAGTAGTGAAATTACTTAGAATACATATTAAAATGCATACCCTCTAATAGGAGAGACAATAGGACAAACATTTATCAGATTAATTGAACTAACAGGGTTATAATTGTTCTTTTATGGGAAATGGTAGCAATTCCCCCTGGTAATGTTTACCAGGAGAATGACTAGACAGATATCTGTTTGCATCATTTTGTGAAAAGCTTGTCTGATAAACAGGGCTAGAGTAAGGACTTTTCAGTCATTTGACTTTAAAAATTGGTTCACCAAATTTGCATTGACCACATACGCATTTTTAAACTCTGCTTGTTTCTTTTTTTTTTTTTTTTATCCCTAAGCAAAAGTCTTCTGTGCTCATTGTTCTCTATTGCCCCTTCAGATTAAGTCTCTACTCTTCTCTGTCCTGTTATGTACCTTGAGAGGCTGACCCCAAATGACTATCCCCATTGTTCCCTTGCTCTCTGGTTCCTATGACTTTCAGTCAATGAGAGCCAAAAACAAGAAATTGGAAGAAAGAGGGAGAGTGAAGTGAAGGCATTGCTATACTTATTTCCTGCTTCAGTCTCACTTCTCAGTCAGCAGCTGTATCCCTCTACTACTCTGTCTCCTGGTAGATATTTCCTCCTTATGCCATGGCACCAGCTTTTAATCTGTTCAGATAACTCTATATTTCTCTAACCTAGAAGTGGTAATAACTTTCCGCTATTATTAGTGTTGGCATGTTTCAACGTCTGTCGTTCACTTAGCTATGTGTTATGAACTGAATGTGTGTATCCCTCCAAAAATTCATATGTTGAAATGCTAACACCCAAAGTGATTGTGTTTCAAGGTAGGATCTTTGTGAGGTAATTAGGTTTAGAATAGGTCAGGAAGGTGGGACACTCATAAGTTAAATGCCCTTATAAGAATCCAAGAGCACCCAGTGAGGAAAGCTCATGTGAGCACACTGCAAGACGGTAGCTACCTATAAACCAAGAGAAGAATGCCTCAGAAACAAACTGGTCTTGCAGTTTCCTTGATCTTGGATTCTAGCCTCCAGAACTGTGAGGAATAAATTTCTGTTGTTTAAAGACATTCAGTCTATGGTATTTTGTTATGATAGGTTCAGCTGACAAAGACACCATGAATACACATTTATAAGTAATACCCTTTTAGAAATACATTTTTATAAATCATCTGAATAAATTCTGTTCCCTACCAGGATCCTGAGTGGAGCAACATCCAAGCCAGCTACTGGTTAATTTTGTCTTTTGAAAACTTCTACCTGGTCCTTTTTGTGGTTTAGAAATTTTGTTTTCTAAATACATTTTGTTGACTTTTTTTTTTTTTTTTTTTTTTTTTTTTTTAGAGAAAGAGAGACAGGAAGGAAGAGAGAGAAAGAAATATCTATGTGAGTAAAAACATCAATGGGCCGCCTCCTGCATGTTCCCTGCTGAAGATCAACCCCACAACCTGGGCATGTGCCCTGACCAGGAATCAAATGGGGACTTCTCAGTCCATGGAATGACACTCAGTTCACTGAGCCACACAGGCCAGGCTGAAGCCAAGAAATTAAAACAAATCAAGATACTGAGTTTTGATTTTCAATGCTGTGTCCTCAGGTAGTAGTAGCAGTGGGTGGATGGAGATTGATGTTTATATGTTTGAGTTGTCAAGGCTATCCTTCAAGGACTGCTTAATTTCATCCATATAGAGCAGCGGTTCTCAACCTGTGGGTCGCGACCCCTTTGGGGGTTGAACGACCTTTTCACAGGTCGCCGAAGACCACCGGAAAACACATATTTCTGATGGTCTTAAGAATCAGACACTGTTCCTCTATCCGTCTCCAGGTGGGTCTGCCCACATGCAGATATGTCCACACACAACATGAGGAACTGCATTAAAGGTTAGCGGCATTAGGAAGGTTGAGAACCACTGATATAAAGTTTTACTAGCTATATCGCTCCTGGCTTTCCTTTGTCTCCTCACTCATTCCTCTACTGGATATTTTTAATCTGTTTATTTGGAAAGAATGAACAGAGCAAGACACATTTTCTGCTGTACTCTAGGTAGTTGGTCTTCCTGCAAAATTGATACATTCTCTTCTACTCCTGTATGGTGGCCCTTCTCTCAGTGAAATGCTGGTGAAACTGGGAGCACTAAAACTGTTTCTGAGCTTCAACATTAGGAAGTTGTTTTCATTTTAAGTTAAGCTACATTAACTTTTAAAATAAATTAAGGTGGTGAAAAAGATGCTATTTTTTTGTGCTGCCCATGGACCTCAAGGGTCCCTTTGTCTGATAACTGCGACCAATTTCAGCTTATGGACTAAATGATCTTTGGTATTTTTATTTCTTTCTTAGAAGTCCCCTTCAAAATGATCAGATATATCTACTTGAGGAACTATATATACAAATAATTGCAAGAAGAAACTTCTTACATGATTTCAAAGCATTTTTCTATAGAATTAGTTTATTTTGTAATAACAAAGATGTGATATTTAGTTAAACTGGAAGCAATATATTATTCAATCAAGAAGCAAAGAAATACAAATATATAGGTATAATTTGGTAGTTCTCATTCTGAACTTTAAAAAAACACATTTAAAATAAATTAATAAAAATTGGAATAAAAAGTTACTCCCCCCCAAAAAAAAACCACACATTTAAACAGATCACAACTAGCTTTTCAAATGACAATATGCATCAATTTCATAACAAGAAGTGAGAAGACGACAAATAGTCGAAAATATGGGAAAAAAGTGTTGAGAGAGCATACTTCTTTTTTTAAATTATTTTTATTAATTTGTTTTTGTTACAGATGTTTCTCCTTTTCCCCCCATTGATACCCTCCTCCCCATCACCCCCACCTCATCCCCAGCTTTGTTGTCTATGTTCATTGGTTATGCATACATGCATACAAGAACATTCTTCTTTATCACAGCTTTCACAACTCTTGTAATTGCTTTATTTTTATTTTTTAGGGTATAGTTTTGGGGAAACATCAAGGGCAAGTAAGTTATCTTTAGTTTTACTGTTTAACTTCCAGGAATCAGTTTTCTTGCTTACTCCCAACAATTTCATCATTTAGAATAATTAAATTTTATGGAGTCAAATTTGTTTTCCACTTGTTTCTTGTAGGCTGGTGACATTTCCCTTCTCTTCTATAGACATTCTGATTTTTGACACTTTAAACACTTCTGACCTAGTTAGTTAAAACTTTCTCTTGTGTCTAATTTTCTGTAATGTTCCCTTTAAACTTTTGACCCTGTTTGGGAATGGTGGTGCTCATATTAAGTACAGAATTTGATAATCACAGTGTAGTGTTCAGATATTTTTGTTGCTACTCATTGCATCAGTCTATTGCTTCAGGCTTTTTTTTTTTTCTTTAATGTGGATCATCGAAAGTCTGTGCCATATTATATCTCATTTTGAACTGCAGAACTGAGAACGCATCATAATGTGTTGAAATTCTTGGACTCTTATCCTGAAACCCATTCCATTTTATCTCACAACTGCATTTATTATACAGTTATGTAATTACATACATCATTCTTATGGGGATTTGAAATGTTCACTTCAAGTGTCTGGAAGCAGGAGGCATTTTCACCAGGTTTTAAAAATAGCTGAAAAAAAAATAGCTGAAATTACCGGCATCTGAACATTGTATACCTATTTAGGGCATAGATTCTATGCCTAAATAACACTTAGGTTTTACAAGAAGGACAATCAAAAACTGAACTTTTGATATAGTGTCTGTAGCACAGGGTTTGTATGGATTTTTAAAATTTTTATTATGGAACACTGTCTAAGTCCTTAGAGACTTATAGCATTTAGAACCACTTTTATTTTGCCATCCTGTCTAATAATCTAAATAATTTCTGACAATTACAGAGGGTTTCGCATCCCAAAGAGCTTTAGAAACTACACGTGTCGGAATTACTTACTGCAACACTGAAAGTCATCTTGTTCTGCGGAATGAGTCTAGAGAATCTTTCCTGACAACATCTAGCCAGATCTTTGAGCTTATAATTCATTCTAAATACAAAGACAACATATGCTTTAATTTTACAACAGTTTGACTCTACACTGTGCAGAAAGGAAAAGGTCACATGTTCAAACTGGAATGCAGCATCTAGAATATATTTCTCTTTGTGTAGCAGTATTGTGTAAAGCTTAGGATGGATATAGCAAGACATCATGCACCTACTTTGAGGCACTTGCTTCAGTAGGTTGCATTTCTATATGAGCTTATCCTTTCCCTAAGATCCAGTCTTATTTTGGAATCAGGTGGTATGCTAGTCACTAAAGATTTTCCAGCTTTACTACCAAATATACTTTTAATTTTAGTTCTTACCTTCACTTCACTCTCTTGCATTTCAATTGACTTTTAAATAGTAAAATCATAGAATTAAGAGAAATGTTAATAACAATTACAGCTGTCATTTTATGAGTACCCTCTATAAGTTAAGGTAGTATTAGATGCTGTAATAAAAATTTTAAGAATTTTGATGGCTTCACACAGTAGAATTTATTATTCTTGTACTGTCCAATTGGGCAAGGAAGTTGGGTTCCTGATCTAGTAATTTAAAAAACCAAGTTGTTGGAATCTGTGCAGTCTTCAATAAGTGGCATTGCCTTCCATCAAACAGATTCAGGGAAAATGGAAGATTCAAAAACTTTTTTTCTTTACTGATTTGAGAGAGAGAGGAAGGGAGAGAGAGAAACATCGATGAGAGAGAACATTGATTGGCCGTCTCCTGCATGCCCCCCACTGGGGATCGGGCCCACAACCTGGACATGTGCTCTAACCAGGAATCAACCTGGCGACCTCTTGGTGCATGGGTCGGCGCTCAACCACTGAGCCACATCAGCCGGGTGAGCATGGAAGATTTTGCAGATTTTTATAAACTAGATCTGGAATTGGCATACAACACTACATTACAGTGACCACAACTCTGTAAAAATATTATCCTTAAATATAATTGAGGCTGAGAAAGGTATACTAGCTCTGTACCAAGGAGTATAGGGAAAGAGTACTTGGTGAATAGATATCCCACGTCTGCGATACTTCATATGTACCAGGCATGTATAAAGTAGTGATTTTAGTTAAATTATATTTAATTCTCCAGAAACTGTGTAGGATTGGTGTTGTTATACTCATTTAACAAATGAGAAAATTATAGCTCAAACTGGTGATCAATTGACCCAAAGTAACTTAGCTTGTAAATGTCAGAGCTGTGATTTGTATGCAAGTCTGATGCCAAAACCACTAAATCATTAGGTCTAAGTTACCCACACTCAATTAAAAAAAAAATGTCTGAACCTATTATCATCTTTAATGTCCTCTAGGATGGAAGTATTATAACTTTCTTAGATAGCTCATTATATTGTCTATTCATTTTAAGATTTTTCCTATGTCCTATATAAACCTATTTGGAATTACTTATTTTAGAATATTTGAGAAAACTCAAAGAAGAAAATATAAACTCTCACAATACTACTACCTAACAATGACTACTATTAACTTACACTCATATTTCTGGGTATTTAAATATATTTTGTAATGCAAAATTAAATCCTACTAAACATATTTCATTTCAACATGCTTCATTTGTAAGCTAAAGAGCTTACTATGAAAATAAGTCTCCATTTCATAAGATACTTTTCCAAAGTATCACCTTTTCTTAATTATAAGAAAATTAATTCTATTAGTATTTCTCTTATTATAAAATGTTTTCTTATGTCTAAAATAATGACCACAACACTTTTCACTCTTAGCTGTGCCATAATTTACTCAATCAATAAATAACTTCTGACTATTTCAGTTGTGTCTAACATTTTGAAATCTTTTTAAAAAGATGCTGCTAAAAAAATACTAAATAACTACAAATATATTTTGCTTTATTTTGAAAATGAGCATAACATCTGGTCCTTTTTTTTTGGTCTTTATTACTTTTCAAAGATCAGCACATTATTTGTGTATGGATTGGGTTTGGTGAGACCTAAGACAGTATTGTTAAAGTCTTTTGGGCACCTGAGGAAATGCGCTATTAATCAAGAGTTTCTTTTACTACAATGAGGCATAGACTGATGGATTAGTTGTGAGAATTTCTATGGAAAATACAGAATAAAACGCACTTTTTGTTTTACCAGTTTAATGTCATGTAGCTTTATAAAGTTAGGTCAGTATCACTAACTTGCCATAGGTGGAAGAGGCTAATTGATTTTGCTGCTACCTGTGAGCCCAAATAAGCAGAATTCTCATATTGCTTACTGGTTACCTTGTTTATAAACAGAGTACAGGTTTATTTTTCATTAGCAAACTCAAGAAAAATTATCCTAGTTTTATATTGCTTTATTACTCTGAACGGCTTATTTCAACAAACAATTCAGCCCCGTGGAACAGACAGGATGACTAATGTTGTCTGTTGGCACAGACTCTGGCAGAATGCTGTTCTCAGCATCAAGGCAAACAGTCGCTGAGCTGTCTCAGAATGCACAAGACCATGGCATACTTGTCACCATGCTGTTTACACCATTAGTACACATAGTCTATACTCTCTACACATTTAATATATAACCAAACATGAATTGTGGAGATGAAATAGAATACACAATCACACACACACACACACACACACACACACACACACTTACACACTGATTACTCCCTATGCAGAGAGCATCCTTACCAGTGTAATCTCTGAGTTAGAAAGGTAATCCAGTAAAGCACAAGTGCCAGGGAACTCTCATACACTGTTAGCAGGGAGGGAATATAAATTGTTACAAACCCCTTGGAAGACATTTGGTAAATATTTATTAAATTTTAAAATACACTAAGCCATGAACCAACTGTCTCACCTATAAGATTCTATATTTTAAAAAGAGAATAACAAATCAGATAAGCAAAAATATTTTGTACAATAATAACTATTAAACTATTTTATAATAATACAAAAGCAAACAAAAAACGGGGAAAATATTAAATATTCATTAATAAGGGAATGATACCTCTATTAAATGGAATATTACATAGCCATTATAAAAGAATGGTGTAGAGCTATATATGCTTGTCTAAAGTTGCCCATATCTTATTGTTAATAAAATTGGAAAATTGTAATATAATCTCATTTTTGTAAATAACTCATATATTCTTGTACATCTATAGCTAAACATCTTTATACTGATATTGATGCAAATATGTATGTATTTTCTGTATATAAAACCATAATGTCATAGAAATAAAAAAAACTATTAACAGTACTTCCCTCTGAAAAGTAGAAATGGAATGGCTTGAGCTTTGGCTATCAGGATTATATATATATATATTTATATGAACATACATATACACATATATACACGTATATTACATTTTAGTAATTTATGGGTGACTTAAACTTATTTTTATTGATATGTTTTTATTTATTTTAGAGAAAGAGAGGACAGAAGAGGGAGAGAGACATAGAAACATCTATTGGCTGCCTCCTGCACACCCCCTACTGGAGATTGAACCTGCAATCTGGACATGTACCCTGACAGGGAATCAAACCGGCGACCTCTTGGAGCATAAGAGGACACTCAATCAACTGAGCCACACTGGACAGGCTTAACTTACTTTTCATATTTTAAATTATTATTGAATTTTATTTATGCATTCATTCATTCTAAGAGTGTTAGAGGCCTCATCTTGTCTGAAAATTTTATTAAAATGTAAAGCCATAGGAAAACTATTATTCCTAGATCTTTATGGATAACTAGATAACATTTTTAAAATTTCAGTTTAGGATTTATTATTGTAGATATTGAGATAGAATGATATGGATATGTGAAAACAATAAAAATTTCACAAATTTAATTATAACCAATGATTACCACCTTCTAACCTCTTATATAATTATATAATTTATCAAGACTGTAAAATAGTAGTCCATGAGATTGGTTAACATTTCATTTTACTCTTTTTCCCTCTACGACCTTTGACATGGGTGCTAATGAGCAATTCAATGGCTGGATACATTGAAAAACAAGAATTTGAGATTCTTAATAAGCCACAAACTAGAGAATTGGATATCAGTAATCAGTCCTCCTGGGCAAATAAGAACTGATCCTCCTTTGAAAATAGTAGAAAGAAATCTAGTAGTTGTATTTTAAAATTAAAAGTGATAATATGTATGCTCTGTAAAATACAGAGTATTGGAGGTAACCTTAAATAACCAACTAAAATTAACTTTAGGGTGATAATGAATATAGAGAACTACAAATTTAAATATTTTGCTCCAATATTTTGTTGTTAATGACAACAAAAATGACAGCAGGAAACAAAAAATACCACATACAGAAAAAAATACTTTTTGTGATAAAGTGATTGTGTACTGAGTGGCCCATCCTACATACTAGAAAAGTATGTTAAAATTCTTTTTCATTAGATTCTACATATAAGTGAAATCATGTGTTATACATCTTTCTATGACTGGCTTATTTCACTTAGCATAACGCTCTCCAGGTCCATCCATACCATTGCAAAGGGGAAAAAAAAGCCTCTCCTGTTGCCCCAACACATTATGGAGACATGTTGCTTACTTTCATTGCTAATATAGAAAGATTTTTAGAAATACTT
Organism: Molossus molossus; assembly: GCF_014108415.1. Classification (NCBI taxonomy): domain Eukaryota; kingdom Metazoa; phylum Chordata; class Mammalia; order Chiroptera; family Molossidae; genus Molossus; species Molossus molossus. The sequence goes on along the minus strand of NW_023425355.1, from coordinate 26,175,068 downwards.
GACTTACAAATAAACTACAAGTACACATAAGGCCATATGTTGGAGAATCCTAATATGGATCTACCAGTCCTAATAAGAACAATATTTGGGAAGGAATTTTGCAAGGGAAATGCCATCTCATTTAGATGAACAAAATTATTAGATATAACAAAATTATTGTATGTTACTGACAGCTAAACATGATTGAAGGCATTTTATGCACTGAACATTGTTAGATATTTTATCATAATTAACTTTTGTAATCATCATATCTCTATGAAAGGGTTACTATCAGTATGCCCAATTCAAAGATGTGAAAATAGAGCTTAGAGAAGTTAACTAACATGTTGAAAATAACATTATAAATTAACAGTTGAGTAATATTTCAAACTAAGTTCTGTTAGATTCCAAATTCCATGCATTTTTATCTTTACTTGATTATTTTATTTATTTACTTATTTATTTTAACTTAATTTTTTTCCTTTATTGATTTTAAAGAGAAAGGAAGGGAGAGGGAGAGAGAGAGCACTGACTGGCTGCCTCCTGCACGCCCCACACTGGTTATCGGGCCCACAACCTGGGCTTGTGTCCTGACCGGGAATCAAACCAGACACCTCTTGATGCATGGGTCGACGCTCAACCACTGAGCCACATGGGCCAGACTTAACTTTATTTTTATTGTTGACACTTTTACAGATGTCCCCATTTCTCATTCCCCACCTGCCCTCCCTCTGACCATCACCACACTGTTGTCTATGACTATGGGTGATGCATATATCTTCTCTGGTTAATCTCTTCACATTCTTTCATCCAGTACCCCCAAGCTTCTCACTCCTGACAGCTGTCAGTCTCTTTTTGGTATCCATGTCTCTTGTTATATTTTGTTTGTTAATTTATTTTGTTCATTAGATTCCACATATATGTGAGATCATACGGTATTTGTCTTTCTCTGACTGGCTTATTTTGCTTAGCATAATAATCTCCAGGTTCATCCATTTTGTTGCAAAAAGTAAGAGTTCCCTTTTTTTTTTTTTTATGGCTGGGTAGTATTCTATTGTGTAAATATACCACAGCATTTTTATCTACTCATCTACTGATTAGCACTTGGGCTGTATCCAGATCTTTCTATTGCAAATAGCACAACTATAAACATAAGAGAGCATATTCTCTTTCTGGCTGGTGTTTTCAGGAACTGAGATCACTGGGTCAAAAGGCAGTTTTATTTTCAAATTTTTGAGAAAACTACATACCGTTTTCCACAGTGACTGCACTAGTTTGCATTCCACTAAGTTTCCCTTTTCTCCACATCCTTTCTAGCACTTATTTACTAATTTATTGGTGGTAGCCATTCTGGCAGGTGTGAGGTGAAATTTCATTGTGGTTTTAATTTGCATTTCTCTGATGATTGGTGACACTGAACATCTTTTCATATGTCTCTTGGCCATCTGTATGTCCTCTTTGGAGAAGTTTCTATTCAAGTCCTTCGCCCATTTTTAATTGGATTGTTTGTCTTCCTGATGTTGAATTGTATAAGTTTTTTATATATTTTGAAAAATAACTTCTTATCAAGTGTATCCTTGGCAAATGTGTTTTCCCATACAATACACTGATTTCCCTTTTCATTTTGTTGATGGTTTCTTTTGCTGCTATCCAAAGTAATTTTTAGAACCAACACAATTCCTATTTAAATACCAATTGCATATTCCACAGATCTAGAAGAAATATTCCAAAAATTTACATGAAACCAAAAAAGACCTTGAATATCCTCAGAAAACTTCAGAAAGAAGAAGAAAGTTCGAGGCATCACAATAACTGATATCAAACTTTATCACAAGGCTATTGTAATAAAAACAACCTTGTTCTGGCATAAGAACAGGCATATAGATCGATAGAACAGAACAGAAAACCCAGAAATCAACCCATGTCTTTATGGTCAATTAATATTAGATAAAGAAGGGAAAAGCATACAATGGAGTAAAGACATTCTCTTCAATAAATGCTGTTGGAAAATTAGATAGGTACATGATAAAAATGAAATTAGACCATCAATTTACACCATACACAAGAAAAAACTCAAAATGGATAAAAGACTTACATGTAAGTCATAAAACCATAAAAATCCTAGAAGAAAACAGGAGCAGTAAAATCTCAGACATCTCCCTTAGCAATATTTTTGCTGATATATCTCCTAAGGCAAGGAAAACAAAGGAAAAATAAACAAAGGGGCCTACATCAGACAAATCCCATGCTTTTAAATAATGACTACCTCATATTGCCTCAATAATAGGCACATTAATTGATTAATTTATTGATAAAATAGCCTTTGGAAAATTGATCAAGAAATAGAAGAACAACTTATAATATTGTTTCTATACATATTGATTAACACTTTGGGAATAGAAACTATTTATAAAGTAAAAAACTGCTTAACTCTTATGTATATAGTTATCATTTCTATTATGAAGTGATATCTTAGGAGGATTTATGTAGTGTTTCACTTTTAATTAACTTACCTTTTAGTCAACTACATTTAAAAAACAGTTAAAAACCAATAAATGTCCTTTCAAATCCCCATTTCATCCTTTTAACCTTGCTTCGTGCCTTGGGAGTTTAACCTAAATGGCTATATTAAAGCACACCCTTGCCTTCTGGCTTTCAGGGGTGGAAAATCTTTTTTCTGCCAAGGGCCATTTGAATATTTATAACATCATTTGAGGGCCATACAAAATTATCAACTTAAAAATTAGCCTGCTGTATTTGGTCAGATTAATTTGGTGACGCGTGTGATGTTAGCTGGTATTGATTTCCGGAGCCTTATACAGGACTTTCTCCACCCCCTGGGGTCACCATGCAAAAGTTGCATCTGCAAACAGGCCACATAACTACTCCATCTCAATATTGCTGTCACCATTCATCTCAGCAGGCTCATTTGGACCTCTTGTAACTCTTTACTAGCCCCACAGTTTTGCCTTATCCATTTTTTGTGGCATTCATACTTATTGCCAACATCTCTGAAAATATTCCCTTTTCAAACTCTCTTCAAATTATTTAGTTTCTATGAAGCTGACTGGTTTTATGCCCAAACACTAATTTATGGACATGTTTATCCCTCTGTCAACCACGTACTTGGTTAAAGAACATGATCTTCCCAGGGAAAACTGAAGTCTTTTAAGATTGAGTGTATAGTAGTAAACAGAGATAGTTCTTGATAGTATCTCTAAGTAAATTTTCAAGTTCCAAATCATCACTTAATCCAGAGTTTCTCTTTTTCTTGTTGTATCAGTTTGATGGACTGGAATAACCTTAAACTTCCAGTATAACAGAAGAAGCTTTTTGCCTATCCGGAGGTAGTCTGAGTTAAGGGTATCAGTGAAAGATTAGGTCTGTCCACTTTAATGTGAATCTCAATATTTTCTTATCAAAATCATATCATCCATCTATGTTGTGACTAGACAATTGAAGCTAATTTCTTTGGCTGTCATGTATTATCATGTATTTTCTTCAAAGTGCTTTTATAATTTATTCCTGTGTATGTTTTCTGTACATGTTTATGGAAGCAACATGGTAGAAAAATAATGCTGTATTTTACATATAAAATCTGTCAGAGCCTTATCTCTAAAACTGGTAAGAGTAATAAATTCTATGTAAATTCATGAAATAGTTGTGAAACTTAATACATATCATAGTATGAATATGCTACATAAACTTTGTAGTACTATGCATGTGTTTGTGATACTGATGCTGCTACTGCTGTCACTGCTGCAACTGTTCCTAATGATGTTTAAAAAATTCCACATTATGATTACCTTTCAAATTTTAATTTTGTGTGGGTAGATAACAACTAGCAACAATAAGCAGTGTACCCTGTTCTCACTTTAAATACTTCATAAATTTCAAACTAAATGAAAAGTAGCTCTAGACCAACCTCAATTAGTTTTACAAGATCAAAAAGTATTATAAGATTAGTTCTAAACCAATTAAGAAGGCAGGTAAATTATTGTATATCCCAATTCAAAGAGAGGTGATCTACTTATTGAATGTACTTAACTTAAAAAGTAATATCTTTTAGTCCCAATTTTCAGATTTTTCCCTGCATTTCAATAGAATCTCTTTCCCTAGACATGAATAGATAAGAGTGTGAGTTGGGACACAGTCTGTAAAAAGGAAAAACAAAAACAAGTAAGCTGTCATTGGGGAGTTGGTCTTTAATGTCAGGACAGCAAAAATGGTGAAAGGTCCCTTTTCCTTGGGTTGTCATAATCCTGGAGGGCTTCTTTTCTTGTTGTCATTATGCTTTTTTTGTTTAGTATGCCCTCAATCTCCTCAAAGATGCCCATGAAAGCAGGCTAATCAATGGGTGGTTCTTCAAGAAGACAACCACAAAAGTAAAATATATAAAGATTAAAGAGGCAGCATCTGTAATTAAGTTTACTATTTTCATTACAATAATAAAGAAACATTTAGGTAATTATATTATGGAAATTAACAGTTTTGCTGGTTTTGAATTTCATGTACATAATCAGTTTCATTACTATTTTAATAGCAGAAATATGAATGTTGAATCTAAGATATTTTCCACAAGAGATAGCTCCTCAATTGTTTAAGAGATACTATACATCTGCATGTATGTTATGTACTAGTCTGGACCTCAGATGTATTATTAAAGCCAAAAATAATTATTGACCCAATATTATGTTGATTGATAACCAAAGACAACACTGTTTACTATAGGTAGGTAGAAATTTAAGGGCAATATGATTTGTTTAAGGAAAATTAAGCAAGAAATTCAATGGATTTTATGTTGTTGAAGTGCTATTTTGTACCAAATGAAGAAGAGTCATATAAAAAAACTACAAGTGGAAGAAGTTTACCTTTCCGTGATCTAGTGATACCAGTAAAAAGATGGGAAAATATGTGAATGGCAGTAAAATGTGCTGAGCATGCAGGCGGCAGAAACATTCTCAAAGATTTCTGCAAGTGAGTCAAGAGAGACAAAGTTACAAAATAGTAAGATTGCCATTTCCTTCAAATCTGCATATTCTGCAGCCCTCAAGCCATTACCTGCAGAAGAAGAGTTTCAATAAAAGTGATTTAAAAACTCATTCTTGCTTCCTCCAGATGCCAGACCCCTGGGGTTGCCACTATACATTATTTAATATGGGCTTGATGGTTTCAAACCCGTTTCTGTTACCTGATGCCTGATTCAGTTCTTCACTAGGCAGCTCCTTCTGTCTGTAACTGACAAGGCTTTGCTAATGATTGGAATTGTAGTATTTCTCACTGGTTTTTGTCATATATTTATTTGAAATTATCCCTTACTTATTTTGATTTATTTATTTTATGTTTACTTTTCTATGTAATTGTCCTCTCCCCCAACACTTAGCATTCCTACTGAAATAATATTAAAATCTGGATTCATTAGATTCTATTTTAGCATGCTGTCTGATAAAACATCATGTTATAAAAGGAAATTCTACAAAGCAACTTTGCTATTTCCAAGGCAAAAATATCTGGTATCATGGTCATCTTTATTTACTTTTATTCATTTTTTAAAAATTTTATTGCAGTATAATTGAGATACAACACTATATCAGTTTCAGGAGTACAACATAATGATTTGATATTTGTATATATTGCAAAATTCAACCATAATAAGTCTAGTTAACATCCATCATCACACATAGTTACAGATTTTTTTTTCTTGAGATGAGAACCTTTAAGATATACTTAGTAATTTCCAAACATGCAAAACGTAGTCACCATGCTGTACATCATATTATATTCACAAGGCTTCTTTATTTTATTTTATTTTATTTTATTTTATTTTATTTTATTTATTTTATTTTATTTTATTTTATTTTTTAATCCTCACCCGAGGACATTTTTTGTTCAGATAGAGAGGGAGGGAGAGAGAGGAACAGAGAGAGAGAAACATCGACATGAAGGGACACATCGAGTGGCTGCCACCCGCACGACCAACCAGGGCAGGGGACAAACTGCAACCGAGGTACGTGCCCTTAGCGGGAACCGAACCCGGGTCTCTCGGGACGGCAGGCCGACGCTCTAACCGCTGAGCCAAACCGGCCAGGGCAAGGCTTCTTTATTTTATAAATGGAAATTGTACTCTTTGACTTGTTTCACCCATTTCATCCACCCACCACACCTTGCCACTGACAATCACCAATCTGTTGACTGTATTTATGAATTTATTTATTTTTTATTTCAAGTATAAATGAGATCATATGTTATTTGTACTGATCTGTCTGACTTTTTCACTTAGCATAATGCCTTCAAGTTCCCTCTATGTTCTCACAAATGGTAAGATTTCATCATTTTTATGATGAAGAATACTATACACACACACACACACACACACACATATAATACTGTAGAATACACACACACACACACACACACACACACACACATGTTTGTGTATATATAGTCTTTATCGATTTGTCCATTTAGGTTATTTCCACATTTTAGCTATTGGAAATAGTAGTGCAATTAATATGAAGGTTCATGTATCTTTTTGAGTTAGTGCTTTTGTTTTTTTGAATAAATATCCAGAAGTGGAATTGTTGGGTAATAGGCAGTTTCATTTTTAATTGTTGAGGTAACTTCATACTGCTTTCCACAGTGGCTGCACCAATCTGCATTTCCACCAACAGTGCGTGAGGGGTCCCTTTACTTCACATCCTCACCAACACTATCCTCACCAACACTTGTTTGTTAATTTATTGATTTATTCTGACAGGTTTGAGATGATATCTCATTGTGGTTTTAATTTGCATCTCTCTGATAATTAGTGACATTGAGCATGTTTAATGTGCCTGTTGGCCATCTGCATTCGCTTTTTGGAATAAAAATGTCTATTTAGCTTCTTTGCTCATTTTTTAATCAAAATGTTTTTGTTTGTTTTGCTATAAGTTGTATGAGTTCTTTATATATTTTGGAAATTAACCCTTATCAGATATACAATATTTCAGATATTTTCTCCCATTTGGTAGGTTGCCTTTTAATTTTGTTAATGGTTTTATTTGCTGTGCAAAAGGTTTTTAGTTTGATGTACTTTCTGTTTAGTTTTGTTTTTGTTGCCTTTGCTTTGGTATCAAATTCCAAAATTGATTGCCAAGACTGATATTAAGAAGTTTACCTACTATTTTCCTTCTAGGAGTTTTATGGTTTCAGGACTTACATTCCTTAATCCATTTTGAGCTCATTTTTATGTGTGTAGTGTAAATAGGGTCCAGTTATTTTTCTTTTGCATGTAGCTGTCCAGTTTCTCCAATACCATTTATTGAAGAGAATGTTCCTTTCCTATTGTATAATCTTGACTCCCTTGTCATAAATAAATTGACCATATAGGCATGAGTTTATTTCTGGGTTCACTAATTCTGTTTCATTGTTCTCTCTCTCTCTCTCTCTCTCTCTCTCTCTCTCTCTCTCTCTCTCTCTTTCTCTCTCTCCCTCTCCATATATATATATATATAAATGCCACTACCATACTGTTTTGACCACTATAGCTTTGTAATGATAGTTTGCAATGAGGAAATGTGATGCCTCCAGGTTTGTTTTACTCAAGATTGCTTTAGCTATTCAGAGTATTTTCAGGTTCCATACAAATTTTAGGATTATTTGTTCTATTTCTGTGAAAAGTACCATTGGGATTTTGATAAGAATATCACTGAACCTGTATATAGCTCTGGGTATTATGGACATTTTAACAATATTAATTCTTCCAATCCATGAACATAGAATATATGTCCACTTATTTGTATCTTTAATTTTTTTAAAAGCTGTCTGATAGTTTTAGTCTACAAGTATTTTACTTCGGTTAAGTTTATTCATAGTTATTTTAAACTTTTTGATGCAATTGTAAGTGGGATTTTTTTTTCTTAATTTCTCTATCTCATAGTTCTTTATTAGCATACAGAAATGCAACAGATTTCAGTATTTTGCTTTTTCCATCCTACAGTTTTACCAAGCTGTTTTATTAGTTTTAACCATTATTTTTTTTTTGGTGGAGCCTTTATGATTTTCTTTTCATAATTTCATGTCATCTGCAAATAGTGAGGGGTTTACTTCTTCCTCTTTGATTTGGATACCGTTCATTTATTTTTTTAAAAACTTATCTTTATTGTTGAATGTATTACAGATGTACCCCCTTTTTTCCCCCATTGACCTCCTCCTTCCCAATCCCACCCCCTTCCTGTTTTCCTGTTGTCTGTGTCCATCGGTTATGCATATATACATAGAAGTTATTTGGTTTTTCTTTTATCGCCCTTCCTCCCTCCTTCCTTTTGAGGTTCATCCGTTTACCAACCAATTTGTACTTCTTTTTTTTATAATTAATTAATTTATTTATGTTCCAGATGTTTCTCCTCCCCCCCCCATTGATTCCCTCCCTGCCCTGTCCCCAGTTTTATTGTCCATCCATGTCCATTGTTCATGCATACATGCATATAAGTTCTATGGTTTATCTCTCCCCCACCACCCCCTCTTCTGGGGATTGTCAGTCTGTACCCCACTTCCACATCTCTGGGACTACCCCATTCCTCAGGCTGTTATGTTCATTATATTCCACAAATAAGTGAGATCATATGATACTTGTCTTTCTCTATTTGGTTTGTTTCGCTTAGGATAATACTTTCCAGGTCCCTCCATGTCGTCTCAAAGGATAAGACATCTTTCTTCCTTATAGCTGCATAGTACTCCATTGTGTATATGTACCACAGTTTTTTTATCCATTTATCTACTGATGGACATTTGGGCTGTTTTATAATATTGGTTTGGTGGTGATGAACTCCTTTAGCTTTTTCTTGTCTAGGAAACTCTTGATATATTCATCAATTCTAAATGACAGCTTTGCAGAATAAAGTATTCTTGATTTCAGGTCATTGCTTTTCATCACTTTGAATATCTATTGCCACTCCTTTCTGGCCTGCAAAGTTTCTTTTGAGAAATCAGCTGACAGTATTATGGGAGCTTCTTTGTAGGTAATTAACTGCTTTTCTCCTACTGCTTTTAAGATTCTCTCTTTGTCTTTAACCTTTTGCATTTTGAGGATGATGTGTCTTGGTGTGGACCTCTTTGAGTTCATCTTGTTTGGAACTCTTTGTGCTTCCTGGACTTGTATGTCTGTTTCCTTAACCAAGTTAGGGAAGTTTTCTGTCATTATATTTTCAAATAGGTTTTCAATATCTTGTTCTCTCTCTTCTCCTTCTGGCACCCCCATAATGTGAATGTTGGCACACTTGAAGTTGTCCCAGAGGCTCCTTACACTATCCTCATTTTTTTTTGGATTCTTTTTTCCTTTTCCTGTTCTGATTGCCTGTCTTTCCTTTCTTATAGGCCAAATTGATGGTTTGCTTTTTGGTTTTACCTACACTACTATTGATTCTCTGTAAATTATTCTTTATTTCAGTTAGTGCATCCTTCATTCCTGCCTGGTCCTTTTTTATGTTATTGATGTTCTCACTAAGTTCCTTGGAGTTCTCCGTAAGTTCCTTGAAGATCTCACTAAGTTACTTGCAGTTCTCATTATTAAGTTCTCATTAAGTTCCTTATAACCAGTGTTTTATACTCTGCATCTGCTTGATTGCTTGCCTCCATTTTGTTCAGTTCTTTTCCTGGACTTTTGTTCTTTCATTTTACTTGGGACATGTTTCTTTTTCTCCTCATTTTGGCTGTTTCCCTGTGTTTCTATCTATTTCTATCAGTTAGAGTTGCTCTGTCTCCTAGGCTTTGTAGGGTGGACTACTGTTGTAGGTGTCCTGTAGGATCCAGTGGCAAACATCCTTGATCACCCCAGCTGGGCCCTTGAGGTGCATCCCTAGTGTGGAATGTACACCCTTCTGTTGTAATCGAGTCTTGATTTCTTTTGGCATGTCAATGGGAGGGATCTACTCAGACTGATCAACTGCAAGTACTGGCTGTGCCCACTGACCACAGGCCTCTGACTACCTTAGAGGTTCAGCTGTGTAAGGGGCCCACCATAAAGAGAAAGGCTTATTTCATTAGGTCTCTGGTACCCACTGACTCCACTCATTGAGTGTGTCACTTGTGGAAGGGATTGGGTGGTGGTGTTTCTATGTGGTCTGAAGCTGTCCACTGGGTGTGCCGGCTCTGGGGCGAGGTCAGCCACTGCCTGTGTTTTAGCAGGGGCCACCCAGCATAAGCTACAAAGTGATCTGCAGATGGCAGATGAGAGTCCCCCACATTTCTTTTCTTTGCCCATTTCTTCTGACTCAGTTTTCCAATATACTTTGTTGAATAAAAGTGGTGAGAGTAAACATCCCTGTTTTGTTCCTAATCTTAGAGAAAATATTCTCAACTTTTTAAAATTTAAATATTTCTTAAAATTACAGTTAGCATACATTATTAGTATTAAGTATACAATTTGTTGTTTTAATGTTTTGGGTTTCTTTGTATAAAGACCCAGAAGCACCCGGCCACTGTGGCTAGGTGGATAAAGCATAGTCCCATGGACCGAGAAGTCCTTTTTTGATTCATAGTCAGGTCACAGGCCTGGGTTGCCACCTCGATCCCTAGTAGGGGGTGTGCAGGAGGCAGCCAATGGATGTTTCTCTCTCACATCAATGTTTCTATTTCTCTTTCCCTTCCTCTCTCTCTAAAAAATATAAATAAATAACTAAAAACATGTTTTAAAACAGAGACTTAGAAGTGGAATTGCTGATTTCTTCTTTGTCTTGGTTAATACAGTAATTTTTAAAAAGTCTATTTTGTGTGATATAAGTATTGCTACCCCAGCTTTGTGTGTGTTTGTTTGTTTCCATTTTCATAAAATATTATTTTCTATCTCTAAGTTTGATGGGCTCTGGGAAGTCATATGACCGGCCCAAGGAGAAGGGAAACCACCAATCAAATACCTCCCTTCTTTGTTATGCAGAATCAAGTACCTCCCCTCTTTGTTCCTCAACTTCCCCTATAAAACTTTCCTGGGCGGCCATAACAGTATGACTCCCCTGGCCCCCACCATGTGGACCAGTAAACCTCGCCCGGGCACACTCCAATAAAATTTCCTTGCCTGCTTTTGTGTCTCTGTTTCTTTTTCTTCCTCAGAGAGATACCTTACACCATCCTTCTACTTTCAGTCTGTGTGTGTCTTTCAACCTAAAGTGAGTTTGTTGCAGACAGCATATGTAGGGGCTTGTTTTATTATTCATTCAGCCTCCATATATATCTTTTGATTAGAATATTTAATCCATTTGCAGGTAAAGTAGTTGTTGATAGGTATGAATTTATTGTAATTTTATTACTCATATTTTTAATCTTTTAAAATTTTTCAACTTACAGAAAACAATTTAACAGTTTTTAATACTTGTTTGGTGGCGATGAACTCCTTTAGAATTTACTTGTCTTGGAAGCTCTTCATAAGTCATTCAATTCTAAATGAGCTTAGCTAGATAGAGTAATCTTGGTTGTAGGTCCTTACCTTTCATCACTGTGAATATTTCATGCCAATTCCTTTTGGCTTGCAAATTTTCTGTTGAGTAATCAGCTGTCAGTCTTGTGAAAGCTCTCCTATAAATAAATAGCTTCTTTTCTCTTGCTGCTTTTAAGATTCACTCTATGTCTTTAACCTTTAGCATTTTAACTACAAAATGTCTTGGTGTGGGTCTCTTTGAGTTCATCTTGTTTGGAACTCTCTATGCTTCCTACACTTGTATGTCTATTTCCTTCACCAGGTTAGAGAAATTTTCCATCATTATTTTTTACATAGGTTTTCTATTCTTTGCTCTGTCTCTTCTTTTTCTGCTAACGCCATAATGTGAATGTTGGTATGCTTGAAGTCGTCTCAGTGACTCCTTATACTGTACTCATTTTTTTATTCTCTTTTCTTTTTGTTGTTTTGCTTAGTTATCTTCCAAATCTCTGATTTGATCCTCTGCTTCATCTATTCCACTGCTCTGTAATGTATACTTCATTTCAGTAAATGTACTCTTCATTTCTAACTGGTTCTATTTTATTATTTCTATCTCTGTTTTTATGTTTTCTATCTTTTGTTAAAGTTCTCACTAAGTTCATCTACACTTTCCCTAAGTTCATTGAGCATATTTATTTTGTTTGTTTGTTTATTTATTTATTTATTTATTTATTTTTAAAACAAACTTCTTTCTATTTTTTTCTTTTTTCATTAATTTATTTATTTTTGTTACAGATGATTCTCCTTTTTCCCCCACTGAAACCCACCTCCCATTCCCTCCCCGCCCTGTCCCCAGCTTTGTTGTCCATGTCCATTGTTCATGCATACATGCATATAAGGTCTGTGGTTTATTTCTCCCCCACCACCCTCTCTGCTGGGGATTGTCAGTCTGTACGCCACATACACGTCTCTGGGACTATCCCATTCCTCAGACTGTTATGTTCATGATATTCCACAAGTGAGTGCGATCATATAATACTTGTCTTTCTCTGTTTGACTTGTTTTGCTCAGGATAATAATTTCCAGGTCCCTCCACAAAGTCTCAAAGGATAAGAGATCTTTCTTTCTTATAGCTGCATAGTACTCCATTTTGAATATGTACCACAGTGTTTTTATCCATTCATTTACTAAAAAACATTTGGGCTGTTTCCAGATCTTAGCTATTGTAAATAGTGCTGCTACAAACATGGGGGTACATATATTCTCTCTGATTAGTATTTCAGGCTTCTTAGGGTATATACCTAGAAGTGGGATCACTGGGTCAAATGTAAGTTCAATTTTTAATTATTTGAGGTAACACCATAATGTTGTCCATAGTGGCAGCACCAGTCTGCATTCCCACCAGTAGTGTACTAGAGTCCCCTTTTCTCCACACCCTCGCCAACACTTGTTGTTTGATGATTTGTTGATGGCAGCCATTCTGATAGGTGTGAGGTGATATCTCAGTGTTGTTTTAATTTTCATCTGTCTGATGATTAGTGATGTTGAGCATTTCTTAGCCATTTGTATGTCCTATTTGGAGAGGTGTCTTTTAGTTCCTCTGCCCATTTTTTAATTTGGTTCTTTCTCTTCTTCTTGTTGAGTTGTATGAGCACTCTCAATATTTTGGAAATTAACCCCTTATCTGATATATAATTGGCAATTACGTTCTCCCGTACAGTGGGTTGCCTTTCCATCTTGATAATTGTATCGCTTGCTCTGCAGAAGCTTTGGAGTTTGATGCAGTCCGTTGTGTTCATTTTCTCCTTGGTTTCTTTGCCTTAGGTGATGTATCAGTGAAAATTCTTCTGAGAATGATGTCTGAAAATTTGTTGCCTACATTCATTTTCTTCTAGGATTTTTATGGATTCATGAGTCACATTTAAGTCTTTTATCCATTTTGAGTTAATTCTTGTGTATGGGGTAAGTTGATGATCTAGTTTCATTTTTTTTGGATGTAGTTGTCCAATTTTCCCAACACCATTTATTAAAGAGGCTGTCTTTACTCCACTGTATGCTCTTGCCAACTTTGTCAAACATTAATTTAGCATATTGCCTTGGGTCTATTTTTTGGTTCTCTGTTCTGTTCCACTGGTCCATATGCCTGCTCTTGTGCCAGAAACAGGCTGTTTTGATTACAGTAGCACTGTAGCATAACCTGAAATCTGGTAATGTGATCCCTCCTACTCCGTTCTTCTTTTTCAAGATTGCTGTGGCTTTACTAGGTCTTTTTGGGTTCCATATAAACTTTTGAAGTATTTGTTCTAATTCTCTGAAGTATTTTGCTGGTATTTTGATGGAGATTGCACTGAATCTATATATTGCTTTGGGTAATATGGACATTTTAATGATGTTAATTCTTCCAATCCATGAACAAGGTATGTGCTCCCACTTTTTTATATCTTCCACTATTTCTTTTTTCAATCACCTGTAGTTTTCTGTGAATAGGTCCTTTATTTCTTTTGTTAAGTTTATTCCTAGGTATCTTAATTTTTTGCTGCAATGGTAAATGGAATTGTTTTCTTAGTTTCTCTTTCTGTGAGTTCATCATTGGTGTATAAGAATGCCATCAATTTCTTGACATTAATTTTGTATCCTGCTACTTTGCCAAATTCATTTATTAAGTCTAGTAAATTTTTGATGGAGACTTTGGGGTTTTCTATGTATAGTATCATGCCATCTGCGAATAATGACAGTTTCACTTCCTCTTTTCCCATTTAGATCCCTTTAATTTTTTCTTCCTGATTGCTGTGGATAAGACTTCCAGTACTATGATAAAAAGAGTGACAAAAGTGGGCATCCTTGTTTGTTCTTGTTCTTAAGGGAAATTATTTTAGTTTTTGCCCATTGAGTATGATGTTGGCTGTAGGTCTTTCATTTATGGCCTTTATATATTGAGATATGATCCCTCTATTTCCACATTGCTGAGCATTTTTATCATAAATGGAAACTGGATTTTGTCGAAGGCTTTTCAGCATCTACTGATATGATCATATGGTTTTTATTCTTCATTTTATTTATGTAGTGTATCAGATTTATTGATTTGCAAAAATTGTACCAGACTTGCGTGTCTGGGATGAATCCCACTTGGTCATGGTGAATGATTTTTTTTGATGTATTACTGGATTCAATTTGCTTGTATTTTGTTTAGGATTTAGGTGTTTATCTTCATCAGGGATATTGGCCTGTAGCTTTCTATCATCTTTGTAATGTATTTTTCTTGTTTTGGAATTAAATTATTCTGGCCTCATCAAAATAGTTTGGAAGTCTTCTTTCTTCTTGTATAGTTTGAAATAGTTTGAGGAGAATGAGTGTTAGTTTTTTGTTTTTTGGTTTTTTTTGAATATTTGGTAAAACTCTGCCATGATGCCATCAGGGCCTAGGCTTTTGTTTGCTGGGAGAGTCATGATTACCTTTTTAATTACCTTAATTGTTATTGATCTGTTCAAGTTTTCTGTCTCTTTCTGGTCCAGTTTTGGGAGACTACGGATTTGTAAAAATTAGTCCATTTCGCTTAGATTGTCAAATTTGTTGCCATATAATTGTTCATAGTAGTTGTTAACGATTTTTTGTATTTCTGTGGTGTCAGTTGTTACTTCTCCTCTTTCATTTCTGATTTTGTGTATTTGGGTTCTCTCTCTTTGTTTCTTGGTGAGTCTAGCTAAGGGTGCAACAATCTTGTTTATCTTTTTGAAAAACCAGCTCTTTGTTTCATTGATCCTTCGAATTATTTATTTTGACTCTATGTCATTTATTTCTGTTCTGATCTTTACTATTTCCTTCTTTCTCCTTGCTCTAGGGTTTTCTTTTTGTTTCCTTTCTAGTTCTTTAAGTTGTGACGTTAGATAGTCTATTAGAGGTTTTTCTTGTTTCTTGATGTAGGCCTGTAGTGCTATGAACTTCCCTGTCAGAACTGCTTTCTCTGCATCCCATAAAGTTTGTGTTGTTGTGTGTTCATTTAAATTGGTTTCCAGGAAGTTTTTAATTTCTTTCTTGATCTCCTCAGAGGCCCATTTGTTGTTTAATAACACGGTATTTATCCTCCATGCATTCCAATATATTTGCCTGTTCTTATTGCAATTGATTTCTAGTTGCATGCCATTGTGATCTGAGAAGATGCTTGATATGATTTCAATCTTCCTGAACTTGTAGATACTTAGTTTGTGTCCTAATACGTGATCTATCCTTGAAAATGTCTCATGTGCCCTTGAGAAGAATGTGAATTCTATAGTTTTGGGGTGTAATTCTCTGTAGATATCTATTAAATCCATTTGGTCTAGTGCTTCCTTTAGAGTCTCTGTTTACTTGCTAATTTTTTGTCTAGAAAATTTATTCAGTGATGTCAGGGGGGTGGTGAAGTCCCCTGCTATCATTATATTGCTATCGATTTCTCCTTTGAAATCTTCCAGAATATTTTTTAATATATTTTGATGTTTCTATATTGGGTGCATATATTTTATCAAGGTTATATCTTCCTGTTGGATAGGTCTTTCAATATTATGTAGTGGCCTTCTTTGTCTCTAGTTATGGCCTTCATTTTGAAATCTGTTTTATTAGATATGAGTATTGCTACCACAGATTTTTTAATTTTCCTTTCTGTTTGCTTGGAAGATTTTTTTCTATCACTTCACTTTCAACCTATGTCAGTCTTTTGTTGTGAGGTGGGTCTCTTGTAAACAACATATAGATGAGTCATGCTTTCTTATCCAATCAACTGCTCTGTGTCTTTTTCTGGGAGCATTCAATCCATTTACATTTAAGGTTATTATTGATATGTACTTATTTATTGCTATTTTTTTCAGTGTGGTTCTATTTTTCTTCCTACTTCTCCTGCTAATTATAGCAGTCCTTTTAACATTTCTTGCAGTGCTCGTTTGGTGCTTATGTATTCCCTTAGCCTTTTTTTTTTTGGAGGGGGGGGTCTGGAAATATCTTTATTTGACCTATTTTGAATGATAGCCTTGCTGGGTAGAGTAGTCTTGGATTCAGATCCTTATTTTTCATGACATTGATTACCTCATGTCATTCCCTTCTGTCCTGTAGTGTTTCTGTTAAGAAGTCAGCTGAGAGCCTTATGGGGGTTCCCTTGTAGGTAACCTGTTTCTAATATCTTGCTGCTTTTAGGATTCTGTCTTTGTCTTTAATTTTTGGTATTTTAATTATTATGTGTCTTGGTGTAGGCCTGTTTGGGTTCTTCTTCCTTGGGGCTCTCTGTGCTTCTTGATCTTGAATGCCTTCTTTCTTCACCAAATTAGGGAAGTTTTCTGTCACTATTTCTTCAAATATACATTCTAACCCTTGCTCGTTTTCTTCTTTTCAGGGACTCCTATGATACGAATATTATTACATTTCCAGTTGTCCCACAGTTCTCTTAAGCTGTCTTCCTGTTTTTTCATTGTTTTTTTCTTTTGGTTTACTGATTAGTTGATTTTTTTCTACCCTGTCTTCTAATTCATGCATCCGTTCCTCCACTTTCTCTAATCTGCTATTTAGACCTTCCAATAGGTTTATTATTTCTGAATATGTCATTCTTGATTTCTTCTTGGTGGTTTTCAATTTCCAACTTGCTGATTTTCAACATTTCTATGTCTTTACTCATGGTGCTTATATTCTTACACATGCTGTTGAGCTTCCTCAAGATCATGGCTCTGAATTCTAGTTCTGTTAACTTGCTTAACTGCACCTCATTTATCTCATCTTTGGTAGAGGTCTCTTGTTCTTTAATTTGGCTTTTGTTTCTGTGTTTCACCATTTTGGTTATCACAGTGGACTTTGGAGCCTGCCAAATTTTCCTTGTGGGATTTGGTCTTCTGCATTTTATGGCTCCCTCTCCTGGGTTTAGATGAGCCAGGGAGGACCCACGTTAAACACCACTGTTAAGTCTTACTTTCCTGTTAGAGTAGCTAGTCCAGGAATGGTACAGTTATCCTCTAGCTTTTTGCCTGGAGGCTATCAGTAGAAGTTACTCGAAGAGCCTTGGTTTCTCAGTTGAATGATAAACTCCCTCAGGTGTTCAGCCTAAGGGGATTTCCCAATTCTGGGCAGGTGCTGGTTTTTAATGGGCCTCAATTTGCAATTCAATTGCCACCAGGTGGGGTTGAATCTGTGGGAGGGGTCGCTGCCTCTCCCCAGAGTCCTGGGAAAGAGTAAGTTGACCATTATCTTGTGTGGCTGCAACTCAGCAAAAGCTCTGAGTGCCCTCCAAATCCTGAGTGTCTCCACACAGTTCCAGACCTGTCCGCCCTCCCTCTGCCAGAGCCCAAGGTGTGTGGCTGTGGCTATTATTTTAGTATCTGTTCTGGCTCTGGGCTGTTGAGCCACTTGGGAGTTTAACCAGAGGGTGCTACTCACAGCTAAGGGTGCTGCTGTCTCTGGGGTTTCAGCCCCCCTCTCGCGCCTCTGCAATCCTATCAGGATTGAGACAGTGTCTCTTGTTATATAGGCCTACAAGCTGCTTTTCTGTTGCTTTTTCCTGACGATTTGTCTTTATTTTCATTGTAATTCCAGTTTTGTCCTGGGAGATGGTCTGTGTAGCTTCCATTCACTCTGCCGCCATTTTGGAATCCCCCCCATTGAGCATATTTATAACAGTGTTTTGAACTCTGCATGTAGTAGATTGTTTCTCTCCATTTTGTGTAGTTCTTTTTCTGGACTTTTGTTCTGTTCTTTCATTTGGAAACTGTTTCTTTGTCTTCTAATTTTGGCTGCCTCCTTGAGTTTATTTCTGTATTAGGTAGAGCTACTACATCTCCCAGGCTTATTAAAGTGGCTTTACATAGCAGATGTCCTATAGGGTCCAGTGGCATGACCTCCATAATCATGTGAGCTGGGCTCTCTAGATGTGTCCCCCAGTGTGTATTGTGCACAACCTCCTGTTGTAGTTGAGGCATGATTGCTATTGGCCCCTCAATGGGAGGCATTTACCCACAGATTAATTTGCTATGAGGAATGGCTACAACCACTGTGGAGGATCAGCTGTGCAGGGCCTGACCCCACAGAGCACAACTTATTTCAGCAGGGCTATTGGCACCTTCTGAGTCTACCCTTTGGATGTGTTGCTTGGGGAGAAGGTTGTGTGGTGCTTGAACGTGGTATGAAGCTGTCCACTGGGTGTGCTAGGTCTAGGGCCTTCCAGGAGGAGCAGGCCAAGTTCATCCACCATCTGTGCCCTGTTAATGACCACCGAACATGAACTACAAAGTGATTTTTAGCTGGATGCTATTTTTCCTGGGCTTAGAGATACCCAGGATAAGCCAAGCTGTGAACCAAGGGTGGCTGCCCCTAGTGCCAGGTGTGGGACCCCTGACTGGGATATAAGGGACATACCAAGGCCAGATGCTATTTGCTTGAGAGATTTTAGGAAACTCAGCAACATGAGCCAAGATAGGCTGTTTTCATGTAAAAGCCATTGGAAATGGCTTTGGTTGGGCCTAAAAGTTGGCTGTGACCAGATCTCAGGGAATCACCAGAGATGGCCGAAAGATGTTAGCCAGGTTGATAGAGATTCAGATATGGTGTCCTCCTTCCAGCTCTTTTGGGAAGGCTCAGGAAAGTAACAATGACCTCTGCCAACACTTCTGTATGGAAGAAAGCTGCCCATCCAGCTCTTACCCCTATGCCAGACTATTCGGTTCTTTCCTGTATGTCTCTGGTGCCCCAGTGCTAGAACTCAGATTGAGTGAGTTCAAGTAATTTTATGTGTGAGTCCTTTAAGAGGAATGATTGGGAATCCAGCAGCACTCTGCCTTACTCAGCCACAATCCAAGCTGGTTTTTATAGCCAAAAGTAATGGATTCTTATTTTCCTGGCACTAGAAACTTTGGCTAGGGGGTTTTGTGTGGAGCTGGAAACCCCTGCTCCTCAGGGGTGACATCTGCATTCCAGATATTCACCCTGATTTTTAATAGCTGGTGTGGGACAAACCCATTATGAGTCTCTGCCCCTTTTACCAGTCTCATGTGGCTTCCTCTTTATATCCTTAGTTGTAAGACTTCTGTTCAGCTACATTTCAAGCAGTTATGAATGATGATTATTCTACATTTTAGTTGTAATTTTGATGTGGTTGTGAGAGGATTTGAATACTGAATTTACCTATACCACTATTTTGATAAGAACTTTCTCAAATTTTTATTGTTGAATATGATATCAGCTGTGGTATTTTCATATATGCTTTTTATTATGTTGAGGTATGTTCTCTTTACACCCACTTTTTTGAGTTATCATAAATGGATATTGAACTTTGCCAAATGCTTTTTCTGAATCTATTGAGATGATCATAGTGATTGATTTGCAACTGTTGAACCATACCTTCATCCCTGGAATACATTCTACTTGATCATGATATATGATCTCTTTAATGTGCTGTTGAATTTGGCTTGATAATACTCTGTTGAATATTTTTCCATCTACATTCATCAGAGAAACTGGCCTGTAATTTTATTTTCTTGTTGTGTCCTTGTCTGGTTTTTTATCAGGGTAATGCTGGTCTCATAAAATGAGTTTGGGAGTGTTCTCACGTCTTCTATATTTTGGAATTGTTTGAGACAGATTGTATTAATTGCTCTTTGAATATTTGGTAGAATTCAGCAGGGAAGCTGTTTGGTCCTGGAATTTTACTTTGTCGGTGGTTTTTGCATAACTTATTAGTCTAAATCTTATGCCGGTGAAGAATATTACTTTTAGAAGTAGTTTCTTTAAAAAATATATATTTAAATAGGTAATTTACATAAATATAACTACAAATAATATGCTTGTGTTACTGAAGATGGTTCTAGTGTTCTTTACAAATCCATTATCACTGGAGGATTAATTCACTGGGAGTGTTGACTGGAGAACTTGTCAAGTTGTGTTGTAATTACTGACGTACATCTCTGCCCCTCTCACTTTGAGTTCTGGGAGATCAGAAATGCCTTTTATTTATTTTCATATTCTTACACTGCCTGGTCTATCAAAGGTGCTCATTCCATGCATGCTGGATAAATAAATGAATGGTTCTTGTAAAATATTCATTTTTGTTGTCTTGTTATGTATCACATAGAGTTTCACATTCTGTGTTTGACCATAGTACTTCATACTTCTTATCAGATTGGTCAGGTTTTTGTAACTTGATAATATTAATCTGATATCTGCAAAGATGTTTCTGTCTTTTCATCCATAATTGCTCACATTTTAGTCTTTGCGGTGTATCACAAACACATATCAACTACATTTTTTTTTGTTTTTTAAATAAGTTTTTATTGATTTTTTTTAGAGAGAGAGGAAAGGAGAGAGAGAAATAAATATTACTGTGAGAGATAAGCATTGATTGACTGCCTCCTGCACACCCCCTACTAGGGATGGAGCCTGCAACCTAGGCATGTGCCCTGACTGGGAATTGAACAGGGACCTCTCAGTGGATGGGATGATGCTCAATCCACTGAGCCACGCTAAGCAGGCTCAACTACATTTCTGTTTTACATTTCTGTGTTTTAAATTTTTTTCTTTATTGATTTTTGAGAGAGAGGAAGGGAGAGAGAGATAGAAACATCAATGAGAGAGAACATCTATATTACCCAAAGCGATACAGTATCCAGATTTACTTCTCTGGATTTCTTTGGCTATTTTAGGTCTTTTGTGGTTCTCTAAAAATCTGATGACTTTTTGTTCTATTTCTTTTTTTAAATGACATTGGGATTTTTTACATCAATTGGCCGCCTCCTGCATGCCCCACACTAGGGATTGGGCCCATAACTTGGGCATGTGCCCTAACCAGGAATCAAACCGGTGACTTTTTGGTCCATGGGTTCATGCTCAACCACTGAGCCACACTGGCTGGGCTCAACTACATTTCTTAAATGTAGATTTTTTGTTTGTTTGTTTGTTTCTGTTGGACCTTGCATATTTTTTTAATGCCTGTGCATCTATGATGGGAGTCAAATCTATAATACTTTATAATTTTAGGCAGAAAATATATATATATATTGAGTGGTACAAAAAGCACTGTTATTTAAAAAGCCCTTTCTCAATGAATGTTTTCTATCTCTTACTATCATATATTTTCCACAGATACATCACATATGCCTCTTACTTGATGGTTTCCTAATTCTTTACTGTTTCATTCACCCTTATATGTGAGCCGGTAAAGCCTCCTTTGTCTTTATATATACTAGTTTTAAGAAATTGAGTATATTTTCTTATGATTTTTAGAAAAAGTCAACTTTTATATTGTAAGGGCCAAGAATAAATAAAACTAAACCAATGTCATAATCTCCATGATGCTTTGGGGCAATATAAAAATCAGCATTTAAGAAATAGTGATCAACCTGACCAGTGTGGCTCAGTGGTTGAGCGTCCACCTATGCACCAAGAAAGAGGTCGCCTGTTCAATTCCCGGTCAGGGCACATGCCCAAGTTGTGGGCCAAATCCCCACTGAGGGGCATGTAGGAGGTAGCCAATTGATGTTCTTTCTCATCAATGTTTCTTTCTCTCTCTCACTTCCTTTCTCTATAAAAATCAATAAAGAAAAAAAAATTAAATAATGATCATCCTCTTTTTCAAATGTTATTTTTCCTATCAAACTAAAAAATCTATTCTATATTTGCCTTCATTACCTTCTCTCCTTAATCTTCTTTGGTGAGAGCATACTTATAGATCTTGGGTAGCAGTTTTTTTCCCATTAAGTATTTGGTTTTCTATCAGGTATATTGTAAGGACTCAGTTTCCTAAAGCTATTTTCTATGAGTCTTAATGAATAATTATTAATGTGTACAGAATTATTACTTTCTATTATGCTTAGAAAGTAGGGCTTGCATATTATAAAAAACTTCCTTGATAGATTTAATATGCCTGTTTTTCAATATCTTTCTTTTTTTAATGATGTAGAAAAATCAGAGATACCAACAAATTACCTTTGTCTCCAAGTTTATTTGGGGACTCTTAAATAATCTTGAACCAAAATGCCAAGGTGAAATATATTTTATGGTTTGCTTTTTAGTAGCTCTGGGCACAGTAAGAGCAAAGTGTGTTACAGTGAAACCAGTTACAAGCCCTTGGGTATCTTCTCTTCCCCTCTGTATTTCTCTTTGCGAGTTTGTCTCTTCATCTGTGCTAATAAAACCCATCAGGAGTTGACAGGGGGTGAGTGTTTAGTACAATTCTAACCTACTTTATAGTTCTGATCATTCATTATTTGTAGAAGTACCCATCTTTGTTATTTATGCTGGTCTCAGGAAATGCATAATTTACAATTCAAGCATATTATTACCAAATAATGTCATAAAATTAAACAATTTCTTACATTCAAATCTAGTGAAAAAAGCATATTGTAATAATAATTTATCTTTCTGGATACTGCATAGTAGATACCTAAGTTTTTCCTAAATACTGAATTAATGTTCTGTCTGTGAGTCTATATTACTTGCCTACATTCTAAGGTTACATGTATATTTATAAATGAATTACTTGAATTCTTCTCTGTAATGATATTTCGATTGTTCTGAATAGTTAACATAGCAACCCACAGGGGATAAGGGAAAATATTACTTCCTGATTTAAGATTATCTATGGTAAACATAAAAAAAGGTGGTTGTGTGTTTGAACATTATCAGCAATGAACTTTAAATGCTTTTACAAACATATAAGTAATGCCAGCTTTTGGACATGTAGGCCAATGAAGGCTGGTAAATTGTTATTGGTGTTCAAACAATATGAAGAAAAATGGAAACATGGAAAAGAGATTTGGATCATACATGCACTCAGAGTGTTGCCTTTTGGCTTATTTATCAAGAGTGTGTTTAGGCATAAACTCTCATTGATCTATATGTCAATACAGAAGCCATGCTCTTTGATTAAAAACGATTTTCATAAAACCATTGGAAAAAGCAGTATGTGAAAGGGATTAAGATGTACTAATTGCCAGTTATAAAAATAGTCACAGGGATATAAAGTACAGTGTAAGGAATATAGTCAATAATACTGTATGAACTTTGTATAGTGTTAGATGGATACTATACTTAACGAGGATAATCACTTTGTAAGGTATATAAGTTTTTATTTTTAAAAAGATTTTGTTCTTTAATGATTTTAGAGGGAGAGAGAGAGAGAGAGAGATAGAAACATCAATGAGAGAGAACATAGATGGGCCACCTCCTGCATGCCCCCGACTGGGGATTTGGCCTACAACCTGGGCATGTGCCCTAACCAGGAACCAAACCAGTGACCTCTTGGTTCTTGGGTCGATGCTCAACCACTGAACCACACAGCCCAAGTGGTATATAAGTATTTAAACACTATGTTCTATACTTAAAACTAATATAATATTGTATGTCAAATGTAGTTGAAAAAAAAATACAAAGTTTCAAAAATAGCAGTATGTACAATGTGGTGTATCTTAAATGTTTTAATTAAACATGGAAATTTTTGCTGTAACTAACCTTTTCATATAAAGTCCACTAGAAAAAATAATTCAGGGCAGCTTTTTTTTTTTTTTTGGCTATTTATTGTCCAACTCTTTACTGTGTAATGTATTGATTAACATGGTTTGTTTACCCTGTAGCAGATAGCAGCCAGGTTATGGGCATATAACCTAGGCTCAGTTAATTGGATGCTAACATCCCAGACTATAAATCTAAAGTGATTAACACAATATCAAAATGCTGATTATAACTACTTTAGGAAAACTGCTACCATGTCTAGCAGTAGTAGTGGTTGGGCTTAAAGGAGATGGAGGCCTACAAATATTGATGGTTCTGTTCTGGCCAGGTTCTTCTGGCTAAAGTATTATTGTTCTGTTTCTTGCTTCTTCTCCCTCCAAACTTCATTTGGTTTCTGTCGGTCTTAGAAGTCTATTTCCCTAAACGATATAATTATATCCAATATGACCTTTCAATGAATACCTTTTTATTTTTTAGGATAAAATTCATTACTATTAATATCAGATAAAAATAATGACAGATGCCATATAATGCTACCCAATGTCCCTGCATTAATGATGTTTAACAGACTCCTGATCACATCTTCTGGAGATTGCAGGAACCCTTCATATCTAATTTAACACTTAGAGGAGATTGGTACATTTGGCATAGCAATAGGGATGTGTAACACTTACCAAACACAATATTATTATTTAATTTTTTGAGAATGATCTTTTTTATATGACAGAAAAGATACAGTGTAGAAGTGTTTGAAAATAAGAGATGTAGCTTGATCTATAGAACATATGCTTTAAAAACACATAGATGCAGGTGTTGATCTTGTCCTTAGTATTTGCCATCTGTGCACCCTAGGTAAGTTACTTAAGTTTCTTCATCTGCGAAAAGAACAAAAGAAGCCCTGGCCAGTTTGGCTCAGCGGTTAGAGCGTCGGCCTGCGGTCCGGAGAGACCCTGGTTCGGTTCCCGCTAAGGGCACGTACTTTGGTTGCGGTTTGTCCCCGGCCCTGGTTGATCGTGCGGGTAGCAGCCACTCGATGTGTCCCTTCACGTCGATGTTTCTCACTCTCTCCCTTCCTCTCTCTCCATCCCACTCTATCTGTACAAAAAATGGAAAAATATCCTCGGGTGAGGATAAAAAAAAAAAGAACAAAAGAAACATGAGCATTATGTCATATAATGTTAAATATTACATTGCAACAAGTACAAAGCCTGGAACATAATTAGCATTTAATCAATAATAATAATTATCTTTAAACACTTATTAAATGCTTAGCATGAGTCAGAAACTGTGATGCTCTATGTTTGTTATAAATGCAGGTAATGTACAAATGAAAACTATGAAGTAAATCTGTTTTTATCCCCATTCTGCAGAATAAGAAAAAGGAGAGTGAAACACAGAGAAGTTATAAACATTCTCAAGGTCACACAGCGACAATTTCACCCTTCCATTTTAAATTTGTATCTTTCCTCTTCCACTCACTCTTCTTATTTAATCCTTTGAGTTTCAATTTTTTTGTTGCTTTATCCTCTGTGAACTGCAAAGTCACTACCCAATAGTTTACAATTTATCCCAAAGCCATTTGTGAGTAGAGACAAGGACAATTTAATCAGCTCACAGTGTGTTTTTCAAGGACATAAAGATATCCATGTATATTCCTCTCATTGGAGAAACCACCTTATGAATTTTAGACATACTTTTCACATTTAGAACACTCAAATTATCTTTTGTTACACCATTCCATCCACTTTCAAAACATATTATCCTCAGGTTAAAAGAAAGTAAGAAAGGAATCCTTTGGAAAAGCTGAGTCATGATGATCTCAGTGAAACAAAGTTCATGTGCTCCAGCTTTGCTCCTGAATGAGGAACTTTTCTCTTGAAGCAGAAAGATCTGTCATCTGTAGTCTCCTGTTAGACTGAGGCAGAAAGAAGGATCCCAAAGGCTATTTCACTAAATTATATTTTAAACATGTAGCCATGGGCACTGCTGACATACCTGAATAAACAACCCTGTGGCAGAGGCAGGCTAAAGTCCTGCCAGTTATCAATATCTAATTCATTCTCATATTATAAGATAATAAAAATTAAAAGTTGTCCTAAAAGCAGAAGGAATTAAATATGACTTGATACTAGGCTCTGTATCAGTGTTGTTTTTCCACTTAGGTATAAGCTCATTCTAGAAACCATGCCACGTGTTTTGTATTTAAGCTGCTGCTTATTTCTTTATTTAATTTTAAAGGGTGTGGAGAGCTCGAATTGAAAAACATTTTATTATTTATTTTTAATTTTTTAATTTCTATATGTATTTTTAATTAATATATTTATTTTTGTTACAGATGTTTCTAATTTTCCCCCCACTGATTTCCCCCTCCCTCCCCACCCTGTCCCCAGCTTTGTTGACCATGACCTTTGTTCATGCACACATGCATATAAGTTCTGTGGTTTATTTCTCCCCCACCACCGCCTCTTAAGGGGATTGTAAGTCTGTACTCACTTCCATGTCTCTGGGACTACCCCATTCCTCAGACTGTTATGTTCATTATACTCCACAAATAAGTGAGATCATATGATACTTGTCTTTTTCTGTTTGGCTTGTTTCACTTAGGATAATACTATCCAGGTCCCTCCATGTCATCTCAAAGGATAAGAGATCTTTCTTTCTTACAGCTGCACAGTATTCCATTGTGTATATGTACCACAGCTTTTTTATCCATTCCGCTACTGATAGCCATTTGGGCTGCTTCCAGATATTAGAAATTGTAAATAGTGCTGCTACAAACATGGGTGTAAATATATTCTTTCGGATTGGTGTTTCAGGCTTCTTAGGGTATATTTCTAGAAGTGGGATCACTGGGTCAAATGGCAGTTCAATTTTTAATTTTTTGAGGTAACACCATATTGTCTTCTATAGTGGTTGCACCAGTCTGCATTCCCACCAGCAGTGTACTAGAGTACCCTTTTCTCCACACCCTCGCCAACACTTGTTGTTTGATGATTTGTTGATGGCAACCATTCTGACAGGTGGGAGGTGATACCTCACTGTTGTTTTAATTTGCATCTCTCTGATGACTGGTGATGTTGAGCATTTCTTCTTATGTCTCTTAGCCATTTGTATGTCCTGTTTGGAGAGGTGTCTATTTCGTTTCTCAGCCCATTTTTTAATTAGGTTCTTTGTCTTACTTTTGTTGAGTTGTGTAAACACTCTCTATATATTGGAAATTAACCCCTTATCTGATATATCATTGGCAATGATGTTCCCCCATACAGTGGGGTGCCTTTCCATTTTGATAATTGTATCTTTTGCTGTGCAGAAGCTTTTGAGTTTGATGTAGTCCAATGTGTTCATTTTCACCTTTGTTTCTGTTGCCTTAGGTGATGTATCAGTGAAAATTCTGCTGCGTATGACGCCTGAAATTTTGTTGCCTACATTTTCTTCTAGGATTTTTATGGATTCATGAGTCACATTTAAGTCTTTTATCCATTTAGAGTTTACTCTTGTGTACAGTGTAAGTTGATGGTCTAGTTTCTTTTCTTTTCTTTTCTTTTTCTTTTTCTTTTTCTTTCTTTTTTTTTTTTTTTTTTGCGTGTAGCTGTCCAATTTTCCCAACACCATTTGTTAAAGAGGCTGTCTTTACTGTACTATATGCTCTTGCCACCTTTGTCAAATATTAATTGAGCATGTTGCCTTGGGTCCATTTCTGGGTTCTCTGTTCTGTTCCACTGGTCTATATGCCTGTACATGTGCCAGTACCAGGCTGTTTTGTTTACAGTGGCATTGTAGTATGACCTGAAAACTGGTAATGTGATCCCTCCAACATTGTTCTTCTTTTTTAAGATTACTGTGGCTATTTGAGGTCTTTTTTGGTTCCATATGAACTTTTGGAGTATTCATTCTACTTCTGTAAAGTGTCATTGGTATTTTGATGGGGATTTCATTGAATCTATAGATTGCTTTCGGTAGTATGGACATTTTAATGGTGTTGATTCTTCCAATCCATGAACAAGGTATATGCTTCCACCTTTTTATATTTTTCTCTATTTCTTTTTTCAATGACCTTTAGTTTTCTGCAAATAGGTCCTTTATTTCTTTGATTAACTTTATTCCTAGGTATCTTAATTTTTTTGGCGCAATGGTAAATGGGATTGTTTTTTTTTAGTTTCTCTTTCTGTGAGTTCATCATTAGTGTATAAGAATGCCATTGACTCCTTGACATTAATTTTTAATCCTGGTACTTTGCCAAATTCATTTATTAAGTCTAGTAAATTTTTGATGGAGTCTTTGGGTTTGCTACGTATAATATCACGTCATCTGCGAATAATGACAGTTTCACTTCCTCCTTTCCAATTTGGATCCCTTTTATTTTTTTCTCCTGTCTGAATGCTGTAGCTAAGACTTCCAATACGATGTTAAATAAGAATGGCAAAAGTGGGCATACTTGCCTTTTTCTTGTTCTTAAGGGAAATGCTTTTAGTTTTTGCCCATTGAATATGATGTTGGCTGTAGGTCTTTCATATATCGCCTTTATTATGTTGAGATATGATTCCTCTATTCCAAGATTGCTGAGTGTTTTTATCAGAAATGGGTACTGGATTTTGATGTATGCTTTTTCAGCATCTACTGATATGATCATATGACTTTTATCTTTTGATCTATGTTCATCAGGCATATTGGTCTCTATTTTTATTTTTAAAGGAATGCATTCAGCTCTTCATTTTCAGTGATGCACTGAGATCTTATTAGATCACACAATCTGATGTGAGGCTGATAACAACTCTACACTCAACTGCAGGCTGGAACTTGGGTTAGGCAAGAATGACTAGCAAGTGACACCTTTTCTCAAACCCTTTAGTCATTTGACAAGTCCTTTCTTTAACAAATGTTTCCAGGAGAAAAGGCAAAATGACAGCAGAGTGAATGGAAGCTACACAGACCGTCTCCCAGTACCAAACTTGAATTACAATATTAATAAAGATATATCGTCAGGAAAAAGCAACAGAAAAGCAACTTGGAGAACTATATAACCAGAGACAATGACTCGATCCTGGTAGGATTGCGAAGGCACTAGAGAAGGGCTGGGAGCCCACAGACCGCAGCAGCCTTAGCTGTGAGCAGCGGCCTTAGCTGTGAACACCGTCCTCAGGTTAAACTCCCAAGCCAGAGCAGAGGCTAAAATAGCCACAGCCACTTACCTTGGGCTCCAGTCGAGGGAAGGCAGACTGGACGGGAATTGTGTGGGGACACTAGGGATTTAGAGGGTGCTCAGAGCTTTTGCTGACTTGAAGCCAATCAGAAAGGTGGTCATCTTACTCTTTCCCAGGGCTCTGGAGTGAGGTGGAAGACCCTCCCTTGGAGATTCAACCCCACCAGGTGGCAATTGAAATGCAAATTGAGGCCCATTAACAACCAGAACCTGCCCCACCCTCAGGAAATCGCCTTACACTGAACACCTGAGGGAGTTTTTCATTCAACTGACAACCCAAAACTCTTCAAGTAACCACAACTGATAGTCTCCAGGGAAAAAGCTAGAGAATAAGTGTACCATTCCTAAGCAAGCAACTCTAACCAGGGAAGTAAAACTTGATAGTGCTGTTTAACATGGGTCCTCCCTGGCTCATCCAAATTCAGGAGAGGGAGCCACAAACAGCAGAACAACAACACTCAGGGAAAATTTGGCAGGCTCCAAAGCCCACTGGGATAGCCAAAATGGTGAAATACAGAAACAAAAGCCAAATAAAAAAACAAGAGACCTCTACCAAAGATGAGATAAATGAGGTGCAGTTAAGCAAGTTAACAGAACTAGAAATCAGAGCCATGATCTTGAGGAAGCTAAAAAGCATGAGTAAGGACATCAATACCATGAGTAAAGACAGAAACATTGAAAATCAACCAATTGGAAATGAAAAAGCCCCGAGAAGAAATGAAGAATGACATATCAGAAATAAAGAACACATAGGAAGGCCTAACAAGCAGAGTAGAGGAAGCTGAGGACTGGATTAGTGAATTAGAAGACAGGGTAGAAAAAAATCAACCAATCAGAAAACCAAAAGGAAAAAAAAAAAAATTAAAAAACAGGAAGGCAGCTTAAGAGAACTGTGGGACAATTGGAAATGTAATAACATTCACATCATAGTAGTCCCCAAAGAAGAAGAAAATGAGCAATATATTTTAGAGAATATATTTGAAGAAATAGTGACAGAAAACTTCCCTAATTTGGTAAAGGAAGAAGGCATTCAAGTTCAAGAAGCACAAAGAGCCCCAAGGAAGGAGAACCCAAACAGGCCCCACCAAGACACAGAGTAATCAAAATGCCAAAAATTAAACACAAAGAGAAAATCCTAAAAGCAACAAGAGATAAGCAACAGGTTATCTTCAAAGGAAACCTTATAAGGCTCTCAGCTGATTTCTCAACAGAAACACTACAGGCTAAAGGGCAATGGCATGAGGTAATCAATGTCATGAAAAACAATGATCTGATTCCAAGACTACTCCACCCAGAAAGGCTATCATTCAAAATAGAAGGTCAAATAGAGAGCTTCCTAGACAAAAAAAAAAAAAAAAAAGAACAGCTAAGGGAATACATTAGCACAAATCCAGCACTGCAAGAAATGTTAAACAGACTGCTTTAGTTAGCAAGAGAAATAGGAAGAAAAATATTACAATACTACACAAAAAAGGCAATAAATAAATACATATCAATAATCACCTTAAACATAAATGGATTGAATGCTCCCATAGAAAGACACAGAGTAGCTGATTGGATAAGAAAGCATGACGCATATATATGTATTTAAAAGAGACCCACCTCACAACAAAAGATTCACATAGGTTGAAAGTGAAGGGATGGAAAAAAATCTTCCAAGCAAACGAAAAGGAAAAAAATGGGGGGGGGGGGTTTAGCAATACTCATATCTGATAAAATTGATTTCTAAATGAAGGCCACAACATAATATTGAAAGTATCTAATCAACAGGAAGATATAACCTTGATCAACATATATGCATTCAATATAGGAGCAACAAAATATATTAAAAATATTCTGGAAGACTTCAAAGGAGAAATCGATAGCAATATAATCATAGCAGGGGACTTCAACAACCTGCTGACATCACTGGATAGATCCTCTAGACAAAAAGTTACCAAAGAAACAGAGACTCTAAATGAGGCACTAGACCAAATGGATGTAATAGATTTCTAGAGAATTACACCCTAAAACCACAGAATTCACATTCTTCTCAAGTACACATGGGACATTCTCAAAGATAGACCACATGTTAGGACACAAACTAAGTCTCTACAAGTTCAAGAAGATTGAAATCATAACAAGCATCATTTCAGATCACAATGGCATGCAACAAGAAATCAATTGGAACAAGAACATGCAAAGATATTTGAACCCATGGAATCTAAATATCATGTTATTAAACAATGAATGGGTTACCAAGGAGGTCTAGGAAGAAATGAAAAACTTCCTGGAAACCAATGAAAATGAACAAGCAACGACACAAAATCTATGGGATACAGAGAAAGCAGTTCTGACAGGGAAGTTCATAGCAATATAGGCCTAACTCAAGAAACAAGAAAAATCTCTAAAAGACTGTCTAACCTCACAACTTAAGGAAGTAGAATGCAAACAATAAGAAAACCCCAGAGCAAGTAGAAGGAAGGAAATAGTAAAGATCAGAGCAGAAATAAATAACATAGAGTCTAAAAAAACAATTAGAAGGATCAATGAAACAAGAGCTGGTTTTTCGAAATGATAAATAAGATTGTTGCACCCTAAGCTAGGCTCACCAAGAAACAAAGAGAGAGATCCCAAATACACAAAATCAGAATTGAAAGAAGAAAAGTAACAACTGACACCACAGAAATATAAAAGATTGTTACAACTACTATGAACAATTATATGGCAACAAATTCTACATTCTAAGCAAAATGGACCAATTTCTAGAAACACATAGTCTCCCAAAACTGAACCAGAAAGACATAGAAGACTAGAACAAACCAATAACAACTAAGAAAATTGAAGATGTAATCAAGACTCTTCCAGCAAACAAAAGCTCAGGCCTGGATGGCTTCACAGGGGAGTTTTACCGAACATTCAAAAAAGAACTAACACCCATTCTCCTCAAACTATTTCAAAAAATTCAAGAAAAAGGAAGACTTTCAAACTCACTTCATGAGGTCAGCATAATTCTAATTCCAAAACCAGAAACAGACATTACAAAGAAAGAAAACTACAGGCCAATATCCGTGATGAACACAGACGCCAAAATCCTGAACAAAATACTAGCAAATCCAATCCAGCAATACATCAAAAAAATTATTCACCACGACCAAGTGAGAATCATCCCCGGGATTCAAGGTTGGTACGATATTCGCAAATCAATAAACGTGGTACACCACATAAACAAAATGAAGAATAAAAGCACATGATCATATTAATAGATGCCGAAAAATCCTTCAACAAAATCCAGCATCCATTTCTGATAAAAACGCTCAGCAATGTGGGAATAGAGGGATCATATCTCGACATATAAAGGCCATATATGAAAGACATACAGCCAATATCATACTAAATGTGCAAAAACTACAAGCATTTCCATTAAGAAGAGGAACAAGACAAGGATGCCCACTTTTGTCACTCTTATTTAACATAGTACTGGAAGACTTAGCCACAGCAATCAGACAGGAAGAAAAAATAAAAGGGATCCAAATTGTAAAGGAGGAAGTGAAACTATCATTATTTGTAAATGACGTGATACTATATGTAGAAAACCCCAAAGACTCCGTCAAAAATTTACTAGACTTAATAAATGAATTTGGCTAAGTAGCAGGATACAAAATTAACATCAAGAAATCTACAGCATTCTTATACACCAAAGATGAACTCACAGAAGAGAAACTAAGAAAACAATCCCATTTACCAGTGCGGGAAAACAATTTAGATGCCTAGGAATATAGTTAACCAAAGATATAAAGGACATATTCACAGAAAACGTCATGTCATTGAAAAAAGAAATAGAGAAAGATATAAAAAAGTATAAGCACATACCCTGTCCATAAATTGGAAGAATTAACATCATTAAAAAGTTAATACTACCCAAAGCAATCTGTAGATTCAATGCAATCCCCATAAAAGTAACAATGACATACTTCACAGAACTAGAACAAATACTTCAAAAGTCCATATGCAACCAAAAAAGACCTTGTATAGTCTCAGCAATCTTGAAAAAGGAGAACAAAGTTGGAGGAATCACATTACCAGATTTCAGGTTATACTACAAAGCCTCCGTAATCAAAACAGCCTGGTACTGGCCCATGTACAGGCATATAGACCATAGGAACAGAACAGAGAACCCATAAATGGACCCTAGGCAATATGCTCAATTAATATTTGACAAAGAGGGCAGGAGCATACGGTGTAGTAAAGACAGCCTCTTTAATAAATGGTGTTGGGAAAGTTGGACAGCTATATGCAAAAAATGAAACTAGACCATCAACTTACATTATACACAAGAATAACCTCAAAATGGATAAAAGACTTAAATGTGACTCACGAATCCATAAAAATCCTAGAAGAAACTGTAGGCAACAAAATTTTAGGCGTCATACGCAGCAGAATTTTCACTGATACATCACCTAAGGCAACAGAAACGGAACACAGGAGACTACATTAAACTCCAAAGCTTCTGCACAGGAAAAGATACAATCATCAAAATTGAAAGGCAACCTACTGTTTGGGAGAGCATAATTGCCAATGACATATCAGATAAGGGGTCAATTTTCAATATACATAGGGTGCTCATACAACTTAACAAAAGAAAGACAAAGAACCCAATTAAAAAATGGGCAGAGAAGCTAAATAGACCCCTTTGCAAACAGGACATACAAATCGCTAAGAGACATATGAAGAAATGCTCAAAGTCACTAATCATCAGAGAGATAGAAATTAAAACAACAATGAGGTATCACCTCACACCTGTCAGAATGGCCGCCATCAACAAATTATCAAACAACAAGTGCTGGCGAGGGTGTGGAGAAAAGGGGAATCTAGTACATTGCTGGTGGGAATACAGACTGGTGCAGCCACTATGGAAAACAATACGGTGTTACCTCAAAAAATTAAAAATTGAACTGCCATTTGACCCAGTGATCCCACTTCTAGGAATATACCCTATGAAGCCTGAAACACCAATCAGAAAGAATATATGTACAACCATGTTCATAGCCGCACTATTTATAATTTCTAATATCTGGAAGCAGCCCAAATGTCTATCAGTAGACGAATGGATAAAAAAACAGTGGTACACATACACAATCGAGAACTATGCAGCTATAAGAAAGAAAGATTTCTTTTTTCTTTTCTTTTTTTTTTATCCTCACCCGAGGACGTTTTTCCATTTTTTGTTCAGATAGAGTGGGAAGGAGAGAGAGGGAAATATCGACGTAAAAGGGACACATCCAGTGGCTGCCTCCTGGGACAAACTGCAACCAAGGTATATGCCCCTAGCGGGAACCAAACCCGGGTCTCTCTGTACCGCAGGCCAATGCTCAAACTGCTGAGCCAAAGCAGCCAGGGCAAAAGAAAGATTTCTTATCTTTTGACATGACATGGAGGGACCTGGAAAGTAGTATCCTAAGCGAAACAAGCCAAACAGAGAAAGACAAGTATCATGTGATCTCACTTATTAGTGGAATATAATGAATATAACATTCTGAGGAATGGGGTATTCCCAGAGTTGTGGATGTGGGATACAGACTGACAATCCCCAGAAGAGGGTGTGGTGGGGAAGAGAGAAACCACAGAACTTATATGGATGTATGCATGAACAAAAGTCATGGCCAACAAAGCTGGGGACAGGGTGAGGAGGGAGGGGGAGAGGGAATCAGTGGTGGAAAAAGGAGAAGCATCTATAACAAAAATAAGTAAATAAATTTTAAAAAAAGAAAAGGAACATTTCCAAATGTTTTAGACAGATACATAATATTTAAACAACAAAATTATACATTTCTTGATAACATATTTATTTTAAAATTTATATTAAAATCTTATATTTCCACCACCGACTAAGAGTCATACTTAGTGCATGGAAAATCGGTCTAATATTTGCTTTTAAGAGACAAGTCTTATAAATAAGAGAATAATTTATCCACGACATACATATCTTATGTGCACAAATCTGCTTCATCCATTTTAAATTTAATTGGCAAACTGTGCAATTAAGAAGTAACTTTTGCTGAGATATGAAAGTTTGCCGAGATTACTTTTATGGCTAAATTAACTAACTCTCTAGAGAACCACATGTTAGAATTTCACTGTCAGCCAAAGGGATACATATTAAACTCTGAATTTTGTGAAATATATTCTGTTGTATCCCTTTACCAGGAACCTTTCCAGATGAGCACATGATAGCTATAAATCATTAACTTAACATGTTTCTGAGTTAGGTAACCATTTAGTATTCATGCAGTATTTTATTGAGCTCTTCTTTCCATTTACAAATAGAAAATATTAACCCCACTATAAGAAACAATGGCATAATTTCAACATGCTTTCAGGATAAATGTACTGTTTATATTGTCCATGTGGTTTCCATGTACTATGTATATGTATGAATAACAGAATTGTAGCCAATGTTATTTTTCTTTTTTTTTTTTTAATTTATTTATTTTTTTATTTTTTATTTTTTTTATGAATTTTTATTTATTTTTTTGTTACAAATATTTTACCTTTTTACCCCATTGGCACCCCCCACCCACCCCCCCTCCACCCTGTCCCCGGCTTAGTTGTCCATGTCCATTGGTCATGCATACATGCATATAAGTTCTGTGGTTTATCTCTTCCCACCCCCCCACCCCCCATCCCCTCTTCTGAGGGATGTCAGTCTGTGCCCTACTTCCATGTGTCTGGGTCTACTGTATTCCTCAGACTGTTATGTTCATTATATTCCGTATATAAGTGAGATCACGTGGTATTTGTCTTTTTCTGCTTGGCTTCTTTCACTTAGGATAATATTTTTCTTTATAAGGCTCTTGAAAAAGGAACAAAGGGCTATTAATATTGAAATATCTACATTTCCCATCATTATGAATTATTACTTTTCATTATCATTTACTCCCTTTTCTAGATATTTGGATCTTCCCTGGTCTGTATACACTTGCAGACACACAACTGGATTCCACCAAATGTTATCAGGCTGTTACCTATAATCCTATCCTTTCAGAGGACATTTTTTTGTGTGTGTGTCTTCAGCTTTAGGGAGAAGGGACAGTAAATGAGAATGACCTTATTGAATTCTTTAGTCTTCTATATTACTCAGTAATAAATGCTCTTTATCTTCAAACACAGCATACATTGTGTGCATAAGAACACACCATATTTTTCATATGCTGTACAGAAAAGAGCAACTTCATTGCTAAAATAATGTTACTTCTAAAAACTTCTAAGTCTTCCTTTTGTTGAGTTGTATGATCACTCTATATACTTTAAAAATTAACCCCTTATCTGATGTATCATTGACAATTATGCTCTCCCATACAGTAGGTTGCCTTTCCATTTTGATGGTTGATTCTTTTGCTGTGCAGAAGATTTTGAGTTTGATGTAGTCCCATGTGTTCATTTTTTCCTTTGTTTCTGTTGCCTTAGGTGATGTGTCATTGAAAATTCTGCTGCATATGATGTCTGAAATTTTGTTTCCTATATTTTCTTCTAGGATTTTAATGGATTCATGGGTCACATGTAAGAACCCAATTTAAAAATGGGCAGAGGAGCTAAATAGACCCCTTTGCAAACAGGACATACAAATAGCTAAGAGACACATGAAAAAATTCTTAACATTACTAATCATCAGAGATATGCAAATTGAAACAACAATGAGGTATCACCTCATACCTGTCAGAATGGCCGCCATCTACAAATCATCAAACAACAAGTGTTGGCGAGAGCGTGGAGAAAGGGACTCTATTATACTGCTGGTGGGAATGCAGACTGGTGAAGCCACTATTGAAAATGATATGGTGTTACCAAATAAATTAAAAATTGATTTGCCATTTGACCCATGATCCCACTTCTAGGAATATACCTTAAGAAGCCTAAAACACCAATCAGAAAGAATATATGTACCCCCATGTTCATAGTAGCACTATTTGCAATAGCTAAGATCTGGAAACAGCCCAAGTGTCCATCTGTAGAGTAAAGGAAAAAAAAGCTGTGGTACATATACACAATGGAGTACTATTCAGCGGTAAGAAAGAAAGATCTCTTATCCTTTGAGACGACATGGAGGGACCTGGAAAATATTATCCTAAGTGATACAAGCCTAGCAGAAAAAGACAAATACCACATGATGTCACTTATTTGTGGAATATAACCATCATAACAGTCTGAGGAATAGGGTAGACCCAGAGACATAGAAGTAGTCTGCAGACTGACAACCCTCACAAGAGAGGGTGGTGTGGGAGAGGGAAGAGATAAACCACAGAACTTATATGGATGTATACATAACCAATGGACATGGACAACAAAGCCGGGGACAGGATTGGGTGGATGGGGAGGAGGGTGTCAATGGGGTAAAAAAGGAGAAACACCTTTAACAAAAATTAAATAAATAAATAAATAAAAGAAAAACTTATAAGTCTATCCTTTCATTCCCATCACAGGGATTCCTCTGTTTTCAACATGCTTAATCCCCTTACTTACATGTCAGGAAATGTAAAGAGAGAATATTGAGTTACTGGCATAACAGGACTTTGCTAATATAATCAAGTGGTATCACTTTGTAAATTCAAAATCACTGTGAATGGAGCACTGAAAGCTCAACAAGGAGTACTTATATAATGAAAGACAAAGTCTATCACCCTAAGAGATTTTGCTGTGACTTATTGTAAAGGAAAAGGCAGCATATCAGCAATAGTTCCGAAATCTACAACCAACAGACTCAAAATGAAGACATAACAAGAACAGTACAGAAATAATACAACAGTGAAATCTCAAACCACTAAACATATTTTGCTTAAATTTCAATGGGACTGTCTAAGAATCAACATGGATTGTTTTTTTGTTTGTTTGTTTTTTCTATCTCTCTCTTTTTTAAAATTTAGTCAGTTAATATCCACACCACTGCATGCAATATGGGCACTGGTTCATTTATCACTACTAAGTTTCCTCTGGGATAATTTGGAATTTTGGTACCTGATTTCTCTGAAACAATCCTAAAGGAGAAAAGCAATTCAAAGCCAGATAGTTCATTCTCTGAAGGACTGCTACTAGATTTTAACAGTCAACATTTCCGGGCCTCAGTTTACTCAACTGGGAAATGAGATGAGAAGATTGAATGACAACATCTCTATATACTTTTTATTTCTAATTTTCTCTGATTCTAGGAGGGCCACAGTACTACCTTCAAGTTGTCCATCCTATGATTTTTATAATAAATATGATAAATAATTAAATATAAGAAATTTATTTTTTCCTTCAGTCCTTAAAATTATTTTGTTGCAAACTGGCAGAAGATGGCTTTACACTGTAATCTGACTTAAATTTTCATTTATTTTAAGATGATGTTATGTGTTTCACTCAACATTGATTTTCCTCCTCACCCTACCCTCCTTATTTATTCCTATATTGCTGATATGCCAACTTAAGGAAGAACCTCATCATATTAGTGATGATGAGACTTATGAAGATAAAGAGGTATGAGAAATAGCTTCCCCAGTTTCTCTCCTTCCCACTTCATAACAACTTGGGTCAAAGGTCAGAAGGAAAAGAATCTTTGAAGCAGTGGATATTGAACATGAAATGGGAAGTAAAAAACTATATTTCTTAGAATTGATAGAAAAAAAATATAAAGGAAAAGAAATATATTGTAAGGGAGCGTGAACTCATTCTCATAGTCTGAGAAATGTATATATTTATTTGTAAGATTGCATTGTTTTTGGTGTGTGTGTGTGTGGGGGGGGGGAGGTCATTCAGCATCATTGGCAAGAGGCTGTTATTTCCAACCTCCATTAATTCTCTTCTAAAATT
The DNA here is from genome assembly GCF_014108415.1 of Molossus molossus. Classification (NCBI taxonomy): domain Eukaryota; kingdom Metazoa; phylum Chordata; class Mammalia; order Chiroptera; family Molossidae; genus Molossus; species Molossus molossus. The sequence goes on along the minus strand of NW_023425355.1, from coordinate 26,136,225 downwards.
CCATCTCCTTAATATGGCTCACAAGATGTCAAATAATATGACCCTTGCCTTTCTTTCAGGCTTCATTTTGCACCACTCTTCTTTCCTTCTCCCAAGAGGTCCACTTCGTGCACTCTATGTTATTGTCAGTCTCAACTATTTTTCACTTCTTCCCACTGCACCATGATTAGTGCTACCTCCAGACCACTGCATATCCTTTACACACTTCCCTCAATTTGTCTTCTAGATAATTTATATTATTCTTTTTGTTCTCAGCATAGATGACAATGTTTCTCTTGATTTCTCAGACTCTCAAAACTGGCTGCCTTTCTGAGGTGAATACCCCTTGTTTACATTTCCATTTTATCCAGTCCTTCTTTTCTTTTATTATAACTCTTGTACTCTCCTCTACCTATTGTGTTAAGCCATGTTAACATCCAGTCTCATAACTTTAGATACTATTCATATACATATGACTCCCAAATGTGTATATCTTGTTTGACCTCTCCCTAGTATTCCAAACTCATATGTAATTGTCTATTAAACATCTCCTTTTGGGAATACTAATAGACATCTCAAAATTAGTATGTATAAAATACAATTTTTGATTTTGTATTCCCCTCAAACATGCTTCCCTCTCTTTAGTCCCTATCTTAATTAATAAAGAATACATTTCTTCTATTTTCTCAGGACAAAAGGCTTGGAATCAAATTGAGTTCAAGTCATCTTGACTTCTTTCTCTTAAAGTGACAACCCATTCACCAGAAAATCTCTTTGGCTCCAATTTCAATATGTGTATTAATGCTCTAATGACTCCTTATTAGTAAGAGTAAAAAATGAATCTTTATATATATATATATATATATATATATATATATATATATATATATATATATACTGATAATACTTCACAACCTCCATTGTTACTACATGACTCAAGCCAACATATTCTCCCACTGGGACTATTGTAACACTTTTCTATGTTATTTTATGGCTTCCATTCCACTCTTTGCACACTTCAGAAAATCCTCAATGTAGCAACTAGAGTGATAAGGTTAAAACCTAATTCAGAATATCCTACTGTTTTGTTCTTTCAATTAGGTTTCAAAGTAAAAGCTATTGCCCTAACAATTTTCAACAATACCCCCTGTTATCCTCCCCATCTCTGAGTTCATGTTTTACTCCATGCCCCTCCTTTCACTGCCACTCCAGAAATACTAATGGATATGCTGACTTACTTGTTACTATTACTCAGCTTTGCCAGTCACTGTCTCCCTTCAGAGCCTTTGCACTTGTTATTTGATTTACTTCAAAATAGTTTTCCTGCAAGAGATGCATGACTCACATATTAACCTCTTTTGGGTTTTTGCGCTAATGACTCCTTATCAGTGAGAGTAATATGATATGTCTGTTTAATGACTGGATAAGCAAACTTAATCTTTCCTAGGGTCCATTTCACAGTAGTATGATTATTATGGTTGGCATGTGGTTAGATGTATATCTATTTTCTCTGTAGAGGTAGTAGCTTAAAATTTTAAAAAGTTAATTTCTACAGAAAAATTGCCCTATGTAGTGGTTAGATTTCAGAGAATCATTTATATTTAATTTTAGGTACAAAAAAAAGATGAATAAGCTTATATTTTATTTTAAGCTTACCCAGAAATGTGACATGTTCACCATGGCTAACATTTTTTTCTTCTGTTAATTTATTCCTGAAACTCAACAAGCAATGTTTTGAAATACTACTCATTCATAAGGTGAAGATTTGATTCTAACTAAAGAAGAAAAAATGGAATTTAAAGCACCAGCATTACCCAAATTATAATCTTTGGAGAAATGTATTTGCATGCATACCTCCAGAAAACATAGCATATATATATTTGTACAGTGTACTTTTTTCTTCTAGATATTCTTAAGTATATGTTATATTTTTTAAATGTTGAATGTAAATCAGAAGGTCTCTAAATGAAATTGCATTCTCCATTAGGAATAATACATTTCTTAGGAAAGAGAAAGAGCTATTATATTCATCACCAAAATGACAGGGTAGGAAATGCCAGCTTCCATACCCCCCACACATGAAGAGTTAGACAGCTATACATAAACAAAAATAGCTCAGGCATCCACTTAAGAACATTCAGCATACAATGGAACAAAAAAAACTAGAATAATCTCACAAAAAGGAAATAGAGAATAACTTTGTTTTGCTTTAATCATCATATCTACCAAGCTGGAACTACTCAGTGACAAGAAGGAATTCCTGAGCTTGAAAGATTTTCCTTCACTGGTAAAAGGATAGTAGGGTGAGCAACAAAGTTTCCCAGTCATTCAGAACACTGTATAAAGGACCTACTTCAGTTTACTTCCACTGGAAAAACTGAGATTTATAGAGATGGCTTGGAACAAGGAAGAAGGGTAGTAGTTACAAGGATCAACCACACAATGAGAGTGAGTGTAATACCTAGTGGCCTGCTATAAAGAGAATGCCAACAACTTTCACCACTTAAGAAACCAATGGCCAGAACATCCACTGTGGATCCCCTGTAGATTTTCCTGCTGAGGATTTCCTCCTCTCTGTGTTTTAATGTTAATAGACACCAGCCACCACAGTCCCATTCCACTCCTCTCCCCATCTCTAATGCTAGAGCCCTGGATCTGCATTGGCAACCATTCCCAACTTTTGATGTTGCATGAGTGCATGGTACCAGCCCAACTCTGTTTGCACTTGTGGTTAGCCCCTCTAGCTGTAAACCTGCAAACCTCTGGTTCAACTTAAAAGCCTACCATAGTTATGGGATACCATTAGGAGGCACGATTTACACATAATTGAAGTTCCAGGGAGGAATAGGGGAAATAAAGGGCAGAAAGATTATTTGAAGAAATTATGGCTATGAACTTTCCAAAATTATGTAGATATTTAAATATCCAAATTTTTGAAACTCAGAAATCCCTCTTGGTGCATGGGTAACCACTGAGCCACACCAGCTGGGCCCCATCACTATTTTTAATGACCAATTTGTACTTCTTAATATCTTCACTTTTCTCACCCATCCCCCAACTCCCCCTCCCTACTAGCAACCAACAGTTTGTTCTCTGCATTTATAAGTCGGAATCTGTTTTGTTTATAGTTGTCCTTTGCCACTTCGTGCTTTGACTCTCTTGGCTTTATTCTATCACATTTTTTTCAAATACCATAGTATATTTGAAAAAAACACCATAGAGTGAAGCCATGAAAGTTGAAGTGCAAAGTGGTGAGGGATGACTGCATATAAGTAAAGAATCCTACTTTGCAGAAATTCATTTATTGCGGTAGACTCTGGAACTGATTAACTGTGATAAATGAGGGCCGACTGTATATGCCTGTTCTTTGGCCAGTACCAGGATGTTTTGATTACAACGGCTTTGTTGTATAGTTTGATATCTGGTCTTCTGTTCCCACCAACTGTCTTCCTCTTTCTGATTAACTGCAATAAATGAGGGTGACTGTAGTCAAATTTAGAATACTCTAATACTGTGATATGATACTGTGTTAACCACTTAACCCTCAAATATAAAATAATGAAAATAATTATGGCTAATATAATTTGGTAATAGATACACAAATGTTTGTGGGAGAGTAAAAGGGAATATACACAGAACTATAAAATATAACCTTAAAATGTATATGGAACCACAAAACACCCTGGATAGCCTAAGCAATTTTGAGAAAGAATAATGTAAAAGGGAGCAGAACACTGGGGGCAGTAACTGAAGGTATCCCATAACTGAAAGGGGATATAGAGTTAACCATAGGTGTGGAGGAGAATCTGTTCCATTGCCAGACCTGTGAGCCAAGCCGGAGCCAGAATGGAGATTGCTTATAAAAAAAAAACCCTTAAAGACTGTCTGATCATAACTGATGTTCATTCTGAGATAAATAAGCACCCCTCCCTTGACTCCTACTGCATACTGGTTCCTGGACATTATCTTCATCTTATCAAGCATGTAAAGTAATAGCTTGTACGTGGTAACATTCATGTACTAGTATCCATTACTAGTCCCCCCTTATATCCTATACTTCTTTGGCACCTGTCAAATGGTGCAGAGATCCATTTTGTCTTGCAGATCACCCAAAATACATCTCATAGGTAAGTTTCCCTTAATAAACTCTACTAGTTACCCCCAAACAAACAAACAAACAAACAAACAAAACAATGCTAGAGGCATCAAAGGTTCTAATGTCAACCTATATCACAAAGCAATATTAATGGTGTTGGCATAAAAACAAAAACATAGAACAATGGTAGAAAATTAAGAGCCCCAAAATAAACTCATACATATACAGCATATTAATATTTGACGAAGGAGCTGGGATACTCAAAAGAGAAATAATAGTCTCTTCAATACATTGTGCTGGGAAAACTGGATAGTCACATGCAAAAAAAAAAAAAAATTGAAATTGGATCCTCATGTTATACTACTGATAAAATTAATTAAAAATAAATTAAGCAGTTACTTGTGAGGCCTGGTCCTAAAAATCCTAGGGAAAAATCCATTGACATCTGTCTTAGCAAGGATTTTTTTTTTTTTTTAATATGACACCAAAAACACAGCCAACAAAAACAAGATTCAACATGTAGGATTATATCAAACAAAAATGTTTCCACACAACAAAAGAAACAATACAAAACAAAAAGAAGAACCTATCAAATGAAGAAAGTAATGATAAACCAAATATCTAATAAGTGGTTAAGATCCAATATATATGAGGAATTCACAAACTCAACAGCAAAAAATATCTGATTAAACATGGACAGCCTGACCCAGCCAGTGTGGCTCAGTGGTTGAGCATTGACCCATGCACCAAGAGGTCGCCAGTTGGATTCCCAGTCAGGGCACATGCCCAGGTTGTGGGCCAAAACCCAGTGGAGGACATGCAGGAGGTGGCCAATCAATGTTCTCTCTCATCAGTGTCTCTATATTTCTCTTTCCCTCTCCCTTCCTCTCTCTCTAAAAATAAATAAGGAAAAATAAATCAATAAATAAAAAATGGAAAGAAGAACTGAACAGATTTTTTTTTCCAAAAAAGACATTCGAATGACCAACAATTACATGTGAAGGTGCTCAATATGACTAATAAGCAGTAAAATACAAACCTAAACCACAATGAGATAACACCACACACCTGTTAGAATGGTTTTTAATAAAAAGACAAGAGATGTCTGGCTGGTGTGGCTCAGTGTATTGAATGTTATGCCATGGACTATGAGGTACTGATTCAAATCCCGGTCAGGGAATATGCCCAGGTTGTGGGCCTGATACCCATTGGGGGGCATGCAGGAGACAGCTGATTATGTTTCTATCTTACATAGATGTTTCTGTCTCTCTCTCTAAAAAATCAATAAAAACATATTTTAAAAAAGACAAGAGATAACAAATGTTGGTGAATGTGTGGGAAAAACAGAACATTTCTTCACTGGTGGTGATAATGTAAATTGGTACAGCCACTGTAAAAAACAGTATGCAGTTTGTCTCCAAAATTTGAAAAGCAGAGCTACTATATGATTCAGCAAACCCTTTTCTTGGATATAAATAGTAGGAAAATGAAATCACTGTCTCAAAGATATATCTGCACTCCCTTTTTCTACTCAGCATTATTTCAATAACCAAGTCATGTAAAAGCCCTAGGTGTGATTTACATTATGTATATATGATGTGATATATATCTGATATCCTACAGGGGTGGAAAAAAGGTTTACAGTTATAATACAAATCAATAATACAATAATACAATAATTACTAAATAATAATATAAAAATTAACTCTGTTTCACATACTCACAACTGTAAACCTTCTGCATATATATATATATATATGTGTGTGTGTGTGTGTGTGTGTGTGTGTGTGTGTGTATATAATCTCAAAGGGAACCTTCATGCATTGTTGATAGAAATGCACATTGGTGCAGCCACTATGGAAAACAGTATGGAAGTTTCTCAAAAAATTAAAAATTAAACTGCCTTATGACCCAACAATTCCACTTCTGTGTATATATGAAGAAATTCAAAACACTAATTCAAAGGAATATAAGTATCAATTTGTTCATTACAGCATTATTTACAATAGCCAAGCTGTGAAACCACCACAAGTACCCATCAAAAATGAGTGGATTAGAAGCCATGGTACATATATACAATGTAATATTACTCAACCATATAAAAGAACAAAATCTTACCATATGAAACAGCATGGATAGATCTAGAGGTTATTATGCTAAGTGAAATAAGTCAGTTAGAGAAAGACAAATACCATATGATTTTACTTACATGTGGAATCTAAAGAACAATATAAACAAACAAACAAAACAGAAACAGATACATCAAAAAAGAGAACAGACTAATGGTTGCCTGAGTGGAGGTGATCAGGGGGACTGGGTAAAAAAGGTGAAGGACTTGAGAAGTACAGATTGGTATTTACGAAATATGCATGGAGATTTAAAGTATAGCATTGGAAATATAGTCAATAATATTGTAATAACTATGTACGGGGTCAGTTTGTTACTGGAAATATCAAGGGAACACTTTGTAAAATATATGATTGTCAAATCACTATGCTTTACACCTGAAACTAATATAACATAATAGTGAATGTAAGTTATAGTTGATTTTTTTTCAATTTATTGAAAGAGATTGAAAAAAACACAATGACATGGAACGATATTCCATGTTTATGGATTGGAAAAATCAACATAGTTAAAATGTCTATATTACCCAAAGCGATACAGTATCCAGATTTACTTCAATCTCCATAAAAATTCCAATGTCATTTAAAAAAAGAAATAGAACAAAAAGTCATCAGATTTTTAGAGAACCACAAAAGACCTAAAATAGCCAAAGAAATCCAGAGAAAAAAAATAACAAAGCCAGAGGTATCACACTATCTGACTTCAAATTATACCACAGAGCAAAGATACTCAAAACAGCATGGTATTGAGGATATCATGGTGAAGATGGCGGCGGGCAGGACTGGAGGGAGGGTGAATGTATGAGAGAGTGAGCAAGTGTGTAAGAGAGTGTGAGTAGACATGAAGGTGGATGACCAAACTCAAGCAGTGCAGAGCCATGGAGCAGAAAGTTCCTTTGCTGTGGACAGGAGCAGCCTGCTACCGCAGTAAGCTGCCCTTCAGAGCGCTTCTCCCTGTGCCACAGGGAGATCCCACCATTTTAGAAGATCCCAGGTCTTCCTTGGGAGGAGGCAATGGGAGCGGCTAGGGTCCAGCAACCTGAGCCCACCAGCACACCTGGCACCATTGGACCAGTGGACACTCTGTGTCAAAACAGACCTGTGCACAATAGTGGAGCTCCCAAGGTGCTGGTCGCAGAAGCCACAGACAGCCCGGAACCCAGCACCTTCTCCCATAGTAACAGCCAGATCAAAGTCCAGATATATGCCCAGCAACAGAGGCTGGGAAGCAGACATCCATCCCCAGGCAACAGAAGCACAGACCAGCAGCTGAGACCCACCCGCAAAAACTACAGCAAAAGCTGAGCAGGACTTGAGCCCCAGGGGGCAAGAGCACTCCCCAGCTGCCAGCAGCAGGACCTGGGGCTCCACAGAGGCATGTGTGATTCAGTAGGCTACAAGAGCAGTGGGAAGCCAGAGCCTGAGAGAGACTGGTGCTACCCGGCCCACAGGAACTTCTTGGTGCAGGGACACCAGAGAGGCCTGTGCAACCTAGCAGGGATAGTGCGATCTAATTACCCATGGGACCTGCGGGATGCTGAAGCACCAGAGAGGCCTGTGAGACCCAGCCGCCCATAACAGGCATAGAGTCAGGTCCACAAAGGGACTGTGCGATCCAGATACCCTGGGACCTGCAGGGTGCAGGGGCACCAGGAAGGCCTGTGCAACACAGCATTGCACAAGATAGGCTTAGAGGATGTGAAAATGGAGTTGGAGTGAATAAAAGCTACTCAGATTAACTCCCAGGAACAAAAGGGGAATTGTAGCTAAAATAAAAACAAATCCTCGGAGAGATTCCAAAATGGCGGCAGAGTAAATAGAAGATACACTAACAATCTCCTAGGACAAAACTGGAATTACAACAAAAATAAAAACAAATCATCAGGAAAAAGCAACAGAAAAGCAGCTTGAAGGACCACATAACCAGGGACAATGACTCAATCCTCGTAGGCTTGCAGAGACATGAGAGGGGGGCTGAGAGCCCATGGTAGGCAGCGGCCTTAGCTGTGAGCAGCGCTCTCAGGTTAAACTTCCAAGCCACTCCACAGAGCAGAGCCGGGACAGAGGCTAAAATAGCCACAGCCACTTACGTTGGGCTCTGGCAGAGGGAGGGCAGACTGCACTGGAACTGTGTGGGGATACTCGGGATTTGGAGGACGCTCAGAGCTTTTGCTGAGATGTGGCCACGCAGGACTGGGGTCATCTTACCCCTTCCCAGGGCTCTGGGTAGTGGTGGCAGCCCCTATCTCTGAGATTTAAACACACTTGGTGACCATTGAAATGCAAATAGAGGCCCATTAACAACCAGCACCTGCCCCACACTCAGGAAACCCACTTAAGCTGAGCACCTGAGGGAGTTTTTCATTCAAATGAAAAGCCAAGGCTCTTCAGGTAACCCCTACTGATACCCTTCAGGCAAAAAGCTAGAGGATAACTGTACCATCTCTTGTCTAGCAACTCTAACCAGGAAAGTAAGACTTGACAGTGGTGTTTAATGTGGGTCCTCTCTGGCTCATCTGAAGCAAGGAGAGGGAGCCACAAACCGCAGAACACCAACTCCCACAGGGTAAATTTGGCAGGTTCCAAAGCCCACTGTGATAGCCAAAATGGTGAAACACAGAAACAAAAGGCAAATGAAAGAACAAGAGACCTCTACCAAAGATGAGATAAATGAGGTGCAGTAAAGTAAGTTAACAGAACTGGAATTCAGAGCCATGATCTTGAGGAAGGCCAACAGCATATGTAAGGATATGAGCACCATGAGTAAAGACATAGAAATGTTGAAATTCAACCAGTTGGAAATTAAAGACCACCAAGAAGAAATGAAGAATGACATACCAGAAATGAAGAACACATTGGAAAGTCTAAATAGCATAGTAAAGGAAGCTGAGGACCGAGTCAGTGAATTAGAAGACAGGGTAGAAAAAATCAACCAATCAGAAAACCAAAAGGAAGAAACAATTAAAAAACAGGAAGACAGCTTAAGAGAACTGTGGTGCAACTGGAAACAGAATAAAATTCACATCATAGGAGTCCCGGAAGAAGAAGAAAATAAGCAAGGGTTAGAGAATATATTTGAAGAAATAGAGAAAACGTCTCTAATTTGGTAAAGAAACAAGGCATTCAAGTTCAAGAAGCACAGAGAGCCCCAAGTAAGAAGAACCCAAGCAGGCCCACAGCAAGACATATAGTAGTGAAAATGCCAAAGACAAAGAGAGAATCCTAAAAGCACCAAGAAATAAGGAACAGGTTACTTACAAAGGAAACCCCATAAGGCTCTCAACTGATTTCTCAACAGAAATCCTACAGGCCAGAAGGGAATGGCATGAGGTAATCAAGGTCATGAAAAACAAGGATCTGAATCCAAGACTACTCTAATCAGCAAGGCTATCATTAAAAATAGAAGGTCAAATAAAGAGCTCCCCCCCACACACACACACATACAAAAAAAAAAAAAAAAAAAGGCTAAGGGAATGAATTAACGCAAAACCAGCACTGCAAGAAATGTTTAAAGGACAGCTGTAATTAGCAGGAAAAATAGGGAAAAAAATAAAACCACACTACACAAAAATGGCAATAAATAAATACATATCAATAATCACCTCAAATGTAAATGGATTGAATGCTTCAATAAAAAGACACAGAGTAGCTGATTGGATAAGAAAGTATGACTCATCTATACGTTATTTACAAGAGACCTACCTCAAAACAAAAGATTCACATAGGTTCAAAGTGAAGGGATGGAAAAAAAATCTTCCAAGCAAAAGGAAAGGAAAAAAATGCTGGGGTAGCAATACTCATATCTGATGAAGGCCATAACTAGAGACAACGAAGGCCACTACATAATATTGAAAGGATCTATCCAACAGGAAGATATAACCTTGATAAACATATATGCACCCACTATAGGAGCACCAAAATATATTAAAAATCTTCTGGAAGACTTTAAAGGAGAAGTAAATAGCAATATAATCATAACAGGGGACTTCAATAACCCACTGACATGACTGGATAGATCCTCTAGACAAAAAATTAGCAAGGAAACAGAGACTCTAAATGAAGCACTAGACCAAATGGATTTAATAGATATGTACAGAGAATTACACCCCAAAACTACAGAATTCACATTCTTCTCAAGGGCACATGGGATATTCTCAAAGATAGACCACATATTAGGACACAAACTAAGTCTCTATAGTTCAAGAAGATTGAAATTATATCAAGTATCTTCTCAGATCACAATGGCATGAAACTAGAAATCAACTGCAACAAGAACATTCAAAGACCTTTGAACACATGAAAGCTAAATAGTATGTTATTAAACAATGAATGGGCTACCAAGGAGATCGAGGAAGAAATTAAAACCTTCCTGGAAAACAATGAAAATGAAGACACAACAACACAAAATCTATGGGATTCCGCGGAAGCAGTTCTGAGAGGGAAGTTCATAACACTACCGGCCTATCTCAAGAAACAAGAAAAATCTCTAATAGACTCTCTAACCTCACAACTTAAAAAACTAGAGAACAAGCAAAAAGAAAATCGGAGATGAAGTAGAAGCAAGGAAATAGTAAAGGTCAGAGCAGAAATAAATGACATAGAGTCCAAAAAACAATTCAAAGGATCAATGAAACAAAGAGCAGGTTTTTCAAAAAGATAAACAAGATTGATGGACCCTTAGTTAGACTCGCCAAGAAACAAAGAGAGAGAATCCAAATACACATCAGAAATGATAGAGCAGAAGTAACAACTGACACCACAGAAATACAAAAGATCATTAACATCTACTATGAACAATTATATGGCAACAAATTCGTCAATCTAAGCCAAATGGACAAATTTCTAGTAACACTAAGTCTCCCAAAACTGGATGGGGGAGAGAAAATACTTGAAGAAACAAATAACAACTAAGGAAATTGAAGATGTAATCAAGACCCTTCGAGCAAACAAAATCCCAGGCCCGGATGGCTTCACGGGGGGAATTTTACCGAACATTCAAAGAACATCTAATACCAATTCTCCTTAAAGTATTTCAAAAATTAAAGAATAAAGACTTCCAAACTCATTTTATGAGGCCAGCATAATTCTATTTCCAAAACCAAACCAAGAAAGAAAGAAAGAAAGAAAGAAAGAAAGAAAGAAAGAAAGAAAGAAAGAAAGAAAGAAAGAAAGAGAAAAAGAAAAAGACACTACAAAGAAAGAAAACTATAGGCCAATATCCCTGATGAACATAAATGCCAATATCCTGAACAAAATACTAGCAAATCGGATCCAGCAATATATCAAAAAAATTATTCACCATGACAAAGTGGAATTCATTCCAGGGATGCAAGTCTGGTATAATATTCGCAAATCAATAAATGTGATATACCACATAAACAAAATGAAAGATAAAAATCATATGATTATATCAATAGATGATGAAAAACATTCGACAAAACCCAGCACCTATTTCTGATAAAAACACTCAGAAATCTGGGAATAGAGGAATCATATCTCAACATAATAAAGGCTATATATGAAAGACATACAGCCAACATCATACTCAATGGGCAAACTTCAAAGCATTTCCCTTAAGAACAGGAAAGAGAGAAGGATGCCCAGTTTTGCCGCTCTTATTTAACATAGGAAGAAAAAATAAAAGGGATCCAAATTGGAAGGGAAGAAGTGAAACTGTCATTATTCGCAGATGACATGATACTATATGTAGAAACCCTAAAGTTTCCATAAAAAATTTACTAGTCTTAATAAACAAATTTGTCAAAGTAGCAGGGTACAAAATTAAGGTCAGGAAAACAATGGCGTTCTTATACACCAATGATGAACTCAACAGAAAGAGAAACTATAAAAACAATCCCATTTACCATCGTGGCAAAAAAAATTAAGATACTTAGGAATAAACTTAACCAAAATTATAAAGGACTTATTCACAGAAAACTACAGTCATTGAAAAAAGAAATAGAGAAAGATATAAAAAGTGGAACCACATACCTTGTTCATGGATTTGAGGAATTAACATCATTAAAATGTCCATACTTCCCAACACAATCTATAGATTCTATGGAATCCCCATCAAAATACCAACAACATACTTCACCGAACTAGAACAAATACTTCAAAAGTTCATATGCAATCAAAAAGACCCCGAGTAGCCTCAGCTATCTTGAAAATGAAGAATAAAGTAGGAGGGATCACATTACCACATTTCAGGTTATAGTATAAAACCACTGTAATCAAAACAGCCTGGTACTGGCACATGTACAGGCATATAGACCAGTGGAACAGAACAGAGAACCCAGAAATGGACCCAAGGCAATATGCTCAATTAATATTTGAGAAAGGTGGCAAGAGGATACAGTGGAGTGAGGACAGCCTCTTTAATTAATGGTGTTGGGAAAAGTGGACAGCTATGTGCAAAAAATAAAACTAGACCATCAACTTACACCGTACACAAGAATAAACTCAAAAGGGATAAAATACTTGAATGTGACTCATGAATCCATAAAAATCCTAGAAGAAACTGTAGGCAACAAAATTTCAGGCATCATATGCAGCAGAATTTTCACTGATACATCACCTAAGGCAACAGAAACAAAGGAGAAAAGGAACACATGGGACTATTTCAAACTCAAAACCTTCTGCACAGTGAAAGATACAATCATCAAAATGGAAAGGCAACCCACTGTATGGGAGAGCATAATTGCCAATGATATATCAGATAAGGCGTTAATTTTCAATATATTGAGAGTGCTCATACAACTCAACAAAGACAAAGAACCCAATTAAAAAATGGCAGAGTAACTAAATAGACACCTCTCCAAACAGGACATACAAATGGCTAAGAGACATATGAAGAATTGCTCAACATCACTAATCATCAGAGAGGTGCAAATTAAAACAACAATGAGGTACTATCTCTCATCTGTCAGAATGGCCGCCATCAACAAATCATCCAACAACAAGTGTTGGCGAGGGTGTGGAGAAAAGGGGACTCTAGTACACTGCTGGTGGGAATGCAGACACTGGTGCTGACACTATGGACAACATTATGGTGTTACCTCAAAGAATTAAAAATTGACCTTCCATTTGATCCAGTGATCCCACTCCTAGGAATATACCCTAAGATGCCTTAAACACCCATGAAAATGAATATATGTACCGCCATGTTCATAGCAGCACTCTTTACAATAGCTAAGATCCGGTAACGGTCTAAATTTCCATCAGTAGACCAATGGATAAAAAGGCTGTGGTACATATACACAATGAAGTACTGTGCAGCTGTAAGAAAGAAAGATCTCACAACCTTTGAGACAACATGGAGGCACCTGGGAAATATTATCCTTAGTGAAACAAGCCAAACAGAGAGAGACAAGTATCATATGATTTCACTTGTATGTGGAATATAATGAACATAACAGTCTGAGGAATGAGGTAGTCCCAGAGACGTGGAAGTAGGGTACAGACTGACAATCCTCAGAAGAGGGGGTGGTAGGGGAGAGATAAACCACAGAACTTATATGCATGTATGCATGAACAATGGACATGAAAAACAATGCTGGGGACAAGGCAGGGCGGGACGAGGTAAGGAAATCAGTTGGGGAAAAAGGAGAAATATCTGTAACAAAAATAAATAATTTAATTAATTAATTAAAAAACAGCATGTTATTGACAGAAAAACAGACACAGAGACCAATGGAATATAACTGAGAGCCTAGAAATAAAACCACATATATATGGGCAAATAATTTTTGACAGAGGAGCCAAAAACCTACACTAGAGAAAATAATGCCTGTTCAGTAAATGTTGCTTGGAAAATTAAAAAGCTACATGCAAAAGAATAAAACTAGGCTATAGTTTGTCCCCATGTACAAAAATTAATTCAAAATTGATCAAAAACCTAAATATAAGGTTGAAACAGTAAATTACATAGAAAAAAGTATGTACTATACCCATGGATCTTGGTCTTAGAGAACATTTCATTAATTTGATCCCAAAAGCAAGGGAAGTAAAGAAAAAAAATAAGTGAATGGCACTATATCAATAAAATAAGCTTCTGCACAGCAAAAGAAGCAGCCAATAAAACAAAAAGAAACCAACCCGATGTGAGATAATATGTGTGGGCAACAGCTCCAACAAAGGGTTAATATCCAAAATATGTATGGAACTCATACAACTCAACAACAAACAAACAATTCAGTTAAAAATAGGCAGAGCCCAGGCTGCCTGGCTCAGTTGGTTGGCGCATCGTCTTGTACACTAAAATGTTGCGGGTTTGATTTCTGATCAGGGCACATACCTAGGTTGTGGATTCCATCCCCAGTCTGGGTGCATATAGGAGATAACTGATCTATGTTTCTCTCTTCCCCCTCCCTCTATAAAGTCAATAAAAAACATCCTCAGATGATGACAGAGAACCTGAATAGACATTTCTCCCATGAAGACTCACAAATGACCAACTGATATAGAAAATATGCTCAATTACAGTAGCTATTGGAGAAATGCAAATAAAACCTACTATAAGAGTCCATCTCACACCTGCCATAATGGATATAATCAAGAAGACAAATAATAACAAACGTTGAAGAGGTTGTGGACAAAAGGTAACCCTCATTGACTGCTGGTGGAACTGTAATCTGGTACAACCACTATGGGCCAAGACATGGAAACAACCAATGTGTTCTTTAACAGATGACTAGATAAAGAATATATGGTACACATAAGCTATAGAATACTATTCAGCTTTGAGAAAAGATGAAATACTGCCATTTGCAACAACAATAGATGAACTTTGAGGATATTATGCTAGGTGAAATAATTCAGTCAGAAAATGCTAAGAACCTTATGATTTCACTCATATGTGGGACATAAAACTGAAACTGATGGGCACAGATGACAGTATTGTGGTTATCAGAGGGAAGGAGGGTGGGTGGAAGTGTAGTAACAGGTAAAGGGAGCCAAGTATATTGTTGATGGAAGATGATTTGACTTTGGGTGGTGGGCACACAATGCAATATATAAATTATGTATCATAGAAATCTATACTTGAAATCTATACAATCTTATTAACCAATGTTACCCTACAAAGTTAATAAAACATTTAAAAATACCACACAATTCTACCATATAAAACAAACAAATAACCCATTTTAAAAATATATAAACAGATATTTTATTAAAGAAGGTATATGGATGGAAAATGAAGATAGGTAAAAGTGCTAAATATCATCATTTACTAGGAAAATGCAAACTAAAACAATGAGATATTATTAGACACATAATAGGATGGCTACAATATAGTGATTCAATATTTTTATATATTACAATGTCACCATGCAAAATTATCACAATATTATTGACTATATTCCCCTTCATCTTTTTCAGTCATCCTCCTACTTCCCACCCCCCTGGCAATAATCTCTCTGGCCTTTGTTTCTCGAAGTCTATTTTTGTTTTGTTTTGTTTGTTTTGTGATTTTTATTTTAGATTCCACATGTATATAAAACCATACCATGCACATCTTCTTCTCTCAGACTCATTTCACTCAGTATGATACCCTCTAGGTCCATCCATGTTGCTATAAATGGTGACATTTCATTTTTTATTGCTCTGTAATATTCATATATCTATCTACGTGTGTATATATATGTGTGTATATATATTATCTATCTATCTATCTATCTATCTATCTATCTATCTATCTATCCATCCAGATATTATTGCTCTGTAAATATGTATACCTCATAACTTCTTTACCAATTTATCCATTGATGGATGCCTAGGTTGCTTCTATATATCAACTGTTATAAATAATGCTGCAATGAACATAGAGGTGCATGTATCTTTTCAAGTTAGTATATTGTTTTTGGATTTATTTATTTATTTATTTATTTTGGATAATTACCCAGAAGTGGAATTGCTGGGTCATATGGTATGTCTACTTTAGTACTTTGAGGAATCTCCATACTGTTTTCTATAATGGCTACACAAATTAGAATGCTATTATTAAAAAGTCAATAAATAACATATGTTGGTGAGGATGTGGAGAAAGGGAAATCCTTGTGCACTGTTGGTGGGACTGAAAATTGGTACAGCCACTATGGAAAACCATATGGGATTAGATTTTAGATGTTCTCACCATAAGAACAACAAAATTATAATTATGTGAAGAATGTGTTCAATAAGGTGTTTAGGTAAATATTTTGTATCCATGTATGAAATCATCACATTGTACACCTTAAACTTATTCAATATTATATGTCAATTATATCTCAATAATTCTAGAAAAAAGAAAAGTGGAAGGGCAACCAACAGAAAATATTTTGACCCCAAGACCAAAATGAAAGAAAAATAGTTACTTTAAAAGTATATAAATAGACAAGGATTTTGTTGTTGTTATTGTTGTTAGTTTGAAAACAATTTCAAGTAAAAATCTGCATCTTTATAAAATTCATTGGATTAAAAAATACTCAACTTTGATCAATTTCCTGCCTGAACTTCCTATGGCAAGAAAAAAGAAGACTGTTTTAGTTGTTTGAACTGTGTTTACTAGGACTTTATTAGATGTACTAATTTTGGGTATTGAATAAGTTGGTCTGGGCTGAAGGGAAGTAGAAACACAGAAACAGAAAAGTTAGAAGGCTGTCTCAGAATGTTGTCTCAGGACACAGCAGGCTATGAATAAAAGTGAATATATTTCCTGTACATATATAAAAGTGGAATGGTGAAGTATATTTCTTAAGGCTTTAAGATGACCTTCTTGAAAAATTTATATTTTCTTCACCCGAGTCATTTTCTAATCACCTCAGTCACTTTTTAATCACACATGTAAAACCTGAATACAGATGCTCTTTGACTTATGATATGGTTCGTCTTCAGAAATCCAAGTTGAAAATATTGTAAATTTAAAATGCATTTAATACACATAGTCTACAAAATATCATAAATTAGCCCAGCCTACCTTAAAGGTGCTCAGCATTCAATATCATCAAAAACTCTGGCAGCACAGTATACTGTAGAATATTAGTTGTTTTCCATCCCGATTGCATGACTGACTAGGAGTCGTGGTTCCCTGCTGCTGCCCAACATCATGAGAGAGTATCATATCATATTGCTAGCTCAGGAAAGGATCTAAATTCAAAGTTCAGTTTCTACTGAATGTATATCACTTTCTCAACATTATAAAGTTGAAAAATCATAAGTTGAGCCATTCTAAGTCCTAGACTTTGTTTAATTCTTGAAAAATTCTAGCAGCATAGGTATATTTAGAATAAAACCTGAAACATCTGCTTTACTGACTTTCTATCAGTCTTGCTCCCTTCCTTGGAAGTATCCACTTTGAAGCTAGTATCCTTCCTGTCTTTTCCTATGCGTTTTCATAAATATATGTTCCTATATATAACATTTCTCTGGGACGTTCTTCTTCTTTGACACTGTGCCTAAATGTATTATAATCATTAATCTTTATTAATGTAAGAGAGATATATCTTAAATATAACAAACAATATAACAAAATTTAAAGATATGAAAATGTATAATTGATTTATTCTATCAGGACACATTAAGCACTCACTACCATGCTAGGTTTATGTGTGGGAGAATAATGTGGATCAAAATATAAGGCTTTGTGAAAGTGAGGCTTAACTCAGACCTTGAAGAACTGCCAACCATAGAAAGTGGAGATTAAGACTCATGACATTAAAGTTGAGGGTAGCAGCATGAAAAAAAGCACAAGAATAAACATGATGAGGATGAAGTAAAGATGTAGCAAAGCAGAAAATAGAGAGATAAGATTGGACAAATAATAAGGCAAAGCTACCTGTTCTTGATGCAGAAGTCAATGTTGAACTTATTAATGCTTTTAGGTACATTAGGAAATGCATTCTGGTTGCATTAAATAAAATGGATGGCAGATAGGAGAGCCTTGAATTTAAGGAAGTAGATGTCAGTGGCAGTAATTCAGACATGGGTTTTGGGACATTCTGAACTTGCTTAGTGGGAATGGACAAAGATAAATTAATCTGAGGCATTTTCAGAAATAGAAATGAAATTACTTAGTGAGAAGTTAGATAGAGGAATTAAGAAAGAAAGGATGAATCAGAAATAAACCCAGGGTTTTACATGTTAAAATGGTGGTCATTTTATAAATCAAAAATGGGAAAAGGAGCTGACAATGAGCAAAGATGGGGTGAATGGAGAGTTTGATGTATTTATAATAAAGGTACCTAAAATGTTTACTTTAAGCAAAAAATGCAGAGTTTACTTTTCTAAATTACATAAATAATTATATTCATTGTCTATCCTACTGTCTCCTAGATCACTACACCTGAATATGAAGAATTTCACATTTAAAGACAAGTTAGTGTCTGCAGTCACAAACTGGACCATATGAAGGTATTACAATCCCATTATGATTCTACAATTACTCAGCTATACTTCGCTAGACCTCTTACAATCTTTGATATGCTGGAATCCTCTAAAGAGTATCTTATTTCACAGAAGCTCAAGTCTTTATCTAGGCCTAGGGACACCTCTTATTACAGCACATCAGAGAACAGCAGAGATAGCAAGTGGCTCCTTAGCCAAATGGCATAATGCCTAGCTGAAAGGGAACAATATCACCATAGAGAAATTTCCATTATGTTGTGAGATTTGAAGAGAGACTTCCAGAATCATGCCTCTAGGGATATTCCATCCTGTAATGGATAAGGTGAGAAAAGACAAAAAATTGTTTTTTGTTTTTATCCTTTTTACACCACACACACACACACACACACACACACACACACACACGCACACACTTTCTATCAGGCTAGGATCATACCTATTGGGTGAGGATCTTTAGTTAAAACCCAAATGTATGTCATACAGAGCTGTTTTTAAATTCCAGTGTTACATCTGTTGTAAAGTAAGGCAATTTGTCACTGAATTGAGGTGAAGTGTTTCTGACCTTTAGAGCAAATAAGACACGCAAGCACACCACCACCACCACCCCATTTTCAAAATATTGAGATCCATGTCCAGAATAATATTTTTGAAGAAACAGCATTCAGACTTTTTGAGCAAAACACAGTGCATATCCTAATAGTAACAGAAGTGATCAAACTAAAACACAAAATGAAGCCTTTATTAATATAATTTTTCTAATTTGAGTGATGTTAAGAAGATATGAATGTTGAACTGTAGGTAAATGAATGGTGTTGCTAGGCAACTTTGCTTCTTATATATGAGATTTCTCCTTTTGGTTTAATTTTGCTTTTTGCTTAAATCCTTCATTTGAGTAAGTAGAAGGATGGGCCTTCCAACATTGAAATTGATAGGTCAGTGAAACAGTTATAGGAGTACACGTTGTTTGGTATTCTTTTGTAACAATCCACACAGGTATACAACTACTTTGTTACAACTAAAAATGACAATATGAAATATAGCAGCCATTTTTCTCTCAAGAAGAGGAGCATATAAATTTATTTGGTCCAAAGTATCTTCTGCTTCAGCAATACATCAAACTGTGCAGTCCCATCAGTCTGAATCAATTAGAAATTCCTCACAAAGTAAATTACATTGAAAACCTTTGATTTGTTACTAGAGTTTGTTATAATTCTCTTCAATCTTGAAAGAATGAAAGCCAAAAAGTAATAATGTGACAGTAATAGTGAAATGTAACTTTTATTGAGATTGATGAGAACCTATTTGCTACAATATTTGTTTTTAATAATTTAATTTTTCAAACTGCAGATAGAGTCATAAATATTTGATTATGAACCTTCTACAATTTATAAAACTTTGGTTTGAACTGGTTCCTGATCTTTTAAATATACTTATATCACTTTTTATAATAATCCATTCACAATATGGCTTTAGCTCTTAAATGAAATTCTTATTTGCACCCCTCCATTTGATTAGCACATGCCTAATTTGCTGCATACACCAAGGGCTTGCTGACGTAAATTGAGGAACAACAGTTCCCTTTTGCAAAATCTATGTGAATGATTGAGGGATGGATATTAACTATCAATCATCTTCAAAGAGAATTTTGGGAAGGTTCCATTCACCAACAGCATTCAGGTGCAGCTGGGACCATTTCGAAAATAATATCTAAGTTATTTGTAAGAAGCAAAAGCTGAAATTGGAAACAAAAATTATTTTTATATTTAGTGAATCACATCATGAATGTCACTAAGTTACCCTGTGTAGAACTAATTGTATTTCTTAAATAACAAAATGTCTATAAAGAATACAGATTTATCTAAAAGTAAATAAGATGTTGGTATTTAAATACTTCATATGAAGAACTATTTTTTAGAAACAATGATGAAAGTCTCTACATTTTAAGTCATGCATCAGTTACAGTAACAAAAGTATTTGGTTGCAGTTACAATTGATTATTAAAATGTTAACATCAAAATCTTAGAAATATTCTGTTCAAATGGAGCAATGAACTAATAAATAAATAAGCTTACTGGTCATTTTTGCCTCATAAGAATCTTGTAGAAATCCTTCTGTAAGAATCACTTCAGAGGGCTTTCCTTGCTTCGGGATGAAAGCCTGGAAGAAACAACTACTATAAATGATTGTTTTTTCCAACTGGTGGTTTCTATCTGGGCACTGAATTGGACAATTCATTTGGCAGTTAACTTAGCATTTAGCCATAATTACTTCTGCTGGTGGTCACTTCTATCCATAGATGAATAGACTCTACTCTTTCTACTATGCCTCTTACTTTTTATTATGAATTTCAAACATTTAAAATAGCATCTTCCGACTTCTTAGCAAAATATAGTTGTGCATAGCTAGCCCTCTGTATACCTTTTTTAAAAATACACTTTAAATAATACATGGACATTTTTACAATACTAAGTCTTCCAATTCATGAACACAGGATACCTTTACATTTTTGGTACCTTCTTTAATTACTTTCATCATTGTGTTCTAGTTTTCAGTATACAAGTCTTTCACCTTCTTAGTTCAGTTTATTCTTGAGTATTTTATTATTTTTGATGTTATTTTAAATGGAATTTTCTTAATTTACTTGTCTGATAGTTTGTTGTTAATGTATAAAAATTCAACTCATATCTTGAATGTTGAAATTACATCCCGAAACTTTACTAAATTTGGCTTTTGTGACAGTCTTAGTTCTTTTCTACTTTCCTTGAATTTATTGGGGTGACACTGAATAACAAAATCATATAGGTTTCAGGTGCACAATTCTACAACACATCATCTGTATACTATATTGTGTGTTCACCACCTGAAATCACGTCTTCTTCCATCACCATTTATCCCACCTATATCCACTTCTATCTCCCCTCAAACCCCACCAGCAATCACTACACTGTTTTCTGTGTCCGTGAGTTTTTCTCTCTGTCTCTCTTCCTTTTTATTTTTAATTTTGTTCTTTATTGATTTTTAGAGAGAGAGAGAGAGAGAGACATCGATGAGAGAGAACATCGATTGGCCTTCTCCTGCATGACCCACACTGGGAATCGGGCCCACAACCTGGGCATGTGCCCTGACTGGTAATTGAACCGGTGACCTCTTGGTGCAAGGTTCAATGCTCAACCACTGAGCCACACCAGCCAGGCATCTCTTTTTTTTTTCCTCAATTCCTCCACTTCCCCCCGCACACACACATGCCTAGGCCCCTGCCCAGACAGCTGTCAGCCTGCTTTACTATCTATGAGTCTCTTGTGACAGTCTTTGATTTAAAGTCTGTTTTGTCTGATATTAGTATAGTAATTCCTGCTCTCTTTGGGTTACAAATGGCATGAACTATCTTTTCCATCCCTTTGCTTTCAGCCTATGTATGTCCTTATATATAAAATGATTTTCTTCTGGACAGCAAAAGAGCTATAGTTTTAAAAGTCTGTTCTAAGCTGATAACAACTTCAATCACACAAAATCTCTAACTCTTTAATTCATTTCCCCCAATACACTTTATATTTTAATGGTCAAAATTTGCATATATCCATATTGTGTATCTTTTAACATTTTTAATTGTAGTTATAATTGTCTTTTAACTTTTATAACACAATTAAAAATAATTTATCACCCATGGACACAGATGATAGTGTGGTGAAGGCCCAGAGGGAGAGGGGGGCGGGAGCAGGGTGGAGGGAGTCAGTGGTGGGAAAAGGGAGAGATATCTGTAATACTTTCAAGAAAAAGATAAACTTTTAAAAAGTGAATTATTGCCCAGCCAGTGTGGCTCAGTGGTTGAGCATTGAACCATGCACTAAGAGGTCTCTGATTCAATTCCCCGTCAGGGCACAAGCCCAGGTTGTGGGCCAAATCCCCAGTAGGGGGCATACAGGAGACGGGCAATCAATGTTCTCTCTCATCAATATTTCTATCTCTCCCTTAAATAAATAAAGAAAAAAATATATTTTTAATAAAATAAAAATAAAAAAGTGATTTATCTACCATTATTACAATAATAATACAGTATTCTGTATTTGTCTATGTATTCACCTTTTCTAGTAAGTTTCATGCTTTTTTACATTATCAAGTTGCTCGTTAGCTATTTTTTACTTCAACTTGAAAAACTCCCTTTATAAGAACTTCTATTTTACCTGGCTGGTATGGCTCAGTGGAATGAGCATCATCCCATGCACCAAGTGGTCACTGGTTTGATTTCCAGTCAGGGTACATGCCCTGATTGCAGGCTTAACCCCCAGTAGGGGACATGCAGGAGACAGCCAATGGATGTTTCTGTCTCTCTCCCCCCTCCCTTCCCCTCTCTCTAAAACATCAATAGAAACATATTTCAAAACAAAAAACAAAAAAACAAAATTTCTATTTCTTATAAAGCAGGCCTAGATTCAATTAACTCCCTCAGCTTTCATTTTATGGAAAAGTATTTCTTCTTTATTTTTGGACAGTTTATTTAGAGTATAGTATTCTTGCTTTTAATATGTCATCCCACTCCCTTCTGTTCTGTATGGTTTCTGCTGAAAAATCCACTGATAATTCTATGGGGGCTTTTTGTACATGATAAGTCAATTTTCTCTTGCAGCTTTCAAAATTCTCTCCTTGTCTTTAATATCTGACAATTTGGTTATATTGTGAATCAATGTGAGTTTCTTTCAGCTCATCTTTTTTTTGATGTTTCGGGGTTTCTTGAAAGCATATGTTCATCTTGTTCCCCATATTTGGAAAATTTTCAATTATCGTTTCTTTGAATAATCTTTCTGGTGCTTTCTTTTATCCATCTATATGACTTCCATAATGCTTTTAAAAATATTTATTGTTGAGAGTATTACAGATGACCCCTCCTTTCTTCCCTCATTGCCTCCCTGCACCCAGTTCCGGCCCCACCTCAGGCCTTCACTGCACTATTGTCTGTGACCATGGGCAATACATATATGCATATAAATTCTTTAGTTAATCTCTTTCCAACCACCCCCATTCTTCCATGCCTCTGGATCTATTTAGTTCATCAGTTTATTTTGTTCATTAGATTCCACATATAAGTCAAATTATGTGATATTTGTCTTTGTCTGACTGGCTCATTTCACTTTGCATAATAATGTTCAGGCCCCTCCATGCTGGTTCAAAATGCTTGATGATGTCTTTTAGGTCCCTCGAGCTTTATTCACTATTTATTTATTTTGTTCTTCTTTTTTCTGACTGACTGATTTCTAATAACCTATATTCAACTTCCCTAATCCTTTCTTCTGCTTGGTCTAGTCCACTGTTTAACCCCTCTAGTGAATTTTTTAGTTCAATTATTGTGGTCTCCAGCTCCATTAATTCTGTTTGGTATTCTTTTATGTTTTTTGTTTGTTGTGATTTTTACTTGGTTTTCATTTTTTACCTCAGTGAACATCTTTAGAGCAGTTATTTTGAATTATCTCTCAGATAAATCATGTGATTCTATGTCAATAGGGTTTGTTTCTGGAGATTTATCTTACCTCTTTGGAATATATTTGCCTGGTTCTTCATTTTTCTCAAATTTCTGTGTTGTAGTCTGCACTTTAGGCAAGAAGTTAACTCTTTTGCCTTATACAGGAAATCCCACCAGTCAGCTCAGACAGAGATTCTGGAAGCCTCTCAAACCACTGTGCTTGTTTAACACACTTTACTTGTTCTTTACAGCCCCCAGGCATCTAAGGTATGCAAGTTCCGTCAGTGTACTGAGACAAAAGGGACTGAGACTAGTCCTTTGGGTAGCTCCCAGAAGAGTTGGATCATTGGATACCCTATACAAAATTTTCCTCACCTGGGGGAATTTAGGAGCTGGCTTTTTCATCTGTTCAATGTGCGGTGAAACACGTGGTGGTAGGGTTTATGTCGACTGACAACCCAAATATCCATCTCTGTTTCACTTTCACCCAGGTGGCTAAGTTGTGCCAGGTCCCATAAGCACTCTGAGACAGACAAGTCAGAAGCCAGCCATTTGTAAAGTCATTAGGAATGTTGTGGCTTTCCATACCCAGACCAACTTATTCCCTTTCCAGAAAGATGCAGGCAGCTGTGGTTTTGGTCTGTTGACTATGTGCTGACCCAGAAAATATATCTATGGCATTTAGAACCTCCAGTTACTGTTTCCATTCTTCTCCAGGTGGCTAGACTGTGGCAAGCCTGTCAGAGCTTCAAAGCTGGCAAGACAGATGCCAGTTCTTTTGATAGTCTTAGAGAAGTTGGGGCATTGGGTGTCTGGATAAACATTTTCTCTCCCCAGAGGGAAACTAAAAGCATGGATTTTTTTATTCACATATTTTTTGCTGAGCTGAGCAACAAGGAGACCCTGTAGCTTCTACAAGCAATATCTATCCGAGCTCTAAGACTGAAAAGATAAAATCCAATCTTTTGGGGGGGGGCCTTATTGGAAATTTGGGGCATTGTTTGTATGAACTAATTCTTTCCTTGCACTGGGAGAAGCTGGGTGCTAGAGCATCTATTCCTCATCATATGTCACCATGCTGGGAGTCAGGATTCTGGTCAGAGAATGTCCTGAGTCTATCCAAATTAGCTTCAGTGAGTGTGCTTTCATGTTCACTTGGGGTGCAGGAGCCTTTTAATTTATTTCTGTATTTCTCACAAAAGAATTTTTCATGAAGTGTTGCTGAAATATGTGTTTGTGGGGGAAAGCTTCCTCTCTACCATCTTGCTGGTGTTGCACCCTACATCATTTCCTTTTATGGTACAATTGCTAGATTTATATTTTTCCTTGATTTTAAGCATGCACTGGAGAACATTTTTTGTTGTTGTTGTTATGACCTAGTGAAAAAGATTGAGGAACATGGACTGGATAATGCTGATTGAATAACTCTACTCAAAATAATTGATGGATCATTGCTAATATTATGGCCAAATTCTATAAATATGTTCCAGAACTTTATATTTGACCTTATCAACTGAAATTAAACATAAAGACCTTAATGCAAACATATTCGTTATGCTTATATAGATAGTCAATGCAGTGGATTGTGGAAGTCGGCATTTGGCTGCTATATTTTAGAAAAACTTGAGTTTAAGGAAGGTGAGAAACCTGCTATTAGAAAAAAGAATGTTGTCTGAGGAACTTAAAGAATAGAAGTTTAGCCTAGAGAAGATACATTTTGATAACAAAAATACCTATTTCCCAGAGTTCAAATCATACTATTATATGGTAGATTTAGATTTAGTTTATATTGCCAAAAAAGTGGATAATAGAAAAAAAGAAGATGTAACTTTCAGGGAACCAGATGTAAGTTGAGTAACAGAACAAATTTCTAAAGTCTGGCAATGGAATGTTATGCTTCTCATAGCATAGCAACTTCCCCGTTCCTTGAAATGATGTAGTAGAAGTTAGAAGACCCTCTGTATAGCATGTTGTAAAAGGATTAGGGTATTGGTTGGGTATCTATTTAGTCTGGATTAATTCTGAAATCACTTTTGTCTCACAGAGTCTACTAAGAGGACACTACACTTATTTTCAAATGTGCCCTGCAATTTTTGACTCACAGTCTTAATTGAAATACACACACACACAGACACACACACAAATATTTTACCAGGATATAATATTAATGTCAATGACTGCACATGTGCAGACTGTTTTTACCAAAAGCATATATCCTAGGTAAATGTCAAATTTAAAAGGTGTGGCTATAGGAGACAAAAGAGTAGGAAATGAAAAACAGCAGGCAAGGAAATTAATGAAGTTAAGGTCTTAACGGTGGTTAAGTAGGTGATAAATACAGTTCCAAAAGAGCATGTGAATAATGAGTCATGAGTGACTTCAGGTCATTAAGTTGGTACAATTCAACAGAAAGTGTGTCATAATTCATTTGACATTTCGTGCTTATGGCTAGCAATCTAGGGAATTATATTTTGATTATGTTGAATATCTCATTTTGCTTTAAGAACATCCTTGTGATTAAAGCTCACTGCACAATACAGTTCACACCTGAGGAGTCATGTGCTCAGTCGTGTTTTTCCAATTAACACAGCATTTCAAATTGTGTTTTACCTGTTCACCACTTTGAATCTATAAAGGGGAAAGAGAGCTAAAATTCCAATCGGAGAATAAGCTAAGGGCATAATAGAAAGGCCAGAACTGGATCATATTTTACTTGAAATAAGAAGACTTATTTGTTACAACTCATGAATCTAACTATATATTTCATACAACAGTTTTCTGTCTTTATCATTCCTGTACTCTTAAAACTGATATATCCCCAATATGATGTAACTGATAAAAAACTTAGCAAGGTTTTATGGTAGGGCAGTTACATAATATTGTGATTGAATTTAATTGTTGAAAAATAACAATTGTACTTTTCAAGATGTTACCACATATATTAAAGTTAAAAAGAGAGGCTGAAAATAATACATGATGCTGCAATCTCAGAAAAATTAAAAATTGAAATTTTGAATTAACAAAGGATAAGATGACTCGTACTTTGATTATTGTATTTGTATTGAATTCATGCTTAAATTCCTTTGAAACACCCACAGGGATGACAAAATATTGATATGAAGGACAATAAGCATGAATTTACTTTGCCAGAATATATGGACAGGCAATATCCAAGTGGCATTTTATAAATGGTATTACATAAGCATTGCCCAAATTACTAAATGCTGATTGCAATATTCTGTTTTGTTTCTTGTAAATATTTTATGAAAATTTTAATCAGAACTGCTTGTTAAGAGGAAATTAGAGGATTTATGTTACTTTACTTTAGTCATTTATAATATAATGGTTAAAAGCTGAATTCTAACATTCAGAGCTTTAATCTACACTTGAGCAAGTTATTATATTGTTCTGAGACTCAGTCTTCTAAGTTGTAAAATGGACAGAATAGTACTACTTAACTCATAGACTATCATGTGAGTTAAATAAAACAATTCATGGAACGCATGTAGTAATACCTGGTACAAAGTAAGCATTCAATAAATTATCATTGTTATCACTAATGAATATATCTCTTTAACCTTGTGGGAGAATTTTGTCTTCATAGACAATTTAACAACCCTACATTTGCTGACATAACCCATTAAAGTTGATTCAGAAAATAAATGTTTTAAGTGTTCCACACTTGGGCTTTCCTTCCCACTTCAGATTTAGTTTAAAAAATAGTCTACAAACTAGAGATTGAAAAGGCCTTCTTTATTAAATGAAATGATATACCCACTTAAAAATGTTTTGCATTATAATGTAAAAAGGTAAAATTCTACAAACATTAGAAATAAAACAGACACACACGCGCGCGCGCGTGCACACACACACACACACAGACACACACACACCATACTACTTAAATGGAATAAAAATAATATTGTATTTAAATAGTCCTGGACTGTATGCATGAACAATGGACATGGACAACAAAGCTGGGGACAGGACGGGAAGGGAGGGAAAGGGGGAATCAGTGGGGGGACAAAAGGAGAAACATCTGTAACAAAAATAAATGTTAATTATTAAATGAAAAAAATAAAATAAAATAAAAATAAAATCACATGATCCATATTAAGTACCAGTTGCATATTTGGTTAGTTATATACACATCTTAATTCCTCTGTTTGTAAACTCTTGAAGGGGAGGAAATATGACTTTATATTTCACTTTATTTCTCATATAACTTGCAAAAAGATATTCAAAGAGGAGATGTTAATATATACCTTATGAATAAATTACTATGTATTGAAAGTGAATCAATCAATCAATAAATAGTCCTGGACTCTATTATTTACTTGCACATGGAGCTTAATGTACACAATGCATATAAAATTTTTCTTATTGCATACTTTTTATTTCTCTATTCATGAAATATTTGTATTCTACTCCCTAACTATCATTTCTTTCTTATTGCTCAAGGCAATTATTATAGAATGATACTATGTAATTGGGCCCATCAAAATTGACTTGGATTTATTCTTTTAAAACCTGGTTACTACTGATAAATTAAGTCTCGTTAATTGGTAATGGCTGCCAAATTGTTAATATGTAATATTTTCCTGGTAACATACATAATTTTACTACAGGCCTTAGGACACAGAACCATTACCTCTGAGCCTCAATTTCTACATCTGTATAAGCAAATAATTAAAATCTGTGCTCTTAGAATTGCTAACGATTGCTAAAGATAAGACTTTCAATATTATAAGGTTCAGTGCAATGTGGGGGTCATTAATTAATTCACTTATTCACTCAATTAACAATTACTTGTGCAATTTAAATGTGCAAGGTTTTATTCTAGGGCCTTGGTATATCTCAGGGAACAAAGATCTTGTGTAGGTTCTAGTATTACAGTGGGAGACTCACACAGCAATATACAGAATAAATAAATCAAGTAGTCCACTAGAAATTGATAACTACTATGGAAAAAAAGTAGGATAGTATAAAGAGATTATGATTTTGGTGAGGGGGGAGTTCACAATTTTAAATGCAGTTAAACCTCACTAAGAGGGTGATTAAAAAAAAAAAAAAAAACTTAAAGGACATCAGAAAGCAAGCCTTATGGATATTTGGAAGAAAAGTGTTCTAGGCAGCAGAGAAAATAGACTAAAGGCTTTAAGAATAGAGTATGTTTGACTATTCAAAAAAAAAAAAAAGCAGTGAAATTATGAGAGTGAGCAAGGAAAGAAGTAGACGGTCTGAAATACTAAAGAGGTGATATAAGGGATTAAGGGATTGACAATAAGGAGAAATTGATTATATAAAGTCTTTTAGGTCTCTAAAAGATGACTTTTTACTTAACTCTGAGTAAAATGAGGAGCCACTAAAAGTCTCTGAGTAGGGGAGTAACAAGACCTCACTACTCTTGTAACTGTGCTGAAAGTACACTACGGAGGGCAAAGACAGCAGCAGCAGAGAAAGCAGTTAGGAAGCCAGTACATTAATACAGAGGAAAGATGATGGTGGATGATGGTGGTAGGGTGAAAGTAATACAAAGTGGCCAGATTTTGTGTATAATTTTAAAGACAGTTCCAACAGGCTTTTCTGGCTGATTGGATATGGGGTATGAGATAAACAAAAGATAACTATAATTTTTGTCCTAATAATTTAAAAGATGGAGTTTACATTTACTGAATGATGAAAAGTTGAGGATGGAGAAAATGAAGGTGTAAGGAACACCAATTCAGTTTTAGAGATGAACTATCTGTTAGACACCCAAGTGAAGAAATTGAGTAGATCATTGTATACATGAATTTTGAATTTGGGAGAGGTGTATGAACTGAGGATATAAATATAGTTATTACTGGCCTATAGATGTTGTTTAAAACCATAAGAGTGGATGGGATTTCCAAGTTGAAGTGAGCTCTAGGGAACTGCAACACTAAACTGTTTTTAGGGAAAAAAAGAATAAACAAAGGAGACCAGGAAGGTATAAATAAATAGCTAGAGGGCAAATCATGAGAATGTGGTATCTTAGAAGCTAAGTAAAGAAAAAAGATCAAGGAAGAGGAAATGATTGACTATGTCACATATTGCTGTTAGGTGAAGTCCGATGAGAGTTGATCATTGAAGATTTCAAGGACAGCAGTTTCCATGAGTAGTGAGAAGAGTAAGTCTACCTGAAATGTGTTTAAGAGAGAATGGAAGTGAGGAATTCAAGAGCAAATGTAGATAATTATTTCAGGGAGATTTGCTGCAAAAGAGAGTACAGAATTAAAACTGTAACTAGCAATGAAAGTAGATCCAAAAGAGGATTTTAAAAAAAGTTTTGCTTTGTTTTTAGAAAGGGACTAACAAAAGTATAAGAGAATAATGAAAACATACTGATGGGTATTATCCATTAAAGAAGAAAAACAGATCATTAAGAATAGAGAGAGATGATTAATTGCGGGAGTAGGTAACAGGGGATGAGATCTAGTATACAAATGGAAAGAATTGACCTTAGATAAAAGTGTGGATAGTTCACCCATAATAACATTTGGAACAGCAGAATGTTAATAATTCAGATGAAAGATTGTGACCTTTGGAATTTCTAATCTTCTGGAAGGCTCTGCAGGAAACATTTTGAGACACAGGGCCTTCTAGTACCTCTCTAATCTTAGCATGTAAAAAAATTGCAGGCCAGCTTTTCTAATAACTAGTTGGAGAACTTCGGAATTTTATATTAAACTTGCTGAGCACCAGGTTCATCCAGAAAATGAAGAGATGGGTCTCTAAGGTACTTTTAATCTCTAACAGTTTATGATTCTGTAGTGTTTACTAGTCCAGATTTCATAGCTGAATAACAGTCTCTATCCTCTCTGGAGCCTTTTTTTTTTTTTTCATATGTTGACTTGGCATATGGCCTTGAGCACGCTACATCTAAACCAACCACAGTTACTGTTGGAAGCAAGCATGCATTATGGACAGAGACAGAGACAAGGAGGGACAAACAGACACACACACACACACACACACACACACACACTTTCTTCAGTCTTGTTTTATGAAAAGATCAGAGAGTGAATAACTCTTTTTCCTCTCTCTACCTCTTAGTAATATGGGGTATATACATAAAAAATAATTTTCAGAGACACATGAAGTCCATTCAGAGATATATTTGGCATTTTTAAAATCTGAAAATGGCTAACTACATGGAAAATGTGCAGGCTCTCTGATCTTTTATTCCTACACACAGAAGTTTCTATCTTAATTAAGGGTTGCTTCTTTCTTATAATATGTCTTTGTCATTTATATTTTCTTCATGAAATTGGCCTGCTTATATCCATGTTTCATTGTTGTCCTAAGAACTTATTCCAAACTTTATTATCCTTTGCATGAAGTAGTTCAGCTTTTGTTTATTTACTCCTAGATTTCTAATTTTAGATCTCAAATCTCTTGACAGAATAACTCCAAGTGACTTTTACATAGTGACAGAATAACTCCAAGTGACATTTTTTTTTCATAATTTTATACTATCAACTAAGGATCTTTGGAGCACCCTCTTTTCTATTGAAAACAAATGTATCGGTCCAAATTTTCACCCTAAATCTGTGGGAAAATCCTTAGGATATAATCTCGTCTGTTTTCTTTAACCTGTCCTTTGAACACACCCTTTATATGTTAACATCAATGACTGTCACTTTTCTGGGACTGAAACTGTTTTGCTTTACCAAAAATGAAAGAAAAGGAAGCCTTAGTTAAATGCAGGCAGAGCAAAGATACATGCTGGATGCACTTGAAGAGCTTCTCAGATCTATTGCTGAATATTTCTCAAAGTAAACAATGCTGAACTTGAGAGTTCTCACCAATGTTCTTCTCTCAGACAATGTATAAAGTGGTGCCATTAAGACATGACCACTGTACTTACTGCCATTGTTATTGTGATAGCAGTAGAATTCAGAGTCTTGTCCTAAACAAATGGAAGGTGGCAGACTCTGAAGTATCAGAAAAAAATGAGTCTGTCTAGTGGCCTGACATAATAAAGTGATAGAATTGACAATGAATGAAAGGAATGTGATGTGTATTTAGTTGTGGGAGGAGGTATAAATTCATGTTTGTTCCCTGATCTTTGGAAAGCAGTAATGATCTGGCTAGTTTCTTTAAAAAAATTTATATCTTAAACCAGAATTAAAAAAAAAATAATAGTGGGATACTATTATGCTATAAGAAAAAAAAAATAGCCATATCCATTTATTTTCAGTCTTATTTATAAAATGATATAATAAGATGTTAGCTAAGTCAGTAATTTATTATGCAGGTAATTAATATAAGTTCAAAAACAGTGATTGAATGCTAGGCAACTGTTAAACTGAGTGAAGTTGATTTACATGAACTAACAAGAAATAGTCACAGAATTTTGATTTTTGTGTAAACAGCAATTTATGCAATATAAAAATAGCATAATCTTATTTTTGAATATAATATTAGATATAAACTATAATTTAAAAAATATTTATTCAAAAACAGATTAGATATGTGTGCTTATGTATACATTTATGTATAGATAATATGATGATACTCTACATATATATTATACAAAACACTTTTATATGCAATATGGGAAAAATGGAGTCTTAGAAACATATAATATTCTATGAAAAAATCAGAAAACCTGAATAAACCAATAACAGCTAATGAAATTGAATCAGTAGTCAAAATTCCACCCACCAAAGAAAAGTCCTGGACCATATGGCTTCACAGTTGAATATTACTACACATTTAAAAAGGGTACAGACTGACAAACATCAGAAGAGGTTGAGGGGAGGGAAAAGATAAACCACAGAACTTATATGCATGTATGCGTAATCAATGGACATAGACAATAATGCTGGGGACAAGGTTAGGCAGGAGATCAGGAGGAGGGTGTCAATGAGGAAAAAAGGAGAAACATCTGTAACAAAAATAAATTAATAAAAATAATTCTAAAATAAAATGATAATAAAAAAATAAAAATAAACTAACACCTATCTTCTTCAAACTATTCCAAAAATGTAAAGAAGAAAGTAGACTTGCAAGTTCTTTTTATGAGGGCAGCATTATCCTAATTCCAAAACCAGATAAAGACACCACAAGGAATTAAAATTACAGGCCAGTATCCATGATGAACATAGATGCCCATATCCTCAAAAAAAATATTAGCAAAATAAATCCAGCAATACATTTAAAAGATCATAAAACATGATCAAGTGGGATTTATTTCAGGAACTCAAGGTTGGTGAAATATTTGCAAATCAATAAATGTAATACATCACATAAACAAAATTAAAGATAAAAATCACATGATCCTATCAATAAATTCAGAAAAAGCATTTAATAAAGCCCTGTACCTATTTATGATAAAAACTGTCAGCAAAGTAGGAATAGAGTGATCATATCTCAACATAATAAAGGCCATAAATG
The DNA here is from genome assembly GCF_014108415.1 of Molossus molossus. Classification (NCBI taxonomy): domain Eukaryota; kingdom Metazoa; phylum Chordata; class Mammalia; order Chiroptera; family Molossidae; genus Molossus; species Molossus molossus. The sequence goes on along the minus strand of NW_023425355.1, from coordinate 26,102,762 downwards.
AAAAATCTACAACCAACATCAAGTGAGAAAAAATTAAAGTGTTGCCCTTAAGATCAGGAACAAGACATGGATGCCCACTTTTACCCCTCTTATTCAACATAATAATGTAAGTCCTAGCCACAGCAATCAGACAAGAACAAATAAAAGGCATCCAAATTGGAAAGTTTCACTAGACTGTCATTATTCACACATGACATGATATTATATATAGAAAATCCTAAAGACCACCAAAAACTACTAGATTTAATAAATGAATTTGGCAAAGAAGCAGGAGAGAACATTAATATAAAAAAGTTTATGGCAATTTTATACACTAATAATGAACTATCAGAAAGAGAATCTAAGAAAACAATCACATTTACTATTTTTAAAAAATAAGGTATCTAGAAATATTTTTTTTTATCTTCACCCAAGGACATATTTTCATTTTTTGTTCAGACAGAATGGGAGGGAGAGAGAGAGAGAGAAACATCGATGTGAAAGGGACACATCGAGTGGTTGCCATCTGCATGACCCAACCAAGGCCAGGGACAAACTGCAGCCAAGGTACATGCCCTTAGCAGGAACCAAACCCAGGTCTCTCTGGACCACAGGCCAATGCTCTAACCACTGAGCAAAACCAGCTAGGGTGTGTAGAAATAAATTTAACCAAGGAAGATAAAGACTTGTACTCAGAAAACTACAGGACATTGAAGAAATAAATTAAGGAAGATACAAATAAGTGGAAGCATATACCATGTTCATGGATTGGAAGAATTAGCATCATTAAAATGTCCATACCACCCAAAGCAATCTATAGATTCAGCTCAATTTTTATTAAAATACCAATAGCATATTTTAAAGATCTAGAACAAATATTCCAAAAATTTATATGACACTAAGAAAAACCCCAAATAACCTCAGCAATTTTGAGAAAGAACAAAACTGGAGGTATCATAACACCAATATTAAACTATACTACAAGGCTATTGTAATCAAAACAGCCATGTAGTGGCATAGGAACTGGTATATAGATCAATGGAACAGAACAGAGAGCCCAGAAATCAACCCATGTTTCTATCATAAATTAATATTTGATAAAGGAGGCAAGTGTATACAATGGAGTAGACAGTCTCTTCAATGAATGGTGTTGGGAAAATTGGACAGGTACATGAAAAAAAAAATGAAACTAGACCATCACCTTTCACCATGTACAAGAATAAACGCAAAATGGGTAAAAGACTTAAATGTATGTCATGAAACCATAAAAATCCTAGTTAAAAACATAGGCAGTGGGGGAAGGGGGGAATCAGTGAGGGGAAAAAGAGAAACATCCGTAACAAAAACAAATAAATTAATTATAAAAACAACATAGGCAGTAAAATCTCAGTCATCTCTTGTAGCATATTTTTGCCAATACATCTCCTAGGGCAAGAAAAACAAAGGAAAAAATAAACAAAAGGGACTACATTAAAATAAAAGCTTCTGCACAACAAAGGAAAACATCGTCCAAATGTAAAGGGAACCCACTGTATGGGAGAACATATTCACCAATGATACATCTGATAAGGGGTTAATTTCCAAAATATATAAAGTACTCATACAACTCAACAAAAAGAAGACAAATAATCCAATTAAAATGAGATGAGCCCTGGCTGGTTTGGCTCAGCTGTAGAGTGTTGGCCTGTGGACCAATGAGACTTGGGTATGATTCTGGCCAAGGGCACGTATCTCAGTTGTGGTTCGTCCCAGGCCCTGATTGGGGTCATCCGGGAGGCAACCATTTGATGTATCCCTCTCATGTTGATGTTTCTATCTCCCTTTCCCTCTCTCTCTCTCCCACTCTATCTAAAATAAATTTAAAAATATCCTCAGATGAGGATTAAAAATTGAATAAAAATAAAAAATTAAATGACATGTGTGGACTATATTGAACAAAATAAGCTAATGAATGAAATAGATCCAGAGACTCGGAAGTAGGGAACAGACTAACAAACCTCAGAAGGAACAGGGGTTGGAAGGAGGGAAGAGTTATACTAAAGAATTGATATGCATATGTGCATAACCAATGGACACAGATAATAGTGTGGTGAATGCAGGGGGTGGGTGGGAGCGGGGAAGAGGATGTTAATGGGGGAAAATAAAAAAGGAGGGACATTTTTTAAGGCTTTCAACAATAAAAATAAGTTTTATTTTCTAAAATATGTTCTTATTAATTTTTTAGAGAGAGAGGAAGAGAGAGAAAATTTGATGTGAGAGAGAAACATCAATCAGCTGCCTTTTGCATGCCTCCTACTGAAGACCGAGACCACAACCTGGGCATGTGCCCTGACCAGGAATTTTGTTGGGACCTCTCAGTCCACAGGGCAATGCAAAGTCCACTGAGCCATACCAGCAGGGCAATCAAGATACTTTTTTTTTTTTTAATTAAAAGGACCTGAATAGACATTTCTCCAAAGAGGAGATACAGATGGCCAATAGACATATGAAAAAATGCTCAGTGTCAATAAACATCAGAAAGATGAAAATTAAAACTACAATGAGGTACCACCTCACACATGTCAGAATGGGTACCTTCAATAAATCAACAAACACAAGTGCTGGTGAGGAGATGTGGAAAAGAGCCCTAGTGTACTGCTGATGGGAATGCAGACTGGTACAGCCACTGTGGGAAACAGTATGGAGATTCTGTTTCAGAAAATTAAAAATGTATCTGCCATTTGACCCAGAGATCCCACTTCTGGGAATGTATCCTAAGAATCCTGAAACTCCAATCAGAAACATTATATGCACTCCTATATTCATAGCAGCATTATTTACAATAGCTAAGATCTGGAAATAGCCCAAGTATTCATCAGTAGATAAGTGGATAAATAAGCTATAGTACATTTACACAATGGAATTCTACGTGGCTGTAAAGAAGGAGAAACTCTTATTTTTTATGATAGCATGGATGAACCTGGAGATTATTATGCTAAGAGAAAGGAGCCAGACAAAGACAAACACCATATGGTCTCATTTATATGTGAAACCTAATGATCAGAATACACTGACAAACAACACACATCCATAGGCATAGATACATGAAACAGACTGACAGAGATCAGAGGGGAGGGCGAGGGGGGACTGGATGAAAGACGGTGAAGAAAATAGCCAAAGAACATATGCATAGTTCATGGACACAGACAGTGGTCAGAAAGAGGGGTGTGTAAAGGGGGGGGGATAAGTGGGGGACATCAGTAATAATGTCAACAGTGAAAGAAAACATACTTAAAAACAATATATTTATATATTATATAAAATATATAAAAAACACTATAAAGATAACAGATAGTTAAAAGTGGCCATCTTTTGGAGTTAAGGTAAGGCAAGATTTGTTTAAAAAATACACATTGTTTGAAAGTAAATATAAATGGAGAAGAAAAATAGCACCTATACTAATAAGAATAAAGTATCCTTTTATCATAAATATTACTTTGTGATGTTTGATTCCTGATTGGAAAATACATGTAGACATATTGAAAATATATAGTATAAATAATAAAATAACTGGTATTTTCATGAAAGAGTACATTTACAAACAGTAAACCCAAGATAAAATGGATGAGATTGTAATTAACAATTATTTTACCATTTTCTATATTGTGTACATTTTCTCTGATGCATATATGCTATTTTTATAATTTGTAAAATAATAAACCAAGCCAGTTGAAAGTAGGTATTGAGAACCTATTTTATCTTAGGCACTGAGTCTGTAGGAAAAAGAAGAACAGGCTATAAAAATGAATAGGTTGTAGCACTGTCATGAAGAAATTTACTGTACACCAACCTTGTGATGTGGGGAAAGTGTGAATCCAATCCTCCAAAGCAGGCATGAAAAGCCAGAAGCTTCAATATTTTGATTTTCTCTTTGCTAATTCAGAGATGAAGGCCTCTTTCTGTGGGAAAAAAAGTACACAATTATTTTGTACAATCAATTCATATATCAATAAGATGTAAAAGCTGAAGACAATTATGTTAAATTATAAATCTGTGAATGTTTTCCAAAGCAAACTAAAATACTTATACATTAAATATGCATTCTGCTTTGATATAGATCTAGATCTTAAATTGGTGTCTTTGGAGATACCTCAGGAGTCTAGGAGACTGAAATTGTGTGCAAAATACTGTTTTAAATGGTGAGAAAGTTACAGATTTCACCATATTCTCTAAGAGATCCCTAAAGCAGTGTTTGTCTCCATGTTGAATACTGACCACCTGCAACTGAATCTGTTATACTTAGAGATTTTCTCCAACTGAATGAGAATTTCTGGAGATGGAACCTGAGGTTATGCATTACCAATGAACTGAAAAATCACTGATCCAGAATGATTAAGGGCTGCATTTTCTTTAGGCTTCCCTTTTAATATTTAGTTTTGTGTTTTTTTTATCCTCTCCTGAGGACACTATTGCATTTTTCTTCAGATAGAGCGGGAGAGAGGGAGAATGAAGGAGGGAGAAACATTGATGTGAGAGAGGCACATCAAGTGGTCACCACCTGTATGACCCATCCGGGCCGAGGATAAACCGCAACTGAGGTATGTGCCCTTAGCGGGAACCAAACCTGGGACTCTTTGGACTGCGGGCCGATGTTCTAACCACTGAGCCAAACCAGCCAGGGCAATATTTAGTTGTTTTAATCAAGCCTCAAACCAAAAGTGGAAAGGAAATAATATAAAAATTATATCCTTGATGAACTCTATTTTAACATGGGTCAAATACATATCCAGAAACTTTTGGCACGGTTTCTAATCCCATGTTACAATTGACCAAATCAGATTAACAAAATGAGTGGAAAGCCGGATCCTCTTGGGAATGAACCTATAGAAACACCCCTCAGAAATAAATTTAGTATCTATAGAGTTCAAAAGCAGAGGGAATTTATATGCTGTAAACTTGGAAAATGTGCTATATGACTAATTTCACCTTCTAGTAACCTAGCAACACTTACTACAGGAATACGCTCCCATATTCCACCCATCTGTGATGTTATTTTAACCTAAAATTTTGAGAAGTTACCAAAACCTTGGACCAAGCTAAGTACTAGACTGTCAATGCCTTTCCTGTTTTTATCTCCCTTTTGCAGGGAGAAGCATTCCTTATTCTTTTTACATGAAATGAAACCATATTAAGGACATGTGTACTTCAATTATGTTAATGATTCCCATATTATGGGTCCTTGTTCTTGAAAGCTATTTGATTTCACTTTTAGAATGGGGATGTTTTTGAAAACATCAGCAACCTCAAGTTTCAGGAAATGGTCCTCTTTCAAGTTATTCATAGCAGTAAAACACATATTTTTGAATGATGCATTTTTAATGCTATAAGGATAACATAATATGAATCAAATGGATATGGTGGGTTGGAGTTTTAAAGTCTAACTCCTTGCCTCAAGCATGAATGTTTTTCAGTAGATGGCATATCAAACCTTGTCTTACTATCTTTATATTTATTTATTGATTGATTTTTGTTACAGATGTTTCTCCTTTTTCCCCCATTGACACCCTCCTCCCCATCCACTGCACCCCATCCTCAGCTTTGCTGTCCATGTCCATATATTATGCATACATGCATATAAATTCTGTAGTTTATCCCTTCCCTACTCCCCATCCCCTTTTCTGAGGGTTGTCAGTTTGTACCCCACTTCCACATCTCTGGGTCTACCCTGTTCCTCAGACTGTTATGTTCATTATATTCCAAAAACAAGTGAGACCATGTAATATTTGTCTTTCTTTGCTTGGCTTGTTTTGCTTGGGATAATACTCTCCAGGTCCCTCCATGTTGTCTCAAAGGATAAGAGATCTTTCTTTCTTACAGCTGCATAGTACTCCATGTGTATATGTACCAGAACTTTTTTATCCATTTGTCTACTAATGGGCACTTGGGCTGTGTCCAGATCTTAGCTATTGTAAAGAGTGCTGCTATGAACATGGGGGTACATACATTCTTTCTGATTGGTGTTTCAGGCTTCTTAGGGTATATTCCTAGAAGTGGGATCACTGGGTCAAATGGCAGTTCAATTTTTAATTTTTTGAGGTAACACCATATTGTTTTCCATAGTGGCTGCACCAGTCTGCATTTCCACCAGCAGTGTACTAGAGTCTCCTTTTCTTCACACCCTCACCAATACTTGTTGTTTGATGATTTGTTGATGGCGGCCATTCTGACAGGTGTGAGGTGATACCTCATTTGGTCTTATAGTCTTAAAGGGAATATCTGAGAGATCTGAGCCTTAACTTGACAATGCCCAAGTTCTTAAAAAAACATGTTTAACTCCTGTCAATGGTGAATATTTTCTTTAGTTTTTTGATATGCTTAAGTGTTTTTCATGGTTTCACAAAGCTGAGGTGAGGAAAATGTTATGCTTGGTCATACTACAAGTAGAACCATGAGTATTTCCAATGAATTCATTTTTCCCCATTGTCCTACAGTTGGCCAGGAGATGTGAACACTGATCCAAATTGTTAAATGGTTGATGACTATTTTGAGATGCTTCCAGTTCATTTGCTTTTTCATTAAAGACACTACTGTTTATCTCTTTGTTACTTCACTTGGAACCGTAACTGGATCATTCTGTTTCTATTTATCTTTCTTCCTTCATCTTAGATCAGTTTGAAAAACCAAGAATCCATTACCAGGTGGTGGAAAATGGGAGATGCATATATATATGATGAAGATTGTGGGGAAGGAAGAGGATCTAATGGATGCTAATTTTTTTTTTTTTTTTTTAATTCTAGTCTTGTGAGTCAATTGCATTTAAAGTTTTCTTCCTTTTTGGATTTTTTTTGTTTTGTTTGTTAATCCTCACCTGAGATATTTTTCCATTGGTTTTTAGATGAAGTGGAAAGGAGGGAGAAAAGGAAAGAGGGGGGGGGGAAACATTGATATGAGAAAGACACATCGATTGGTTGCCTCCCACATGACTCTGATTAGGGCTGCAATCAAACCCGGAACCATTGGTCCACAGACCAACGCTCTATCTGCTGAGCCAAACCCACCAGGACTCCTCTTTGGATCTTTAAGCTCCTGTGTCAGACACCAAAACGACCCTGTCTAGTTTGCCTTTTTGTAAGTGAGTTTGAGTATTAGCATACATTCTTCTAAATCTGCTTTCATTATTTTCTGGATGTTATAAGGTTTTATTTTATTTTTTATTTGTTTTTCTTTATTGATTTCAGAGACAGAGAGGAAGGGAGAGGGAGAGATAGAAACATCAATGGGAGACAACATGAATTGGCTGCCTCCTGCATGTCCCCCACTAGGGATTTGACCCACAACCTGGGCATGTGCCCTGACCGGGAATCAAACTGGCGACCTCTTGGTGCATGGGTCAATGCTCAACCACTGAGCCACACTGGCTGTGCTATAAGATATTCATATTCTATAGTTGGGAGAGGTAAATACACCCAAATATTACACAAGGTACCAAGATCTGGGTAGACAAATTTGCAGCAGAAATTATCTAGCATTAAATATAAGTACATTTAGCCCTGGACAGTGTGTCTCAGTGGACAGAGGGTTGGCTCACACACCAAAGAGTCACGGGTTCATTTCAGGTCAAGGGCATGTTCCTGGGTTGCAGGTTCAATTCAGAACTGGTTTGGACATGTGCAAGAGGCCACCAATTGATGTATATCTTTCACAGAGATGTTTCTCTCTCTGTCTCCCCATCCCTCCCTTCCACTCTTTCTAAAATTCAATGAAAAAAATATCCTCAGGTGAGGGTTAAAAAAATAAATAAATCTCTACTCACCCACCACCCAATTTTTGGTTAGTTATATTAATATTATAATCTCAAAACTAATGAACATGCATTTTATTCTATAACCATGCTTAGTATGTGCTCATTGTATGTGATAAATATTGTGCTTTTCAAAAGATAAACATCTTCCTTTAGATGTATCTGTTTAAAGTACTGTTGTGTCCTCAAATATTATTTAATTAAGTGTTGAGAACATTTGGAGAACAGAGAAGCAAATTTAATTTTACAGCAACAAACAATAAAAATAGGGTTTAATGTATAAAAAATCACTTATAGGAAACTTTTTAGTATTACCATATTTCTAAAGATAATACTAATTCAATTTATTGAACACCATATCTGGATATCCAATAACCCTACATTTGTGTTTGGAATTTTCTCTAGTACTTTGATTATATATTTTTAATGGGAAAGTCAGAAGATGCACATTTTTTTAAGTCTTCATAATTAAATAGTACATTTTCACTATAAATATAGCTAGAAACAATTCCATAAAAGCATATAAACCCAAACAAAATCAGTTCCTTACTGGAAAAATGATCATCTGGGCACTCAGACTCCGTGGGCTTAAAATTGGTTGACTGGGATCCAAAATGTAACGTCAGTTGACTCATCACTTCATTAAGCTGCAATGCAATCCTCTAATAATGCTCATTAATGTTAGAATGAACCTTTTAAATTACCAAGTGTTTTGTCAATATTAACCATCTTCCTATCATCATGAAACCTAATTGAGTTAGTGCTTGTATTCTCATTTTACAGAAAGAGGGAGTATAGGAGAAGGAAGGGAGAGAAGGGGGGGGAGGGAACATGATCATACAAAGTGGTCAGATAGTTTGGAAGAAAATAAAAAGTCATTAATAGCATTCAAAAGACTAATAAACAGGGTTAAAATACTTCAATTTAGTGCTCCTTTCAAACTCCCATATTAGGACACTGGGGAAGCTTTGTAAGTCAAGTTTCCGGGGATGTTTACTCTCTCCAGGGACATTATATGAGACAGGAATATGGGAACAGAGCTTTAGTCAAGGCAAAGGTAGGCTCATTTTCATGCCACTACATCCCCTTGGAAGAAGGCCACATAGTGATAATACTATCTCATTCTTGCATGGTGTAGAGAAGTTCACATCCTGGTTTTATATATATGATCTTATTTTGTCATCACAATGAATACAGTACTTGAACTCCTAATATGGTCAGAAAGCTCAGCCAGAAAGCATAGCATTTACACACAAAATACTTTAGAAAAAAATAAAGATTGTTAAAACTTTGATGTTTTAACATCAACCTGTCAATTAGTGGATTCTAATCAGCTTTTTGATGCAATATGATCATAACTTAAACTATGTGTTTAGATATAGCCTGAGAGTCATTTTCCTGCATATAGGTTGCATATCTATTGCTTGAGAACAGTCACAAGAGCCCAAATCGAGAATTTACCAAGTACTACTCAATACCAATATTTACATGTGGAGGGTTAATAATATTCCAGGTGTGTGGATTTTATTCATTACATTAGGTACTTAGTCTATATTCTTTGCAGGATACTAAATCTATATATTAATTTAGCCAAATTAACCCAAACCATGATTATACTGTGAGATGTCTAGATTTTGCCAGCTGGTACTTCATAAAAGAACTGTAGTGTATAATAAGGTTTAGCAAATGTGTGACACATACCCAAGGGCAGATATGTATGAAAAGGAGACCTTGATAGAAGGTTGAAAGAGAAAGTAAATAGCTAGTTTTTTTTTTTTGTTGTTGTTGTTAATACAATGACAAGGAAGAATAGAGCAACCCTTTTCATTTTTCAATTTTATTTTTATGTGGAGTAGCAGTGCAGAGCCTTTTAATGTTTGACTCAAGCAAGAGTATATACTGCTGTGGGGAAAGAAACTTCTGGTCTTGAAGTTTGAAATTCTAATTTTTAAAAAGTGCAAAAATGTGATTTCTTTAGGTGGTTATGTTGAAGGTCAGGCTTCAGTAATGTATAGTCATCTAAATTCCTTGAGTTTGAAAAACTGAAATGGAAGACATGTGGAGAAGACTGCTCACGTCAGATAGAGGCTCCATCATTATAGATAGGAAGGGACTTAATTCAGATGAGATCTTCTTGACATGAACAATTAAAGATCACGGTCACTTAATGACTTGCCTCCAAGTAGTATCAGTATGTATAGCATTACAACACCCCCACCCCCCAAGCAGGATTCCAGTCTGAAATTGTCTAGAACTATTGTTAACATGACATTCAATTTACCCTTTTCATACCCACCCATCCTCACTCAGTTTAAGATATAAAATTATTTATTTAATTAACAAGTCAACTATTAAATGCCTACTGCATGTCTAGGGTTCTGTTAAGTGCTAGGTTCAGATATTTCACTCAATAACATGAGCCTGTTGGGAACTACTATTCTAGTGTTGGTTCCTGGCCTGCACTGATCAGAAATGTTGTCTACATTGCAAAACTGTTATTCAAGTTCAAATTTAGATTGATATGCTTTTAAATACTCCAAGTCTAAGCTTTTGTTATTCTGTGTTCAGTTTGCTCAAGTTAATTTTGACTTCTAGAAGCAAGTTGCTCCAATTCAAACACAATATCTTTGGTTATTAAGGTGCTTTTTTTCACAAAGCATGATCAAATTCCAAAGGGATACTGTGGACAAATGCTGCAGTAGTCCCATTAAGTATATAATGTCTTTTTGGACAGCCCTACAGTGCTTTGTAATTTCATCATGAGATATTAATATGGAGAGTTTCACAGGAAAACACATGCCATGGCTTGGAAACGAAAATGACATAAAGGGCCTTTTTGAAATTTCTTCTACCAGTGATCTAAAAAATTCTTATCTGGTGACATTTGATTCTTAGAATAAAAATTCTAGATCTGGTTTGGTCTGTGGGTATTATATGTGACTTAGGCTTCCCCTGGAATGAGGATGGAAGTGAGACTGTGACAAAACAATGACAACAAAAGTAAATTAAAACAGACAAACAGGTTACAGTTCAAAATATCAATGTAGGAAGATACTGAAATCAGCTACTCCCACAAACACAACAAATTTGTAGCTACATATGAAATAATTTTCCTCTGAAAAGGACCTGAATCATGTTAGATAAACAGCACCTCCATAACAAAATATAAAAGAGACACATCAAGACTAGTAAACAAGTCTGATTCACTCTCAATCATATCCGGACCCTACACCAGGTAAATATCCCACAAATGGGAAGGGATTCCAAAAATATGGAACTTTCCCTAGAGGAGTGAAAGTACTGCTTCACAGCAGGCTCCCTAAGTGCCCAAAATGTCTGGTTTTGAAAATCAACAGGGGTTAAGCCCCAGAGAACCACAGAAATGTAGGGAATGGAGAGCTCACTTCTAAAAGGCTTGAATGCGCCCTGGCCGGTTTTGCTCAGCGGTTAGAGCGTCGGCCTGCGGTCCTGAGAGACCTGGGTTTGTTTCCCGCTAAGGGCGCGTACCTCGGTTGCAGTTTGTCCCCGGCCCTGGTTGGTTGTGCAGGTGGCAGCCACTCGATGTGTCCCTTTCATGTCAATATTTCTCTTCTCTCTCTCTCTCTCTGTTCCTCTCTCTCCCTCCCACTCTACCTGAACAAAAAATGGAAAAATGTCCTCGGGTGAGGATAAAAATAAATAAATAAATAAATAAATAAATAAATAAATAAATAAATAAATAAATAAATAAATAAATAAAAGGCTTGAATGCAGACCCACTCACCCTGAGATCCAGCACAAAAGCAGCGGTTTGAAAAAAGCCTAGACAATAAGTGAGGGAGACACATTTACTAATCCCAAAAAGTGGCTGCTGATGAGGCAGTACCTTTTTTCAGGGACAGAAATACTGGCAGGTGCCATTTTTGCAATCTCATTCTAACTTGCTGTTGAGGAAGCTGGGAGGTGCCATTTTCTGTGTCTTCTCTCTACACTGCAAGCACAGGTGGGTGTGCTTCATGCTTTACCCATCCTGCACAGCAACTAAGAACCCATTCTTAAAGAACTTGCATGCAGACGTACTTGACCTAAGAGCCAAAGCAAAAGCAATAGATCCAGAGACATGGAAGTCGGGAACAGAATGACAAACATCAGAGGGAAAAGGGGAGGGCGGTTGGGAAGATATAAACCAAAGAACTTCTATGCATATATGCACAACCAACGGACACAGACGATAGTGTGGGGAAGGCAGGAGAGGAGTGGGAGCAGGGAGGAGCGGTTCAAGGAGGGAAAAGCGGGAGGCATCTGTAATACTTTCAACAATAAAGATAAAATATAAAAATAAAAAGTGCCTAGACCATAAGTGAGGGAGACCCACTAATTAATCCTAAAGAGACTGCTGAAAAGACAGAAATCTGCAGTGATTTTCTTTGAGGACAGAAATGCTGGTGGGTGCCATTTTTGCAATGTCATTTTAATGTGCTAGTGATGGAACTGGAAGGCACCATATTTGGCCCCCTTTCTCTAGACTACTAGTGCTAATGGATATACCCCTTGCCCCCCTCACTCTGAATAGAAGTCCTGTCACAACTTGGATAAGGAAAGCATCATGTCATGCTCACCTTGTGCAGCAGTTGCATAACAGCTGGACTTGCCTAGCATCACCACACAAACAGTCTGATTAGCAAATGGGCAGGTGACCCAAACAACATTTTCCTTAGAAGACATACAGAGGCACAATAGGCACATGAAAAGTGTTCCACATCACTAATCAACAGGGGAATGTAAACCAAAACCACAATGAGATATCACCTCACTTCTGTCAGAATAGCTATTATGAAAAAGCCAAAAAAATGATAAGTGTTGGTAAAATGTGAAGGAAAGGAAATTATAATGCACCATTGATGGGAATGTAAACTGATAAAATCACTATGGAAAACATTATGAAGTTTCTCCAAAAGTTAAAAGTATAACTACCATATGATCCAGCAATTTTGCTTCTAGGTATTTATTAAAAAAAAAAATTAAAACAGTAATTAAAAAAGATATATGCATCTAAATGTTTATTGCAGTAGTATTTACAGTAGCCAAGATATCACAGCCACCTAAATGTCTATTGATATGTGAATGGATAAAGATGTATTACATTTATGTGTATATATGTAATAGAATATATATTATAAATATAATATATAATATAAAATAGAATATTATTCAAGCATTAAAAAGAATGAAATCTTGACATTTGCAACAACATAGATGGACCTAGTTTTTATTATGCTGAGGGAAATATCAGACAGAAAAAGGCAAATATCACATTATTTCACCAATATGTGGAATCTAAATAAACAAGACAAACAAATAAACAAAACAAAATAGAAACGGGCTCCTAGATACAGGGAACAAACTGGTGGTTGACAGAGGAGAGGGTGTGGGGGTTGGGTCAAATAGGTGATGGGGATTAATAGGTAAAATCTTTCAGTTATAAAATAAGTAAACCATGGGGATATAATGTATATCATAGGGAATATAATCAATAATATTGTAATAACTTGTATGACAGATGGTAACTAGACTTATCATGGTGATCATTTTGTAATGTATAAAAATATTCAATCACTATGTTGTATAACTGAAACTAATATAATATTGTGAGTCAACCACAATTCAATAAAAACAAAGAAATTGCATTCTAAGCCAGGAATAAATCATGCACACAAAATAAAATATTTCATTTGTTTTATAATATAATAATAAACTCAAGTCTGATGCCAATGTGATTATTTTGGTCCGGTCTACACAAACCTTTGTTGTGGCTACATGTATTTCTACTTACCTTTGTGACATTTATTCCTCTGATCCTGAGATCGTCAGAAAAAGAAAGGAATGTTGTCCAATTTTACAATAAAATAACATTTGCTCTTTTAGGTTGGCAGCCACCACTAAGTCCAACTTGGTTTCCTCTAGGATATTTTTTATAAACTAGCTTGCCTTTCTCTGATATATTTTCTACATATGGCAATCACATATCTTTGAAAACTGAAAACACATTCATATACAAATGGTTGTAAATCCCATAAGCATTCAACTTGCCTATCAAGAATATGGAAGTTATATTTATTTATTTAATTTATTTTTGTTACAGATGTTTCTCCTTTTCTTCCTATTGACACCCTCCTCCCTGCTCCTGCCATACCCCTTCACAGTACTGTTGTCTGTGTCCATTGGTTATGCTTATATGCATATAAGTTCTTTGGTGTATTTCTTCCCATCCTCTCCCCCCTTCTTTCTGTGAGGTTTGTCAGTTTGAAGTTTAAAAAATAATAGAGCTATTTGGATGAACCCTCAAAATTTATAAATAGTAATTGTCTTTTACCAGAGTTTATTGCGGATTGTGCTTTTGTGTTATAAATGTTATAAAATATAAAAAATGAGTTTAGAATGATAAATCAGCAGGCCCCTTAAGCTGTTGTAAGGAATGGAGTTGGAGATAAATAGAAAAGCAAGGAAAAGGGAATAAGGTAACATGTGGATTTATTCAAGGGGCAGAGAGTTATGATAACATAACATGTAGCTGAACTGAATAATAGCAATTTGGTCAGGAAAGGCCTCAAAATACAGGCTTTTTTTTTTTTTTTTTTTTTTGCTAGGAAAGAAGTATAAGGATACATGAGGGAGATTTACAAAGAAATAATTTGTTGCTCCTAGGGATAAGGAAATTATTAGAATAATTTTACAGAAGGTAGCTTTGGTCTGAAAACAAAGGGAAATACCAAGATCTCAACAAGACAAGAAGACCCACTATTGCTGGGATAAATACCAAATTAAGCAATTTTATAGACACATAATTGACATAGTATTATTTAATAATCATCACCCTCTCTGAATTCTTATTTGAACTCTCATAAAGGAGTCTTCTTTCCTAACCTCACAGAATGCTAGAGTCTGATATAAACTTCTATTGTGATACTTACCATATCGTTTTGATTGTTGGTTTTATTTTTCATCTCTCCCAGGAGAGTAGCATAGAGTCTGATGCATAGCCGTTTCTCCAAAATATTTCTTTTTCAAATTGTATTTTTTTTATTTTTATTTTTATTAATTTATTGGGGTGACAGTGGATAATAAGATTATATGGTACCTGATCTGCATATTACACTATGTGCTCACCACCCAAAATCAAATCACCTTCAGTCACTATATATTTGACACCATTAATCCTTTACTAATCCCCAATCACCATCTCTCAGGAACCAAAATATTTCTTAAATTAGAAAAATCATATTCATCTCTATTGTTTTCTATATATAAATTTTATTCCATATATACTTTCTCTTATAGAAGATTCTTTAGGCCTGGCTGGTTTGGCTCAGCGGTTAGAGCGTCGGCCTGCGGTCCGGAGAGACCCGGGTTCGGTTCCCGCTAAGGGCACGTGCTTCGGTTGCAGTTTGTCCCCGGCCCTGGTTGGTCGTGCGGGTGGCAGCCACTCGATGTGTCCCTTCACGTCGATGTTTCTCTCTCTCTCTCCCTCCCACTCTATCTGTACAAAAAATGGAAAAATATCCTCGGGTAAGGATTAAAAAAAAAAAAAAAAAAAAAAAAGAAGATTCTTTAAAAATAAAAAAATAAGTTTAATTATGATGAATAGGATGAGAAAAACAGACTGGGAGAAGATATTTGCAAAAGATACATCTGACCAAGGACTATTGTCCAAAGTGTACAAAACACTCTTAGAAATAAGCAATACGAAAAAAACCCAATTTAAAAAATGAGCCAAATACTTTAACAGATACCTTATTTAAAAAGATATACAGATGAAAAATCAGCATATGAAAAGATCCTTTACATCATATGTCATCAGGGAAATGCAATTAAAATAGCAAAATACCACTATACACCTATTATAATGGCCAAAATCTGGAATGTGGATGATACCATATGCTGTTGAGGATGTGAAGCAACAGGAATTCTCATTCATTGCTGGTGGGAATCTAAAATGGCACAATCACTCTGGAAGACAATTTGGAGGTTTCTTTGAAAACTAAACACATTCTTACCATATAATCCAGTAATCATTGGGATTTTATTTTATTTTTTTAAATGAATTTTTATTTATTTTTTGTTACAGATATTTTACCTTTTTACCCCATTGGCACCCCCCACCCCACCCCCCCTCCACCCTGTCCCCGGCTTAGTTGTCCATGTCCATTGGTCATGCATACATGCATATAAGTTCGGTGGTTAATCTCTTCCCACCCCCCCACCCCCATCCCCTCTTCTGAGGGATGTCAGTCTGTGGCCTACTTCCATGTGTCTGGGTCTACTGTATTCCTCAGACTGTTATGTTCATTATATTCCGTATATAAGTGAGATCATGTGGTATTTGTCTTTTTCTGCTTGGCTTCTTTCACTTAGGATAATACTTTCCAGGTCCCTCCATGTCGTCTCAAAGGATAAGAGATCTTTCTTTCTT
Source organism: Molossus molossus (assembly GCF_014108415.1). NCBI lineage: Eukaryota > Metazoa > Chordata > Mammalia > Chiroptera > Molossidae > Molossus > Molossus molossus. The sequence goes on along the minus strand of NW_023425355.1, from coordinate 26,086,554 downwards.
ACCGCTGCATAGTACTCCATTGTGTATATGTACCACAGCTTTTTTATCCATTCGTCCACTGCTGGACACTTGGGCTGTTTCCAGATCTTAGCTATTGTAAATAGTGCTGCTACGAACATGGGGGTACATATATTCTTCCTGATTGGTGTTTCAGGCTTCTTAGGGTATATTCCCAACAGTGGGATCACTGGGTCAAATGGAAGTTCAATTTTTAATTTTTTGAGGTAGCACCATAGTGTTTTCCATAGCGGCTGCACCAGTCTGCATTCCCACCAGCAGTGTATTAGAGTCCCCTTTTCTCCACACCCTCGCCAACACTTGTTGTTTGATGATTTGTTGATGGCGGCCATTCTGACAGGTGTGAGGTGATACCTCATTGTTGTTTTAATTTGCATCTCTCTGATGATTAGTGATGTTGAGCATTTCTTCATATGTCTCTTGGCCATTTGTATGTCCTGTTTGGAGAGGTGTCTATTCAGCTCCTCTGCCCATTTTTTAATTGGGTTCTTTGTCTTCCTTTTGCGGAGTTGTATGAGCACTCTATATATATTGGAAATTAACCCCTTATCTGATACATCATTGGCAATGATGTTCTTTCATACAGTGGGTTGCCTTTCCATTTTGATGATTGTTTCTTTTGCTGTGCAGAAGCTTTTTAGTTTGATGTAGTCCCATGTGTTCATTTTCTCCTTTATTTCTGTTGCCTTAGGTGATGTATCAGTGAAAATTCTGCTCCATATAATGTCCGAAATTTTGTTGCCTACATTTTCTTCTAGAATTTTTATGGGTTCACGGGTCACATTTAAGTCTTTTATCCATTTTGAGTTTATTTTTGTGTATGGTGTAAGTTGATGGTCTAGTTTCATTTTTTTGCATGTAGCTGTCCAATTTTCCCAACACCATTTATTAAAGAGGCTGTCTTGACTCCACTGTACGCTCATGCCACCTTTGTCAAATATTAATTGAGCGTATTGCCTTGGGTCCATTTCTGGGTTTTCAGTTCTGTTCCACTGGTCTATATGCCTGTTCTTGTGCCAGTACCAGGCTGTTTTGGTTACAGTCGCTTTGTAGTATAACCTGATATCTGGTATTGTGATCCCACCTACTTTGTTCTTCCTTTTCAAGATTGCTGTGGCTATTCGAGGTCTTTTTTGGTTCCATATGAACTTTTGAAGTATTTGTTCTAGTTCTATGAAATATGTCGTTGGTATTTTGATGGGGATTGCATTGAATCTATAGATTGCTTTGGGTAGTATGGACATTTTAATGATGTTAATTCTTCCAATCCATGAACAGGGTATGTGCTTCCACTTTTTTATATCTTCCTCTATTTCTTTTTTCAATGACCTGTAGTTTTCTGCAAATAGGTCCTTTACTTCTTTGGTTAAGTTTATTCCTAGGTATCGTAATTTTTTTGGAGCGATGGTAAATGGGATTGTTTTCTCAGTTTCTCTTTCTGTGAGTTCATCATTGATGTACAAGAAAGCCATCGATTTCTTGACGTTAATTTTGTATCCTGCTACTTTGCCAAATTCATTTATTAAGTCTAATAGATTTTTGATGGAGTCTTTAGGGTTTTCTATGTACAATATCATGTCATCTGCAAATAATGACAGTTTCACTTCCTCCTTTCCAATTTGGATCCCTTTAATTTTTTCTTCATGTCTGATTGCTGTGGCTAAGACTTCCAGTACAATGTTAAATAAGAGTGGCGAAAGTGGACATCCCTGTCTTGTTCCTGTTCTTAATGGAAATGATTTTAGTTTCTGCCCATTGAGTATGATGTTGGCTGTAGGTCTTTCATATATGGCCTTTATTATGTCGAGATATGATCCCTCTATTCCTACATTGCTGAGTGTTTTTATCAGAAATGGATGCTGGATTTTGTCGAATGCTTTTTCAGCATCTATTCATATGATCATGTGGTTTTTATTCTTCATTTTGTTTATGTGGTGTATCACGTTCATTGATTTGCGAATATTGTACCAGCCTTGCATCCCTGGAATGAATCCCACTTGGTCATGGTGAATAATTTTCTTGATGTATTTCTGGATCCGATTTGCTAATATTTTGTTCAGGATTTTGGCGTCTATGTTCATCAGGGATATTGGCCTGTAGTTTTCTTTCTTCGTAGTGTCTTTTTCTGGTTTTGGAATTAGAATTATGCTGGCCTCATAGAACTTGTTTGGAAGACTTCCTTCTTCTTGAATTTTTTGAAATAGTTTGAGGAGAATGGGTGTTAGTTCTTTTTTGAATGTTCGGTTAAAACTCCCCCGTGAAACCATCTGGGCCTGGGCTTTTGTTTGCTGGGAGAGTCTTGATTACCTCTTCAATTTCCTTAGTTGTTATTGGTCTGTTCAAGTTTTCTATCTCTTCCGGGAATAGTTTTGGGAGACTGTGTGTTCTTAGAAATTCATCCATTTCGCTTAGATTGTCGAATTTGTTGCCATATAGTTGTTCATAGTAGTTGTTAATGATCTTTTGTATTTCCGTGGTGTTGGTTGTTACTTCTCCTCTTTCATTTCTGATTTTGTGTATTTGTGTTCTCTCTCTTTGTTTCTTGGTGAGTCTAGCTAAGGGTCCATCAATCTTGTTTATCTTTTCGAAAAACCAGCTCTTTGTTTCATTGATCCTTTGAATTGTTTTTTTGGAATCTATGTCATTTATTTCTGCTCTGATCTTTACTATTTCCTTCCTTATACTTACTCTGGGGTTTTCTTCTTGTTTGCTTTCTAATTCTTTAAGTTGTGAGGGTAGACAGTAAATTAGAAATTTTTCTTGTTTTTTGAGGTAGGCCTGTAGTGCTATGAACTTCCCTCTCAGAACTGCTTTCGCTGCATCCCATAGATTTTGTGTTGTTGTGTGTTCATTTTCATTGGTTTCCAGGAAGTTTTTAATTTCTTCCTGGATCTCCTCGGTGACCCATTCATTGTTTAATAACATGCTATTTAGCCTCCATGTGTTGAAATGTCTTTGCATGTTCTTGTTGCAATTGATTTCTAGTTTCATGCCATTGTGATCTGAGAAGATGCTTGATATGATTTCAATCTTCTTGAACTTGTAGAGATTTAGTTTGTGTCCTATCATGTGGTCTATCTTTGAGAATGTCCCATGTGCACTTGAGAAGAATGTGTATTCTGTAGTTTTGGGGTGTAATTCTCTGTAGATATCTATTAAATCCATTTGGTCTAGTGCTTCATTTAGAGTCTCTGTTTCCTTGCTAATTTTTGCCTAGACGATCTATCCAGTGCTGTCAACGGGGTGTTGAAGTCCCCTGCTATGATTGTATTGTTGTCGATTTCTCCTTGGAAGTCCTCCAGAAGATTTTTAATATATTTTGGTGCTCCTATATTGGGTGCATATAGGTTTATCAAGGTTATATCTTCCTGTTGGATAGATCCTTTCAATATTATGTAGTGGCCGTCTTTGTCTCTAGTTATGGTCTTCATTGAAATCTATTGTATCAGATATGAGAATTGCTACCCCAGCTTTTTTTTTGCATTCCATTTGCTTGGAAAATTTTTTTCCATCCCTTCACTTTCAACCTATGTGAGTCTTTTGTTGAGAGGTGGGTCTCTTGTAAACAACATATAGATGAGTCATGCTTTCTTATCCAATCAGCTACTCTGTGTCTCTTTATGGGAGCATTCAATCCATTTACGTTTAAGGTGATTATTGATATGTACTTATTTATTGCCATTTTTGTTTAGTGTGGTTCTATTTTTCTTCCCATTTCTACTGCTAATTACAGCAGTCCTTTTAACGTTTCTTGCAGTGCTGGTTTGGTGCTAATGTATTCCCTTAGCTTTTTTTTTGTCTGGGAAGCTCTTTATTTGATCTTCTATTTTGAATGATAGCCTTGCTGGGTAGAGTAGTCTTGGATTCAGATTCTTGTTTTTCATGACTTTGATTACTTCATGCCATTCTCTTCTGGCCTGTAGTGTTTCTTGTGAGAAGTCAGCTGAGAGCCTTATGGGGTTCCCTTTGTAGGTAACCTGTTGCTTATCTCTTGCTGCTTTTAGGATTCTCTCTTTATCTTTGATTTGTGGCATTTTAATTACTATGTGTCTTGGTGTGGGCCTGTTTGGGTTCTTCTTACTTGGGACTCTCTGTGCTTCTTGAACTTGAATGCCTTCTTCCTTCACCAAATTAGGGAAGTTTTCTCTCACTATTTTTTTGAATATATTCTCTATCCCTTGCTCCTTTTCTTCTTCTTCGGGGACTCCTATGATGCGAATATTATTACGTTTCCAGGTGTCCCATAGTTCTCTTAAGCTGTCTTCCTGTTTTTTAATAGTTTTTTCCTTTTGTTTTTCTGATTGGTTGATTTTTTCTACCCTGTCTTCTAATTCACTGATCCGGTCCTCAGCTTCCCCTACTCTGCTTTTTAAACCTTCCAATGTGTTTTTCATTTCGGATATGTCATTTTTTATCTCTTGTTGTTGGTTTTTAATTTCCATTTGGCTTATTTTCAGTGTCTCTATGTCCTTACTCATGCTGTTCAGCTTCCTCAAGATCATGGCTCTGAATTCTAGCTCTGTTAACATGCCTAATTGCTCCACATTGATCTCATCTTCGGTGGAGGTGGCTTGCTCTTTCATTTGGCTTCTGTTTCTGTGTTTCACCATTTTGGCTATCACTGTGGGCTTTGGAGCCTGTCAAGTTCTCCCTGTGGGTGTTGGTGTTCTGCTGTTTGTGGCTCCCTCTCCTGTGTTTAGATGAGCGACGGAGGACCCACGTTGAACACCACTGTCAAGTCTTACTTTCCTGGTTAAAGTTGCCAGCCCAGGAAACGTACTGTTATCCTCTAGCTTTTTGCCTGGAGGATAGCAGTCTAGGTTACTTGATGAGTTTTGGGTTGTCAGTTGATTGAAAAACTCCCTCTGGTGCTCAGCCAAGGGGCTTTCAGGAGGGTGGGGCAGATGCTGGTTGTTAGTGAGCCTCAATTAGCACTTCAGTGGCCCACAGGGTGGGGTTGGATCTCTGAGGGAGGGGCTGCTGCCTCTCCTCAGAGCCCTGGGAAGGAGCAATGTGGCCACTGTCCTGAGTGGCTGCACTCAGCCAAAGCTCTGAGCGCCCTCCAAACCCCGAGTGTCCCGACACAGCTCCAGTCCAGTCCGCCCTCCCTCCGCCGGAGCTCAAGGTGAGTGGCTGTGGCTGTTTCAGCCTCTGTCCCGGCTGCGCTGTGGAGCCGCCTGGGAGTGTAACCCGAGGGCGCTGCTCCCAGCTAAGGCTGCTGCCCAGCTGCCGACCGTGGGCTCCCAGCCCCGTCTCGCGCCTTCGCAAGCCTACCAGGATGGAGTCAGTGTCCCTCGTTGTATGGTCCTCGCAAGGTGCTTTTCTGTTGTTTTTTCCCGTCGATTTGTCTGTGTTATAGTTGTAATTCCAGTTTGGTTCTGGGAGACGGTCTGTGTAGCTCCGTTCACTCCGCCGCCATTTTTCTTTTTCAATCATTGGGATTTTAAAGTTCTACTCGTGGAGTGATAAGTACTGGTGGTTACCAAATAATTTGTTTTTTTAACAAAACTATTAAAAATAAACATACACACACATACATATACACTGCATTTCAAAGTGATAAGCACATATATTTTAGATGGTTATCTCCAGTTTGTTGAGAAGTGACTGTTTATAATTAAAATTGTCATTGTATTGTTTCTGCTTCATTCAAGGTAAAACTATCACTTTAATAATTTTCAAGAAAAATGTGATCTTTTCTGTACTCCTACTCATTTAATGTGACTTCAAAATAATACTTTGCACTAAATTTTGCATAATGAACATGGCAACTTCATAGAAACCTAAATGTTTATTATTTCAATACGAATAACGAATAACTCTGGGGTTAGTGTTCTTAATGAAAGAATATTATTTTCATTTTTTTAATCACAATTTACCTAACCAAGAAGAGGCAAGGACATTTCATATAAACACCAGCTCTCACAGATAATTTTATAAATATGGCTTCAGTCAGTAGTGAATACCTTTTATTTATTTATTTTACTTTTTTTCTTTATTGATTTTAGAAAGAAAGAAAGGGAGAGAGAAATAGAAACACTGATGAGAGAGAACATTGATTGGCTGCCTCCTGCATGTCCCCCATTGGTGATTTGGCCCACAACCTGGGCATGTGCCTTGGGCGGGAATTGAACCGGCAACCTCTTGGTGCGTGGGTTGATGCTTAACCACTGAGCCACACCGGCTCGGAAGTAGTGAGTACCTTTTAATAGCACTCAATCAAGGTTGATGAGTAATCAGAAATTCTATATTAGTTCAAAGTTTATTATGTCAGACATTCTTTGGTTTCTTATTTTAGGGATGTGGTGAACTGAGTCCCAACTAGTCACATGCCAAATATCCAGGACTCAGATATGAGTATGCCAGTAGCTAGCATTTAAAAACAGAAATTAAGGGAAATTATGTCCAGTGGCAAAACAGCAAGTATTATTATTTTGGAAGTATTCATTTTGTTTCTTAAAGACACTGACAATCACTGACAGAATAAGGTAAAAGATAGCTTGGTCTGAGAAGTTGATGTTAGTGATGAATGAAAGTAGAGCACAGTTGAATTATCCATGGCCAAGTACAAAGTCAAAATATCTGAACATCTAGAATAATAATAACAAATTACTTCTTGAGCTACATATTAGAATCACCAGACTCTATGCCACACTAATTTATTAAATAGGAATATGGGGGTTAAGGCCAGGCATCAGTTTTTTTAAAAGCTTTTGAATACATATTTTAATGATGAACCAAGTTTGAGGAACTCCATTATAGATCAGTGCTTATCAAAATTTAATGTGCACATGAATCACCTTGGAACCTTATTAAAATGTAAATTTTGATTCAGTAGGTCTGAGATGAGGCTAGAGATTCTGCAATTTCTAACAAGCTCTCAGGTGATGGTGATAGTATTGGTTGTTGATCACAATGGGTAGGCAAGTAAATGAAATGAAAAGTGAAGAAAGAAGAGGAATATTTCATGTGTGTATGAGACAGGGGAAAGATGTTGAATGAATCCAAGGGCACTCTTTTGAGTTCATCTTGATGTGTATTAAAAACAGGAGAAGGCCTTCATGACTTTGTCATGTTTCAGCTTTAGCTCATACTGCTAGCACATGCAAAGAGACTAATAAATTCTTGAGCATCTGTTTCAAACAACTGTATATGAGAAAGTCCACCTTGGTCAGAGCTCTGCAGGATGACTTCCTGAAAAAAACTTTTGTTATCACAAAAATAGCAAACAATCACAACCAGAACACATAAACAGCTGGTTTCTTCAATGGCAGAAACACATTTATTTTAAAGTCGCTGACCACTAATTTTTTAATGGTTTCAGAAACTTGCTATAAAAATCAAGAGACAAAAATACATACTCTACAAAAATAAAAAGAAAACCCATTTTAACAAGGAATCCAAATTTAATACAAAACATACCTCTGAAAAATGACAGTGCCTGACACTCATCCCCCTTGTTCTGCAACTTTAGTTGAATTACTTGAACTACTCTCTGGGGGTTGGGGGGGGGAGTAGAGAAAAGATATTTTTAGTGTTAGGTCATAACAACGCAAACTTTTAAATGTTTTATAGAAACTCTTTGTAACCCTTGTCTCTGGGGACAGGTCTAAAACCTGTAGTATTGGCTAGACATGTTCTATCTATCCTTTACTATATATATATATATGGAAACATCACTCAGTATATTTTTGAGCTATGTGCCTACTTGGCTCAGGCATATAGTTCATCAAACACGGAGCCAGGGCTTCATGTACACCACATTACTGATACCTAAACATGCTTTGAAATTCTACTTTCTGGCTCAGGAGCTGTCAGCATGCATTTGATCAGTCTGAACAAAGAAAAGAAGAATGCTTGTCTCTGAGTAAAATTTGATTATTTTACCCTTTCACTTGACCCTAAACCTCTTTGCCAGCAAGTAAACACTTGGGAGCTATGGATCATATGCATTGAAATATATTACTTATATCCCTCCACTGAATATCTATCAGATGTAAATGAGAAAATGCTTGTGAATCACCTAGAACATTATAGATAAAAAGGATTAGACACTATTCATTACCCTTGCCTCTAACTATTATTAGCAAGAGTTTGGGAAAAATATTAATTTTAGCCAAAATATTCTTTCCTGTAAAATAAGCATATAGTAATTATGTTTTACAGAGTTTTAGAGAAAATAGATTAAGGAAAACAATTTGGGCTTCAGTGAAGAGTATAGTATATAACCCACAGTAGAACTATAATGAATTGCAACAACTGACGTCATCACCATCATCACCATTATTTTATATTAGTGAAACTAAAATTTAAAGAATTGTGTTCTACTCTGGCTTTATATCAATAACTTATGATCACAGTTGACATAATTTTTAAATGATTCATGTACATCTAGTATTCATTTTCATAAAATATCTATACCTACAATATCTTTGGATTAAGGTTCCAGCTGTTATTTTCAGTGTGATGCTTTTGCAGCTCTGTGTCTTCATTTGCATTTCTCTTTATCTCTTAGCTAGAAAGCAGCAGAAGTAGAAAGACCATTTTAGCATGAAACAATTAGAATAGAGGGGTCCTTCTTTTGAGTAATTAATTTTGTATGTATATATTGGTCTACCCTTAAAGCCTTCTTTTATTTGGAGTATTTACAGTTGACCCATTTTTGTTCACTTTAAGGCAGTATAATACAATATCTTTCTGAATCCAATATGCAGTCTATATCCAAACCAGAGGAGCTATGTTAGCATGAATATTATCTAACTACAGGAATTTACTAAGCTATAGGTTAATTATAGTGATAATTCTACTGGCTTTTTCAGTTTCAGGAGAAGGTATGGTATAGTGGTTAAAAGGTAGGCTTTGAAGTCAGACTGCCTGGGTAAAGAATTCTAGATATTCATTTGCTACCTGGGTGACCAAAGGCAAGAAATCTAATCTCTAATTGTCCCTGTTCCCTTAAGTGTAAATTAATTGTGATAATAGTAGTGAATGCACAGTATTGTTTTGAGGATTAAATAAATCATTATATGTATTGTGTTTAGCTTATGGTAATTATTCAATACATTTCAGTTATGATGACAATGACAATAATCAAAGTGGCTCAAAAGAAGCCAAAGGTTTTCTTTAGCACACTGAGTTTTTATAGTTCTATAAAAGACAATTATGACTTCTGCTCTCTAAATCTTTTTGGTTTGGGATTTGACACTTATTATAGGGCAATACTCTGTCCTTCAGTTTTCCTAAAAGACATAATGGACTTTTTAATGCAGGACTCTATTTCCTTGACAATCAGTGAATTTCAGGCTAGTATTCTGCCTTTATAACAGAACATTATGACAATTTCAGTACTTTTTTGCCAATGGGAATTGCTGTCTGGTTCATGAGAATATGGCTTTTTTTGAACTTTTCTACTTTCTTAGCACTCATGGGAATATATAAAATATGAAAGATGATCTCTTACCATAGAGTTAACTTTAAAAAATTTAATTAGCACATTTAAAAATCCACTGAGCTAATATTTTCATACAAAAATTAGCATTCCTCAGGCTTACAAAATGAACTTGGAGGTATATACCTCATTTTATGTTAGAAGTAAGGCATCTTGTCTGACTCAGAGACCAAGCTACAGGCAATCTCCTTATTCCCACAGGTAACTCCCACTGTAACGCAGTTGTTACAAGTCCTTAGCAAAGCCTAGGAGTTTGAATAGCCTTAGTAGTCAGATGTATCTGGATTTAAATGCTGCCTCTGTCACTTAGCTGTATGATGTTAGTATAGTCAACTCCTATAAATATCAAACCTCAGTTCCCTTATCTTTACATTGTGTGGTAAAAGAGATAACCCATGTAATATACTTAACAGAAGATCTGCTACACAAGTACTTGTAAATAATTGATACTGGTTTTATTATAATCTTCATATGCATGGCTTCCTGAATTGTTTCTCGATTTCACACACCTTTTAACAAAGAAAATACAGAGAAAAATCCATTGGCTTTTTCTAATTAATGTCAGTTACTTCTTCTTTTTCTATTTTTTCCCCTCTGAGATGGCCAGTGAGTTAACCCTACTCCCACTCCATGCTGTTTTCTCATTTTTCAGTTTTTTTTTTTGTTTTGTTTTGTTTACAAATGATGCAGCAGTGGCGGGGCGGGGCATTGGCACTGTGCCTGGCACATACATGTATCAACATTGCAAAATAATATCGTATTTGTTGTTATAACTATCAATATTAGTTTTATTTGATGATAAAAATTAATTTTATTTTCCAGAAAAATCTAGAAACATCTTATAACACCCTCTAGGATGATTGTTGCTTTTGTATCAAACACAGCTGTATATATAATATAAAGACTGGATTCAGACTACACTGGAGCTCCACATAATTTTAAATTTTAAACCTGAAGAAACAGAAATGACCATGTCATTTTGTAGAAGTCCTAGGATATCAGTTACTTTACGACAATAGCTCGTCTGTTGTTTCCTTTATCTTCTCTTCAGCAAAGATCACATCTAATGATCAGTGTAGGGGCTCCAAGCCCTATTCTGATCCCATAGGGTCAGAGAAAAGTATATTATGTAATGCTGGTTCAAGAACACTCAAAACAGATATTTTTATACTCTTGGCTTATTCATTTTTATGATGAAAATGTAGACAGCTAAATGTCAGCGGAATAAAATTAATCAGAACCTAATATTAATCTCTCAGTTTGAAGAAAACATGCTTCTTACCCCTTGAATGTCTTTCTAGTCTATATGAAATGGATGTACTAATCATGAATAAATGATGTACATATTTATCAGTAAGACCATTAATATGATACTGCAAATACAAGTCAGCTAAGCTCCTTGCATTGATTTAATTTTGTTTGGGGTTTTTTTAATTAATAAAGTAGGAATACTGGGTCAAATGACAATTCAATTTTAAATTTTTTGAGGTAACACCATATTGTTTTCCATATGGAAAACTAGTGGCTGCACCAGTCTGCATTCCCACCAGCGGTGTACTAGACTCCCCTTTTCTTCACACCCTCAAAAACATGTGCTGTTTGATGCTTTGTTGATGCTGGCCATTTCAAGAGGTGCGAGGTGATACCTCATTGTTTTTTTAATCTGCATCTCTCTGATGATTAGTGATGTTGAGTATTTCTTCATATGTCTCTTGGCCATTAGTATGTACTGTTTGGAGAGGTATCTATTTAGCTCCTCTGACCATTTTTTAATTGGGTTCTTTGTCTTCCTTTTGTTGAGTTGTATGAGCACTCTATATATTTTTTAAATCAACCCCTTATCTAATGTATCATTGGCAATTATGTTCTCCCATACAGTGGGTTGCCATTCCATTTTGATGGGTTTTCCTTTTGCTGTGCAGAAGCTTTTGAGTTTGAGGTAGTCCTATGTGTTCATTTTTTCCTTTGTTTCTGTTGCCTTAGGTGATGTATCAATGAAAATTCGGCTGCATATGATGTCTGAAATTTTGTTGCCTACATTTTCTTCTAGGATTTTTATGGATTCATAGGTCACATTTTAGTCTTTTATCCATTTTGAGTTTATTCTTATGTGTGGTGTAAGTTGATTGCCATTTGACCCAGTGATCCCACTTCTACTAATATACCCTAAGAAGACTGAAACACCAATCAGAAAGAATATATGTACCCCCATGTTCATAGCAGCACTATTTACAATAGCTAAGATCTGGACACAGCCCAAGTGTCTATCAGTAGACAAATGGATTAAAAATCTGTGGTACATATACACAATGGAGTACTATGCAACTGTAAGAAAGAAAGATCTCTTATCCTTTGAGACAACATAGAGGGACCTGGAGAGTATTATCCTAAGTGAAACAAGCCAAGCAGAGAAAGACAAATATCACATGGTCTCACTTATTTGTGGAATATAATGAACATAACAGTCTGAGAAACAGAGTACACCCAGAGATGTGGAAGTAGGGTACAGATTGACAACCCTCAGAAGAGAGGGTAGGGGTTGAAGGAAAAGATAAACCACAGAATTTATATGCATGTACGCATAACCAATGGACATGAACAAGAAAGCTGGGGATGGAGTGGGGGGGATGGGGAGGAGGGTGTCAATGGAGAACAAAAGGAGAAACATCTTTAACAAAAATAAAATAAGAAAAATAAGAAAAAACAAACAAAAAAGGGGGACAACAAAAGGATGGTTGCAGGAAGGACCAAAGGGAGGGTGAGTGCATGAGAGAGTGAACTAGTGTGTGAGAGTGAATGGACGTGAAGGTGGATGACCAAACTCTTGCAGTGCAGAGACACAGAGCAGAAGGTTCCTATGCTGTGGACTGGTGCAGTCAGCTACCACGGTAAGTGGCTCTCCAAGGAGCTTCTCCCTGTGCCATGGGGAGGTCCCAACATTTTGGAAGATCCTGAGTCTTACCTGGGAGGTGGCAGTGGGAACAGCTAAAGCCCAGCAACCTGAACCTATCAGTGCACCTGGCACCAATGGACCAGTGGACACCCTGTGTCAACACAGACCAGTGCACAGTAGTGGAGCTGACAAGGTGCCGGTTGTGGAAGCCATAAACAGCCTGGAGCCCAGCACCATCCCCCACAGTAGCAGCCTAATAAGAGTCAAGATATAACCTCAGTAACAGAGGCTGGGGAGCAGAAATCGATCCCCAGGCAACAGAAGCACAGTCCAGCAGCTGAGACCCATCCCCAAAAACTACAGCAAAGGCTGAGCAGGAGTTGAATCCCACAGGGCAGCAGCACTCCACAGCTGACAACAGTGAGACCTAGGGCTCCATAGAGGCCTGTGCGACCCAGCAGCCCACAAGAGTGGTGGGAAGCCAGAGCACAAGAGAGCCCAGTGAAATCCAGCTGTACATGGAACCTGCTGGGTTCGGGGTCACCACAGAGGCCTGTGTGACCCAGATACCCACAAGATAGGTGTGGAGTCGGGTCTCCAAAGGGACTGTATGATTCAGAAGCCCGTGGGATCTGTGGGGTGCTGGGGTACCAGAGAGGCCTGTTCAACCCAGCTGCCCACAAGATAGGTGAGGAGCTTGTTCTTCAGAAGAGACAGTGCAATCCAGTTGCCCACCTTATGAGCAGGGAGCTCTGCTCCAACAGGGCTTGAGCTATACAGCTACAGGTGGCACCAGTGACCAGCTGGGAACACAGCTCCAGAGGGGCCCATGTGATCCAGCAGCAGCATCTACCAGGACACACAAATACCAGCCCCAAGTAGTCAGTCCTCCAGGATCCACAGCAGGCAAGAGGTGACATACAACAAAACATTCTGGGATGCACAGTAGCCTTATTTGATATATGGTTAACTGCATACACATCCAAACATCCCTCAGCGGGCCTAGAGCTACCATATGGCTAAAATAGGGAGACAAAGAAACAACACCCAAGGAAAAAGAAAAGAAGGATCACTGGAAAAGGAACTACAGGAAATGGAAGACAGCAACTTCTCAGATAAAGAATTCAAAGCAATGATTTTAAGTGTGCTCAAACAATTTGATGAGAACTACAAGCAACTTAATAAGAATTATGAAGAGCTCACTGGGAACTACTTCAGCTTTCAAAAAGAGGTAGAAGCTATGCATACAAATCAAGAGGAAATAAAAAAAGTCATAAGTATCATAAAAAACCATAGCAGGGTTTAATAGTAGATTAGAAGAAGCTGAAGACTGAATCAGTGCCTTAGAAGACAAGGTAAAGAAAAACATTCAAATAGAGAAGCAAATGGGGAAAAAAAAATTAAGAAGCAGGAGGAAAGTTTAAGGAAGCTGTGGGACAAAAAAAAATGTAACAACATTCACATTATAGGAATACCAGAAGGAGAAAAATCAGAGAGTGGAATAGAAAAGCTATTTGAAGAAATAATGACAGAAAATGTCCCTAAACTGGTGGAGTGAAAAGTTACACAAGTCCAGAAAACACAGAGAGTGCCAAGCAAGATGAACCCCAAATATCCCACAGGTAGACACATCATAATAAAAATGGCAAACATTAAAGACAAAAAAAAGAATCTTAAAGGAAGCAAGAGAGAGACAGAAGTTAACTACAAGAGAGATCCCATTAGACTGTCTGCTGATTTCTCAATAGAAATGATGCAGGCCAGAAGGGCGTGGCATGAAGTGTACAAAGTAATGCAAGGCAAGTGTCTGAATACAAGACTACTCTATCCAGCAAGGCTATCATTCAAAATGGAAGGAGAAATAAAGAGATTCACGGATAAAAAAAAAGCTAAAGGAGTTTACCACCAACAAACCAGCACTGCAAGAAATGCTGAAGGGACAGTTGTAAGAAGAAGAAGAAACAGAGAGAGAGAGAGAGAGAGAGAGAGAGGCATATGATTAAAATGGCAACTACTAACTATCTATCAATAATTACCTTAAATGTAAAAGGCTTAAATGCTCCAATCAGAAGACATAGAGTAGCTGATTGAATAAAACGCAACCCATATATATGCTGTATACAAGCGACCCCCTCACAACAAAAGACTCACACAGGATGAAAGTGAAGGAATGGAAACATATTTTTCAAGCAAATAAAAATGAAAAAAATCTGGTGTAGCAATACTCATATCTGACAAGATAGACTTCAAAACAAGGGCTATAATAAGAGACAGAGAAGGTTAGTACATAATATTAAAAGGAGCAATCCAACAAGGGGATATAACCCTGGTAAACATATATGCACTAAATACGGGAGCACCAAAATATATTACAAAATTTCTGGAGGACTTCAAGGGAGAAATCAATAGCAATACAATCATAGTGGGTGACTTTAACATGCCACTGACACCACTGGATAGATCTTCTAAACAAAAAATGAACAGGACATAGAGTCCTTAGAAGACAAACTAGATCAGTTGGACTTAATTGATATCTATAGAACATTTCACCCCAAAGCTGCAGAATATACATACTTCTCAAGTACACATGGATCATTCTCAAAGATAGACCACATGTTAGAACACAGAGCAAGTCTCTACAAATTCAAGAAGATTGAAATCATATTAAGAATCTTCTCAGATCACAGCAGCATGAAACTAGAACTCAATTACAATAAAAACATGCCAAAACATTCAAATACTTGGAGGCTAAATAGCATGTTATTAAACAACGAATGGGTTACTAACGAGATCAAGGAAGAAATTATAAACTTCTTGGAAACCAATGAAAAGAAACAAACAACACAAAATCTATAAGACTAAGACACAGCGAAGGCAGTCCAGAAAGAGAAGTTCAGAGCAATACAGGCCTACCTCAATAAACAAGACAAATTTCTAATTGACTCTCTAACCCTACACCTTAATGACCTTGAAAGTAAACAAAAAGAAAAACCCAGAACAAGTAGGAGGAAGGAAATACTAAAGGTCAGAGAAGAAATAAACAGCATAGAGACTAAAAAATAATAATTCAAAAGATTAAGGAAACAAAAAGCTGGTCTTTGAAAAGATAAACAGGGTTGATGGATCTTTAGCCAGACTCACCAAGAAACAAAAAGAGAAAAACCAAATAAAATCAGAAATGAAAGAGGAAAAGGAACAACTAACAACACACAAATACAAAGGATCATTGAAACATAATATGAATATGTATACACAAAAAATTGGACAATCTAGGAGAAATGGACAAATTTTTAGAAACACACAGCCTCCCAAAACAGAACGAAGAAGAGATAGAAAACTTGGCATACCAATAACAACAAAGAAAATTGAAGAGGTAATCAAGAAATTCCCAGCAAACAAAAGCCCAGGCCCAGATGGCTTTAAGGAGGAGTTTTATTGAACATTAGAAGAACATCTAATGCCCATTATCCTCAAACAATTCCAAAAAATCTAAGAAGATAGAACACTTCCAAACTTATTTATGAGGCCAGCATAATTCTAATTCCAAAACCAGAAAAAAGACACTACAAAGAAAAAAAAAAAACAACTACAGGGCAATATCCCTGATGAACACAGATACCAAAATCCATAACAAAATATTAGCAAATCAGATCCAGTAATACATCAAAAAATTATTCATCATGACCAAGTGGGTTTCATCCCAGACATGCAAAGATGGTACAATATTTGCAAATCAATAAATGCGATACACCACATAAACAAACAAAAATATCATATGATCATTTGAATGGATGCTGAAAAAGCATTCAACAAAATCCAGCATCCATCTCTGATAAAAATGTTCAGCAATGTGTGAATAGAGGGATCATATCTCGAAATAATAAAGGCCATATCTGAAAGACCTACAGCCAACAGCATACTCAATGGGTAAAAACTGAAAGCATTTCACTTAAGAACAGGAACAAGACAGAGATGCCCACTTTCACTACTCTTATTTCACATAGTACTGGAAGTCTTAGCCACAGCAATAAGACTTGAAGAAAAAATAAAGGGGATCCAAATTGGAAAGGAGAAAGCAAAACTTTTATTATTTGCAGATGACATAATATTGTACATAGAAAAGTCTAAAGACTCCATCAAAAATCTACTAGACTTAATAAATGAATTTGGCAAAGTAGCAGGATACAAAATTAACATCAAGAAATCAATGGCATTCTGCCTTGGCCGGTTTGGGTCAGTGGTTGGAGCATCGGCCTGCAAACCAGAGAGTCCCGGGTTTGGTTCACGCTAGGGGCACATACCAAAAAAAAAAAAAGAAAAAAGAAAAAAATCAACAGCATTCTTATACACCGATGATGAAATCACAGAAAGAGAAATTAAAAAAAAAAATCCCATTTATCATCACAGCAAAACACTAAGATACCTCGGAATAAACTTAACCAAAGAAATAAAGGACCTATTCACAGAAAACTACCACACATTGAAAAAAGAAATAGAGGAAGATATAAAAATGTGGAAGCACATACATTGTTCATGGATTAGAAGAATTATCATTATTAAAATGTCCATACTACACAAAGCAATCTATAGATTCAATGCAATCCCCATCAAAATACCAAAAACATACTTCACAGAACTAGAACAAATACTTCAAAAGTTCATATGCAACCAAAACAGACCCTGAATAGCCACAGCAATCTTGAAAAAAAAGAACCAAGTTGAAAATATCACATTACCAGATTTCAAGTTATACTACAAAGCCACTGTAATCAAAACAGCCTGGTACTGGCACAAGAACAGGCATATAGACCAGTGGAACAGAACAGAGAACCCAGAAATGGACCCAAGGCAATTTGCTCAGTTTATATTTGACAAAGGTGGCAAGAGCATACAGTGGAGTAAAGACAGCCACTTTACTAAATGGTATTGGGATAATTAGACACCTACATGCAAAAAAATGAAACTAGACCATCAACGTACACCACACATGATAATAAACTCAAAATGGATAAAAGATTTAATTGTGATTCATGAATTTATAAAAATCTTAGAAGAAACTGTAGGCAACAAAATTTCAGACATCATATGCAGCAGAATTTTCACTGATATATCACCTAAGGCAACAGAAACAAAGAAGAAAATGAACACATGGGACTACATCAAACACAAAAGCCTCTGCACAGCAAAAGATACAATCATCAAAACGGAAATGCAACCCACTATATGAGAAACTATAATCGCCAATGATGCATCAGATAAGGGGTTAATTTTCAATATATATACAGTGGTCATACAACTCAACAAAAGAAAGACAAAAAACCCAATTAAAAAATGGGCAGAGGAACTAAATAGACACCTTTGCAAACAGGACATACAAATAGCTAAGAGACATATGAAGAAAGGCTCAACATCATTAATCATCAGAGAGTTGCAAAATTAATTAAATAATTAATAAAAAAGAAAAAACTAACATTTTAATTTATAACTTAATAAAATAAATACTAGCTTTGAAAGCAAATATAAATAAATTAATTTTTAAAAATAACCAGAGAAAGTAGTTTATACCTTAAAACATCATACAGAGTGATTTTCACCTTTTTTTTGGCAAGTTTTTATTTATTTATTTTAATTAATTAATTTATTTTTGTTATAGATGTTTCTCCTTTTTTCCCCACTGATTCCCCCTTCCCCCTCCCTCCCCACCCTGTCCCCAGCTTTGTTGTCCATATCCATTGTTCATGCATACATGCATATAAATTCTGTGGATTATCTCTCCCCCACCCTCCCTCTTCTGGGGATTGTCAGTCTGTACCCCACTTCCACGTCTCTGGGACTACCCGCTTCCTCAGACTGTTATGTTCATTGCATTACACAAATAAATGAGATCATATGATACTTGTCTTTCTCTGTATGGCTTGTTTCACTTAGGATAGTACTTTTCAGGTCCATCCATGTAGTCTCAAAGGATAAGAGATCTTTCTTACAGCTGCATAGTACTCCATTGTGTATATGTACCACTGCTTTTTTATCTATTTGTCTACAATGGATATTTGGGCTGTTTCCAGATCTTAGCTATTGTAAATAGTGCTGTTACAAACATGGGGGTACATATATTCCTTCTGATTGGTGTCTTAGGCTTCTTAGGGTATATTTCTAGAAGTGGGATCACTGGGTCAAATGGCAGTTCAATTTTAAATTTTTTGAGGTAACACCATATTGTTTTCCATAGTGGCTGCATCAGTGTGCATTCCCACCAGCACTGTACTATAGTCCCTTTTTCTTTTCTTTTCTTTTCTTTTCTTTTCTTTTCTTTTTCTTTTCTTTTCTTTTCTTTTCTTTTCTTTTCTTTTCTCTTCTCTTCTCTTCTCTTCTCTTCTCTTCTCTTTCTTTTCTTTTCTTTTTCCTTCTCTCCTCTCCTCTCCTCTCCTCTCCTCTCCTCTCCTCTCCTCTCCTCTCCTCTCCTCTCCTCTCCTCTCCTCTCCTCTCCTCTCCTCTCCTCTCCTCTCCTCTCCTCTCCTCTCCTCTCCTCTCCTCTCCTCTCCTCTCCTCTCCTCTTTCTTTTCTTTTCTTTTCTTTTCTTTTCTTTTCTTTTCTTTTCTTTTCTTTTCTTTTCTTTTAGCATTATTAACTTTAATAATGAGAGAACTATAAATTTATTAACAGCAAACTTTGGTATTAAATAATCCACTTACATGGTATATATATATTTTTATTTTCATTATTCAAATTACATTTCCCCCTTAAGCACTAGAATTATTTGGAAGGTTACAGTTCAGTATTTTTAATTAAATTCATTGGGATGACATTAGTTAATAGAACCATGTAAGTTTCAAGTGTACAATTCTATGATCTGTATATTGTATTGTGTGCCCACCATCCAAAATCACATCATTTTCTGTCACCATATATTTGGCCTCATTTACCCTTTACTACCCCCTCACCCATTCCCTCTGGTCACCACCATACTGTTGTATGGGTCTATAAATTTCAGTTTTATATCCCACATATGATTGAAATCATATAGTTCTTAGCTTTATCTGTCTGACTTATTTAACGTAGAATAATATTCTCAAGATCCATCCATGTTGCCACAAATGACAGTATTTCATCTTTCCTTATGGCTGACTAGTATTCCATTGTATATATGTACCACATTTTCTTTACCTAATCACCTACTGAAGGACACTTTGGTTTTTTTTCATGTCTTGGCCACTGTGAATAAAACTCCAGTGTAAAATATTTAATTCACTTTTGATTTTGAAATATTAAGTATGGATGTTAAAATGTTTAGGGTCACTATAAATAAAAATCACTTTGAGATATAGCTTCTACGTAAACAGAGATTTAAATGCTGAAGGGAAAAAACACATAAAGCAAAATACAACAAAAAATTAAAAACATAGAAAAGGTAGAATGTATAGAAAGCAGGAAATAAGATGGTAGAAACAAATTCAAAATAGAGGTGATAATGATAACTGTGAATGGAGAAAATTCTCCATTTAAAGATGAATTTACCAAAATTAAATTTTAATAAATCCAACTACTGTCAGCAATTTAAAACATAATGATAAAAAAAGAAAAATGAAAAATATATATCAGGCAAATGTTATTCAAATAAATCTAATTTGCTTTTATTAATATCAGGAAATATAGACTATGGCAAAAAAATTATTTTAACATTTCTAGACAAAATATAGATAAGGAAGAATCAGCATTTCTAAACTTGAATGCATCCAAGGCAGCACCAAAATATTAAATGAAAATTTTAAATAGTAATTAGTAATCACCTATCATGGTTAAATTTTTATACACATCTCTATTTAATTTATAAATAAAGCAAAAGAATAAAAGTCATAAAGTTGGAAAAAATTCATAAAATTTAAAATTTAAACTAAGGGCACACAAAAATGGAAAATACACATTCTTTTTTTTATCCTCACCCGAGAACATTTTTTGATATTTTTTTCAGATAGAGTGGGAAGGAGAGAGAGAGAGAGAAACATCAATGTGAAAGGGACACATCGAGTGGTTGCCACCCACTCGACCTAACCAGGGCTGTGGACAAAGTACAACTGAGATACATGACCTTAATGGGAATTGAACCCGTGTTTCTCCAGACTGTAGGCCGACACTCTAACAGCTGAACCAAACCAGCCAGGGCAAAAATACACATTCTTTTTTTTTTTTAATTTAATTAATTTATTTCTTTGTGTTACAGATGTTTCTCCTTTTCCCCCCACTGATTGCCGCATCTCCCTCCCTCCCCGCCCTGTCCCCAGCTTTGTTGTCCATGTCCATTGTTCATGCATACATGCCTATAAGTTCTGTGGTTTATCTCTACCCACCACACCCTCTTCTGGGGATTGTCAGTCTGTACCCCACTTCCATGTCTCTGGGACTACCCATTCCTCAGACTGTTATGTTCATTATATTCCACAAATAAGTGAGATCATGTGATACTTGTCTTTCTCTGTTTGGCTTGTTTCGCTTACAGTGGCATTTTCCAGGTCCCTCCATGTAGTCTCAAAGGATAATAGATATTTCTTTCTTACAGCTGCATAGTACTCCATTGTGTATATGTACCTCCGCTTTTTTATCCATTTGTCTACTGATGGACATTTGGGCTGTTTCCAATCTTAGCAATTGTAAATAGTACTGCTATGAACATGAGGGTACATATATTCTTCCTGATTGGTGTTTCAGGCTTCTTAGCATATATTCCTAGAAGTGGGATCACTGGGTCAAATGAAAGTTTAATTTTTAATTTTTTGAGGTAACACCATAGTGTTTTCCATAGTGGCTGCACCAGTCTGCATTCCCACCAGCAGTGTACTAGAGTCCCCTTTTCTCCACACCCTGGCCAACACTTGTTGCTTGATGATTTGTTGATGGCAGCCATTCTGGCAGTTGTGAAGAATGTTGTTTTAACTTGCATCTTTCTGATGATTAGTGATGTTGAGCATTTCTTCATATGTCTTTTAGCTATTTGTATGTCCTGTGTAAAGAGGTGTCTATTTTGTTCCTCTGCCCATTTTTTAATTGGGTTCTTTGTTTTCCTTTTGTTGAGTTGTATGAGCACTCTCTATATATTGGAAATTAACCCCTTATCTGATATATCATTGGCAATGATGTTCCCCCATACAGTGGGTTGCCTTTCTATTTTGATAATTGTATCTTTTGCTGTGCAGAAGCTTTTGAGTTTGATGTAGTCCCATGTGTTCATTTTCTTCATTGTTTCTGTTTCTTTAGGTGATGTATCAGTGAAAATTCAGCTCCGTATCATGTGTGAAATTGTGTTGCCTACAGTTTCTTCTAGGATTTTTATGGATTCATAAGTCACATTTTAGCCTTTTACTCATTTTGAGTGTATTCTTGTGTATGGTGTAAGTTGGTGGTCGAGTTTCATTTTCTTGCATGTAGCTGTCCAATTTTCCCAACACCATTTATTAATGAGGCTGTCTTTACTCCACTGAATGTTCTTGCCACTTTTGTCAAATATTAATTGAGCATATTGCCTTGAGTCCATTTCTCGGTCCACTGTTCTGTTCCACTGGTCTATATGCCTGTTCTTGTGCCAGTACCAGGCTTTTGTCCTATAACCTGAAATCTGGTAATGGGATCCCTCCAAATTTGATTTTCTTTTTTAAGATTGCTGTGGCTATTCAAGTTTTTTTTTTCTTCTTTTTTGGTTCCATATGATCTTTTGAAGTATTTGTTCTAGTTCTGTGAAGTATGTTTTTGGTATTTTGATGGGGATTGCATTGAATCTATAGATTGATTTTGATAGTATGGGCATTTTAATGATGTTAATTCTTCCAATCCATGAACAAGGTATGTGTTTCCACTTTTTTATATCTTCATCTAATTCTTTTTTCAATGTCTAGTCGTTTTCTGCAAATAGGTTCTTTATTTCTTTGGTTAATTTTATTCCTAGGTATCTTAGTTTTTTTTGCTGCGATTGTAAATGGGATTGTCTTTTTTAGATTCTCTTTCAGTGATTTCATCATTGGTGTATAAAAATGCCATCAATTTCTTGACTTAATTTTGTACCCTGCTACTTTGCCAAATTCATTTATTAAGTTTAGCAAATTTTTAATGGAGTCCTTGTGGTTTTCTACATATAGTATCATGTCATCTGCAAATAATGACAGTTTCACTTGCTTCTTTCCCATTTGGATCCCTTTTATTTTTTTCTTTCTGTCTGATTGCTGTGGCTAAGACTTCCAGTACTATGTTGAATAAGAGTGGCGAATGTGGGCATCCTTTTCTTGTTCTTGTTCTTAGGGAAATGTTTTTAATATTTGCCCATTGAGTATGATGTTTACTATAGGTCTTTCATATATGACCTTTATAATGTCAAGATATGATGCCTCTATTCCCAGATTGCTGAGCATTTTTGTCAGGAATGGGTGCTGGATTTTGTCAAATGCTTTTTCAGCATCAATTGATATGATCATATGATTTTTATATTTCATTTTGTTTATGTGGTGTATCACTTTTATTAATTTATGAATATTGTACCAACCTTGCATCCCTGGAATGAATGCCACTGGGTCATGGGAATAATTATTTTGATATATTGCTGCATTTGACTTGCTATTATTTTATTCAGGATTTTGTCATCTATGTTCATCAGGGATATTAGTCTGTAGTTTTCTTTCTTTGTAGTGTCTTTTTCTGGTTTGGGCATTAGAATTATGCTGGCCTCATAAAACAAGTTTGGGAGTCTTCCTTCTTCTTGAGTTTTTTGAAATAGTTTGAGGAGCATGGGTATTAGTTCTTCTTTGAATATTTGGTAAAGTTCCCTTATGAAGCTGTCCAGGCCTGGGCCTTTGTTTGCTGCTAGAGTCTTGATTATATCTTCAATTTATTTTGTTCTTATTGGTCTGTTCAAGTTTTCTATCTCTTCCAGTTCAGTTTTGGGAGACTATGTGTTTCTAGAAATGTGTTCACTTCGCTTAGATTGTCAAATTTGTTGCCGTATAATTGTACATATTATCTGTTAACAATCCTTTGTATTTTTGTGGTGTCAGTTATTATTTCTCCTCTTTCCTTTCTGATTTTGTGTATTTGGGTTCTCTCTCTTTGTTTCTTGGAAAGTGTAGCTAAGGGTCCCTCAATCTTGTTTATCTTATCACAGAACCAGCTCTTTATTTCATTGATCTTTTGAATTGTTTTTTGGTCTCCATGTCATTTATTTCTGCTCTAATCTTTACTATTTCCTTCCTTCTACCTGCTCTGGGGTTTTCTTTCTGTTTGCTTTATAGTTCTTTAAGGTGTGAGGTTTGATAGTCTTAGAAATTTTTTTTGCTTCTTGTGGTAGGCCTGTAGTTCTATGAATTTCCCTCTCAGAACTGCTTTCACAGCATCCCATAGGTTCTGTGTTGTTATGTGTTCATTTTCATTGTTTTTCAAGAAGTTTTTAATTTCTTCCTTGATCACTATGGTAACCCATTCATTGTTCAATAACATGCTATTTAGCCTCCATGTTTTCAAATATCTTTGCATGTTCTGTTGCAATTGATTTCTAGTTGCATGCCATTGTGATCTGAGACAATGCTTGTTGTTATTTCAATCTTCTTGGACTTGTAGAGACTTACAACCCTAACATGTGGTCTACCTTTGAGAATGTCCCATACACACTTGAGAAGAGTATGAATTCTGCAGTTTGTGAGTGTAATTCTCTGTAGATGTGAAATGCATTTGATCTAGTGCTTCATTTAGAGTCTATGTTTTCTTGTTAATTTTTTGTCTAGAAGATCTATCCAGTAATGTCAGCGCGGTATTGAAATCCCCTGTTGTGATTGGATTGCTGTTGATTACTTCTTTGAAGTCCTCCAAAAGATTTTTAATATATTTTTGTGCTCCTAAATTAGGTGCATATATGTTTACCAACAGTATATCTTCCCATTTTATAGATCCCTTCAATAATATGTAGTGGCCTATTTTGTCTCTAGTTATGGTCTTCATTTTGAAATCTAATTTATCAGTTATGAGTATTGCTACCTCAGCTTTTTTGTTTGTTTGTTTGGTTGGTTTTTTTTTTTTTTTGCTTTCTGTTAGCTTGAAAAAATTTATTCCATCCCTTCACTTTCAACCTCTGTGAGTCTTTTGTTGTGAGGTGGGTTTCTTGTAAACAACATATATGTGAGTCATGCTTTCTTATCCAGTCAGCTACTCTGTGTATTTTTATTGGAGCATTCAAACCATTCACATTTAAGGTCATCATTGATATGTACTTATTTATTGCAATTTTTGTTAAGTGTGGTTCCATTTTTCTTCCTATTTCTTGTCCTAATTACAGCAGTGCTTTTAGCATATCTTCCAGTGCTGGTTTGGTGTTAATATATTTACTTTGTTAGCCTTTTTTTTTTTTTGTCTGGGAAGCTCTTTATTTCATCTTCTATTTTGAATGATAGCCTTGCTGGGTAGAATAATCTTGAATTCAGGTCCTTGTTTTTCATGACATTGATTCCTTCATGACATTCCCTTCTGGACTGTAGTGTTCCTGTTGAGAAGACAGCTGAGAGCCTTATGGTGTTTCCTTTGTACGTAACCTGTTGCTTATCTCTTGCTGCCTTTAAGATCATCTTTGTCTTTAATTTTTGGCATTTTAATTACTATGTGTCTTGGTGTGGGCCTGTTTGGATTCTTCTTACTTGGTGCTCTCTGTGCTTCTTGAACTTGAAGGTGTTCTTCCTTCACCAAGTTAGGAAAGTTTTCTGTCACTATTTCTTCAAATATATTCTCTAACCCTTGCCCATTTTCTTTTTCTTCAGGGACTCCTAAGATGTGAATGTTATTATGTTTCCATTTGTCCCACAGCTCTCCTAAGCTGTCTTCCTCTTTTCAATGTTTTTTTTTTTTTTTTTTTTTTTTTCCTTTTTTTTCTGATTGGTTGATTTTGTGCTACCCTGTCTTCTAATTCACTGATCCGGTCCTCAGTCTCTCTACTCTGCTGGTCAGTCCTTCCAATGTATTCTTAATTTCTGCTATGTCATTCTTCATTTCCACTTGTTTGGTTTTCAATGTTTCTATATCTTTACTCATGGTGCTGATGTCCTTTCTTATGCTGTTGAGTTTCCTCAAGATCATGGCTCTGAACTCCACCTCTGATAATTTGCTTAGCTGCATTTCTTTGATCTCATCTTCGATAGAGTTCTCTTGTTCTTTCATTTCGGATTTGTTTCTTTGTTTCACCATCTTGGCTATCAGTGGATTTTGGAGCCTGCCAAATTTTCCCTGCGGGTGTTGGTGTTCTGTTATTTGTGGCTCCCTGTACTGGGTTTGGATAAGCCTCGGTAGGCCCACGTTAAACACCACTGTCAAGTCTTACTTTCCTGGGTAGATTTGCAAGCCCAGGAAAGGTTCAGTTATCCTCTAGTTATTTTCTTGTGACTAGTAGTTTCAGTTACTCAGTGCCTTGGAATGTAGCCCTGGTGTTCTGCATAAGAGGATTTCCAGAGAATGGGATAAATGTTGGCTATTAATGAGCCTCAATTTGCATTTCTTTGCTACACCTGAGAAAGGCTGAATCTCCAAGGGGTGGAGGCTTCCTGTTTTTCTCCAAAGCTCTGGGAAGGAGCACACTGGCTACTGTTCTTTGTGGCCACAACTCAGCAACAACTCTGAGTGCACTGCAAATCCCAGGTTTCCCCACAGAGTTTCAGCCCTGTCTGCCCTCCCTCTGCCATAGCCCCCAGGTGAGTGGCTGTGGCTATTTTAGTGCTCTGTCCTGGCTCTCTGTGCTGTGGAGCGTGCTTGGTCTTTATTTCCCAAGGGTGTTGCTCACAACTAAACTGCTGTTGTCCCTGGGCTCCCAGCCCGCCACCCTCTCGAGCCTCTGCAGATCCTACCAGTGTCGCTCGTTATATAGTCCTGTCCTGCTGCTTTATTGTTGCTTTTTTATCGATGATTTGTCTTTATTTTAGTTGTAATTTCTGTTTGGTCCTAGGAGATCATCTGCATAGCTTCTATTCACTCCGCCTCCTTTTTTTACCTCCTCTTTGCCTATCTTGTGCACAGCTGGGTAGCACAGGCCTCTCTGGTGCTTCAGCACCCCACAGGTTCCACTGGTAACTGGATCACACAGTTCCTGTTGGGTCACACAGGCCTCTCTGGTACTTTAGCACCATGCAGGTCCCACGGATAACTGGATCACACAGTCCCTGCTGGGTCGCACAAGCCTCTCTGGTGCCTCCACACCCTGCAGTTCCCATAGGCCGGGCAACTGGATAGCACCAGTCTTTCTCAAGCTCTGGCTTCCCACTGCTCTTGTGGGCTACTGAATCACACAGGCCTCTGTGGAGCCCCAGGTCCAGCTGCTGGTGGCTGGGGAGTGCTGCTGCCCCATGGGGCTCAACTCCTGCTCAGCTTTTGTTGTAGCTTTTGGGGATGGGTCTCAGCTGATGGTCTGTGCTTCTGTTTCCTGAGGATGGGTGCCTGCTCCCCAGCCTCTGTAGCTGGGGGTATATCCCTACTCTGATCTGGCTGCTACTATGAGGTATGGTGCTGGGCTCCGG
Organism: Molossus molossus; assembly: GCF_014108415.1. NCBI lineage: Eukaryota > Metazoa > Chordata > Mammalia > Chiroptera > Molossidae > Molossus > Molossus molossus. The sequence goes on along the minus strand of NW_023425355.1, from coordinate 26,059,673 downwards.
CCTGTCCGAGGCTTCCTCGACTGGAACCTTGGGAGCTCCACTACTGTGCACTGGTCTGTGATGGCACAGAGTGTTCACTGATGCAATAGTGCCAGGTGCACTGGTCGGTCAGGTTGCTGGGCCCTATCCCCTCCCACTGCCTCCTCCTGGGGAAGACCTGGCATCTTTGAAAATGGTGTGACCTCCCCGTGGCATAGGGAGAAGTGCCCTGAAGGCCTGCTTACTGTGGTAGTCATTTGCTCCTGTCCACTGCACAGGAACCTCCTGCTCTGCATCTCTACACTGCTGGGGTTTGGTTGTCCACCTTCGAGTCCACTCATACTCTCTCACACACTGGCTCACTCTTTCACATACTCACCCTCCCCCTGGTTCTGCCCACCGCCATCTTATCATTTCTATTTTTACCTTTTTGCTCTCATGGAACACATACACTAATTACTAAAATTCGACGGCACAACAAAAATATGTTCTTTGATGATTTGACAAAAAATGGTGTAATTTTGGTTCATTCAGATTGGAATGCTATTGTGTTGGCTATTGTCATTTTTTTCATTTGGAAATCTATGGGAAAAATGGTCAATTCCCCTGACTAAATAGTCAGTTACTGTATGTTTTAGAACTTCTTGCAGCATACCAGTGTACTGCTGCCGCACACTGGTGAAAATTGCTGTTATAGAATTTCATTGTGTAATTTACAATACTCAGTGAAATCAGCCATACAGTAGGTTTCACTTCAAGCATAGGCAGAAGTATCGCCCTACTTGGAATTTCACAAATGGCTTTCTCCCTCCTCTTGGAAGTTCATATATGGATGTTTCTCTCTGTCTCTTGTCCAGTAATCATTCATATTGTATCTAAAACAATCTTTAAACAGGCATGCCTCATTTTAATGTACTTCATTTTATTGTGCTTTGCAGATATTGCTTTTTTTTATTTATTGAAAGTTTATAGAAACCCTGTGTCAAGCAAGTCGACTGGTGCCATTTTTCAGAAGGCTCAGATGATGGTTCACATTTTTTAGCAACAAAGTATTTTTAAATTACAGTATGTACATTTTTTCTAGACTTTTGCTATTGTATTCTTAATAGACTACAATATAGTGTAAACATGAGTTTTATATTCACTGGGAAACAAAACAAATGTGTGTGATTCACTTTATTGCAATAGTTGCTTTGCTGTAGTGGACTAGAACCAAACCAGAAATATCTGATAGCAAGCCTGTATTTTAGAAAATCTGGAGGCACCACTATTAATCTGGATAGATCTATAATATCCCACCAACCAGGAATGCTGTGGTATATAAAACTGACCCTAAGACACTTAGCAACAGATCTTTATTCCTGGATCTTTTAGAACTCCTTAATAACTAGAACTCCAAAAGAATGCCTACAGACCTCCACCTTTCCCATAAGCTGTAAATACAGAGCAGTGAAGAGTAAAGAACAGTAAAGAATTTGAGTGATTAGACATTTTTTTAAAGTTGATGTATCGGTTCATCTATTATTCATCTCCATAGTCATGTTTCCTTGTGCCATTTTTTCTTTACTCATCTGTCTTTCTGTACTCCAGAAATTGTATACCTATATCTGTTAGTAAATGCTTGCTGCCCAAGATGACATATCTGGATTCAACCTCTAGTCTCACTACACTTATGTATGTTACTTAACTCTTTGAGCTTTGGGTTCCTTTATAGTAAAATGTGTTCTGCTACTTTTAACACAATGTCTACTTTTCAGTCTATAATGGAAGTGCTTGCCTGTTTTTTATTTAGTAAAAATTATTGTATAAAATAGAATGATAATGTGTCCTGCATTTGCCAAAAACTTAAATAATACTAGCAGTATTGTTAGCACTAATTAATAATTACTTACATTTTTGGAATTCAGTATAGAAATTATATTCATGACATTTTTTTTTTTTTAGTTAGTGAGCTAAGTGTATAAAGTGTAAATGTGGTGACTTGATTTTAAATTTAAAGTTAGTGGAGTATATGAGACTTTTCAAGGATATAAAACAACTATAGTGAATTTTAATATTCAATTTGTATTCTAAAATACTATGAAACTCTCATTACAGGGATATGAACTATGCTTTCTTTATCTTTGGGTCTCCTACAGTACACAGAAGATACTCAGTAAATGTTAACTGAAGAACCAGTGAAAAAACAATAGAGCTAACAGGACTGATATTTCCATTGGGCAAACTTATTATGGGGTATTCCATAAGACACTTAAATGTACATAGAAGAAAATAATGTTCTTCAAAGTGAATATTGGGCTTTGAAAATGTAGTTCACATTATATTTTCAAGCAAGCATACTTTCTTTCTAATAGAAAAGTGATTCTAAAATTATAATGAATGTCAATATGTAAATATAATTCAATATTCACATTTGTTTTCTAAGACTGTTTTTTTTATTTATTTATTTATTTATTTATTTATTTATTTATTTATTTATTTATTTTTCTTAATGCTCACCTCAGGATATTTTTCCACTGATTTGTTTTTTCAGGTACAGTGGAAGGGAGGGAGGGAGAGAGAAACATCGATGTGAAAGAGACACATGAATTGGCTGCCTCCCACAGCAACCTGACCAGGGTAAGGGGATCAAACCTGCAACCCAAGTCCATGTGCTTCACCTTTTGTTCAAACCCTGGACTTTTCATTCCACCAACTGACACTCTAACTGCTGAGCCAAACCTGCCAGTGCTAAGACTATTGTTTTCACAGCTTCTTTTAATACATAACATAATGTCAAACTCAAAGAGAATATAGTATACTGATGATGTCACTATGCTAAAAAATTGACTATTTAGGAAGAAATTATATCTTCTTATTAATGCCAACTAAAAAAAAATCAATAGTTGTAGAACATAATCACCAGTTATATGAATGACTTCTTCTGTACTATGACATAATGCTTCAAAAGTATTCTTAATTTTTGTATGTTTTATTAATTTTATTTGAAACTCTTTTCAATGCCAATCATACATAAATGTATATGAATAAGTACTAGCTGATTTATGAAAATACATACCATGACTTTTGCATCTAGATCTAGGAGGTTATGTTTGGTCCCAAGTAGGTTACAGTTTTATTTAACTGGTTAAGAAAAGAGCTAGATAGTATGCCCATTCCCTCTCATATATAACTATGGCTTCGTTCTAATTGGTTTTTCATTTCTTCTCCTACTCAGAAATATATTTTATGGTCCTCATAATAGTATAGGATACAAAATTATATTATGGAAAAAAAACAACCTCAATATTTCATTGGCTTAAATGATCAAGGTTTATTTCTCACTTTCACAGGTTACTTGAGTCCCTACAATGCAAAGCATTATCAGTCACTATGGGAGAGCAAAGGAGAGAAGTCAGTGAATTGTACACTGGCTCCATCTAAAAATGACACAAATCACTTTTGCTCATATTTCAGTGACCAAAAATGTCTCATGGATACATCTAATTCCAAGGAGGCAGGACAAGATAATGTCATTTGTCCAGAGAAAGAAGCCAAAATTGTTGACAAAAAGCATTCGTGGCCAATAAAATTTTCTTTCTAGCCCACCTATGCTAGGCTAGAAACCTATGGTGTTTCTCCAACTATCTGTATTTAAATAAAATGACATATTTTTAGAGTACTGACCACTCTCAAAGGTCAACATTAGGTCATGTTGTTACCTCATTTTTGCTAGATTCTACTATTAGGGTGACTTATCAAGTAACTAGTTTTTATCGCTAACTCCCCTCACTCTCATCTTGCAATCAACCATCTGCTTAGTAAATGATAACACCCGGTCTTCAATTTTCTAAATTAGATGCATAATTATATTGCTAACCCAATAGGTAGGAACTGTTTTGAACTGCTTCAGAGTCTTTATAGTACCTCAAAAAATAGTTGCCTCTACTGTTGTTACTCACCAAATCCTTACTTTGATGACCCAAATATGGAGTTGACTATCTATGTACCTTAGTGCCTATTTGAGGCCTCCAAAGTGGACTCTGAGTATATAGAGGAGAATGCTCTGGAGATGGACTATCTTGAACAAAATACCCAAACTTCAAATAGTTTTCCCTGATGTATGTACATATATAAAGAGGTTGGCAAAAGTAGAGTAACATTATGACATTCTTTGAGTTAACAAAGCTATTGTAATAAACATAACTTGCATGTCTTTTTCCATACAAATATCTGTAAACTTACTTTTGCTCACCTTTATATGTATTTAATGCCATTTATGGAGGATCCTCTTTGATAGACTTTTGCCACCTTTGAATCCCTCTGGGCAATAAACCCTTCTCAAAAGGATTGGAAAGTATTTATTAGAATAACTATTTGTTATAAATAAATTTAATGATTAAGATTATTATAGGTTCTGATACCACCAAATACAAGCTGAAAACACTCCTTTATTATATAACCCCAGCCCTAAGGAAAATTACCATGAAAATGAGAAAGACAGACAGGCTGGTGTGGCTCAGTGATTGAGCATCAACCCATGCACCAAGAGGTCTCAAGTTTGATTCCCAGTCAGGGCACATGCCTGTATTACAGGCTCAATCCCCCAGTAGGGGATGTACAGGAGGCAGCCAATTGATGTTGATGACTCTCTCATAGATGTTTCTATCTCCCTCTCCCTCTACTTTCCTTCTCTTATAGATGAAGGGTCATCCTTCCCAGCTTCTCCAGCAGCTCTATTTCTCTAAAGCCTTGTGGGAAAATAATTAGTTCAAGATCTAAAACATGACATTTGGTTGTTGGCATCTGTATAAAGATGCTAAAGAAGTATAGGTGTGACTTTGAAATTAGATTGGTTTGCCCGGACAGTTTGGCTCAACAGTTTAGCGTGTCACCCATCAGACCAAAGAGCCTGGGGTTTGATTCTGGTCAAGGGCACATACCTTGACTGTGGTTTGGGTCCCCAGCCCTGGTCGGAGTCATGTGGGAGGCAACTGATCAATGTGACCCTCTCACATCAATGTCTCTCTCTCTCTCTCTCTCTCTCTCTCTCTCTCTCTCTCTCTCCCTCCTCCCCCTTCTGCTCTATCTGAAGGCAAATAAAAAATATCTTCAGGTGAGGATTAAAAAAAAAGAAATTAGACTGGTCCATCAGTCCATTGGTGGGCAGATTTTCTCTGAATATCCATTCCTTTTTTTTTTTTTTTTCCTGTACTTGATCAAATGTAAACATTTTTGGAGATATATATATATATATATATATATATATATATATATATATATATATATATTTCATGGAGTCTCTGCTTAGTGGTAGAAATCAGCCATTGGTAAAACTTATTAAAACTTTTGTAATTTGTCAGCTAAAAGGAGAGACATTGGTTTCCTTCAGTATTGTGGTTAGATCTCATCACTGCTTCTTTGATCTTGAGGTACAATTATGATCAACAGGGTGAGCATATGCATATGTGTATGTTTTCTAATTTCTATTATATTAAGAGGAAGAATGATGCTTCAGAGATAATTTAGCTAGAAAAACAGCTGAACTGAAATCATCCAAGCACCACAGAGTTGCCATCCTCTCCAGATAAAGGGTCAGCATTACTGGCCTCAGTTAATGATAAGCTTGATGTGTATTACAGTAACTGCTGACTGAAGGTGTTAACTATAGAGACAGATATCAACATGTCTTCTGGAGGAATTATACAATGAAAGGAAAACTAGGAGAATATAAAGTATCCATCACTGGACTTTGAAATAAAAATATAAAGACCCTCTTACCAAATTGTCATATTTGTTTTAAAAAGCTGTGTAATACTTTTTATCATCATTTATTGAGTGATTGATATATGTCAGGATTGTGTAAACATGTTTCAGACATTATCTCACTTAATCCTCATAATAATCCTATGAAATAGATACCATTATTTTTTTCTATTTTTGGGTGAAGAAAATGAATTAACTTACCCAAGATTATACAGCCAGAAAGTGATATAAGAGTAGGATTTAACTCTGGTCTGTTTCATCCCAAAGTGCTCTAAGCACCTCTAATATATTGTTACAGATTTACAATATAGGTTAAAACCTGCAACATAAATGGTGCCTGGCATATAGTAGGTGTTTTCAAACAATTCATTAAATTAATTAATGATGAGTTTAATTTTTCTGTGTCTGGTAGGCAGAATTATAAGATGGCTCCGAAGATTTGCCTCATACACCCTCCATGTACACATTCTGTAAAGTACATGGGACAATGAACATTATAGATCTTACTCAATGATTAAGTTATGCTACAAGGCACAGCTGACCTCAGATAGAAAAATTACCTGAGTGAATCTGGCCTAATCACAAATCCTTTAAAAGCAGGAAATTTTCTTTGATTAAATGTAGAAGATAATATCAAAGATTTGAAGCATGAAGATTTGATATGCTGTGGCTAGCTTAAATATGAAGGGGAAAATATTACACACAATGTGAGTGGCTTTTAGCAGCTGATAGTGGTCACTATTTATAGCCAGTTAAGAAATGGGGACCTTTGTCCTTTAACTACAAGAAATTGAATTCTGAAAACAACCACAACAAAAAAAGTTGGAAGGAATTTTCCCCAAGTCTCTAGATCAGTACTCAGTTCAATTATCACCATAATTTCATCCTTGTGAAACCCTGAGCAGAGAACCCAGAGGGGTAATGACAGACTTCTAATGTACAGAATTATTAGCTAAAACACCAGTGTTGTTTTAAGTTGCTAATTTGTGGTAATTTGTTGCACAGTAATAAAAAATAATATATTAGTTATAATATTAAGTAACGATATAACATATATTCCTTATTTTACTATGAATTTTTGTTTTTCAAGATTGTTAGCTTTTAAAATTGTCAGTGTTCTAAAATTGCATGCAGAGAGAGTAACACAGGTAGATTTTGTCAATCTTTATACATTTGTGAAAATACTCAATAATTCTAAGATCAAGAACAAACTGAAAGATGTACATTTTCTTGTATTAAACTCACCATATTTCACTAATCAGCATATTTTTTTCTGTTCTCTCTGTTATTAATCATTCTAGTCTAGCACGTTTTATTATTTAAAAAAAAATTTTTTGAGAGAGGAAAAATGGCGGCGGAGTGAACGGAGCTACACAGACCGTCTCCCAGAACCAAACTGGAATTACAACTGTAACACAGACAAATCGATGGAAAAAACCAACAGAAAAGCAGCTTGCGAGGACCATACAACAAGGGACACTGACTCCATCCTGGTAGGCTTGCGAAGGCCCGAGAGGGGGCTGGGATCACATGGTCGGCAGCTGGGCAGCGGCCTTACTGGGAGTGGCACCCTCGGGTTACACTCCCAGGAGGCCCTACAGCGCAGAGCCAGGACAGAGGCTTAAACAGCCACAGCCACTCACCTTGGGCTCCCAAAGAGGGAGGGCAGACTGGACTGGAGCTGTGTCAGGACACTCGGGATCTGGAGGGCGCTCAGAGCTTTTGCTGAGTGCAGCCACACAGGACGGTGGCCACATTGCTCCTTCCCAGGGCTCTGAGGAGAGGCAGCAGCCCCTCCCTCGGAGATCCAACCCACCTTGTGGGCCATTGAAGTGCTAATTGAGGCTCACTAAGGACCAGCATCTGCCCCACCCTCGGGAAATCCCCTTGTGCTAAGCACCTGAGGGAGCTTTTCAATCAACTGACAACCCAAAACTCATCAAGTAACCTAGACTGGTAGCCTCCAGGCAAAAAGCTAGAAGATAACAGTACCTTTCTTGGGCTGGCAACTTTAACCAGGAAAGTAAGACTTGACAGTGGTGTTCAACGTGGGTCCTCCCTCGCTCATCTAAACACAGGAGAGGGAGCCACAAACAGCAGAACACCAACACCCACAGGGAAAACTTGACAGGCTCCAAAGCCTACAGTGATAGCCAAAATGGTGAAACACAGAAACAGAAGCCAAATGAAAGACCAAGAGACCTCCACCGAAGATGAGATCAATGTGGAACAATTAGGCATGTTAACAGAGCTAGAATTCAGAGCCATGATCTTGAGGAAGCTGAACAGCATGAGTAAGGACATAGAGACACTGAAAATAAGCCAATTGGAAATTAAAAACCAACAAGAAGAGATAAAAAATGACATATCAGAAATGAAAACCACATTGGAAGGTTTAAAAAGCAGAGTAGAGGAAGCTGAGGACCGGATCAGTGAATTAGAAGACAGGGTAGAAAAAATCAACCAATCAGAAAAACAAAAGGAAAAAACTATTAAAAAACAGGAAGACAGGTTAAGAGAACTATGGGACAACTGGAAACGTAATAATATTCGCATCATAGGAGTCCCCGAAGAAGAAGAAACTGAGCAAGGAATAGAGAATATATACAAAAAAATAGTGAGAGAAAACTTCCCTAATTTGGTAAAGGAAGAAGGCATTCAAGTTCAAGAAGCACAGAGAGTCCCAAGTAAGAAGAACCCAAACAGGCCCACACCAAGACACATACTAATTAAAATGCCACAAATTAAAGACAAACAGAGAATCCTAAAAGCAGCAAGAGATAAGCAACAGGTTACTTATAAAGGGAACCCCATAAGGCTCTCAGCTGACTTTTCACAAGAAACACTACAGGCCAGAAGAGAATGGCATGAAGTAATCAAAGTCATGAAAAACAAGAATCTGAATCCAAGACTACTCTACCCAGCAAGGCTATCATTCAAAATAGAAGATCAAATAAAGAGCTTCCCAGACAAAAAAAGGCTAAGGGAATACATTACACCAAACCAACACTGCAAGAAATGTTAAAAGGACTACTGTAATTAGCACTAGAAATGGGAAGAAAAATAGAACCACACTAAACAAAAATAGCAACAAATAAGTACATATCAATAATCACCTTAAACGTAAATGGATTGAATGCTCCCATAAAAAGACACAGAGTAGCTGATTGGATAAGAAAGCATGACTCATTTATATGTTATTTACAAGAGACCCACCTCTCAACAAAAGACTCACATAGGTTGAAAGTGAAGGAATAGAAAAAAAATTTCCAAGCAAATGGAATGCAAAAAAAAGCTGGGGTAGCAATTCTCATATCTGATAAAATAAATTTCAAAATGAAGACCATAACTGGAGACAAAGAAGGCCACTATATAATATTGAAAGGATCTATCCAACAGGAAGATATAACCTTGATAAACATATATGCACCAATATAGGAGCACCAAAATATGTTAAAAATCTACTGGAGGACTTCCAAGGAGAAATCGACAACAATACAATCATAGCAAGGGACTTCAACACCCCGTTGACAGCACTGGATAGATCGTCTAGGCAAAAAATTAGCAAGGAAACAGAGACTCTAAATGAAGCACTAGACCAAATGGATTTAATAGATATCTACAGAGAATTACACCCCAAAACTACAGAATACACATTCTTCTCAAGTGCACATGGGACATTCTCAAAAATAGATCACATGATAGGACACAAACTAAATCTCTACAAGTTCAAGAAGATTGAAATCATATCAAGCATCTTCTCAGATCACAATGACATAAAACTAGAAATCAATTGCAACAAGAACATGCAAAGACATTTCAACACATGGAGGCTAAATAGCATGTTATTAAACAATGAATGGGTCACGGAGGAGATCACGGAAGACATTAAAAACTTCCTGGAAACCAATGAAAATGAACACACAACAACACAAAATCTATGGGATGCAGGGAAAGCGTTCTGAGAGGGAAGTTCATAGCACTAAAGGCCTACCTCAAAAAACAAGAAAAATTTCTAATTGACTGTCTAACCTCACAACTTAAAGAATTAGAAAGCAAACGAAAAGAAAACCCCAGAGCAAGTAGAAGGAAGGAAATAGTAAAGATCAGAGCAGAAATAAATGACATAGAGACCAAAATAACAATTCAAAGGATCAATGAAACAAAGAGCTGGTTTTTCGAAAAGATAAACAAGATTGATGGACCCTTAGCTAGACTCACCACGAAACAAAGAGAGAGAACCCAAATACACAAAATCAAAAATGAAAGAGGAGAAGTAACAACCAAACCACGGAAATACAAAAAAATCATTAACAACTACTATGAACAACTATATGGCAACAAATTCGACAATCTAAGCGAAATGGACAAATTTCTAGAAACACACAGTCTCCCAAAACTATTCCCAGAAGAGATAGAAAACTTGAACAGACCAAGAACAACTAAGCAAATTGAAGAGGTAATCAAGACTCTCCCAGCAAACAAAAGCCCAGGCCCAGATGGCTTCACGGGGGAGTTTTACCGAACATTCAAAAAAGAACGGACACCCATTCTCCTCAAACTATTTCAAAAAATTCAAGAAGAAGGAAGACTTCCAAACTCGTTCTATGAGGCCAGCATAATTCTAATTCCAAAACCAGAAAAAGACACTACAAAGAAAGAAAACTCCATGAACATATCCCTGATGAACATAGACACCAAAATCCTGAACAAAATATTAGCAAATCGGATCCAGCAATACATCAAAAAAATTATTCACCATGACCAAGTGGGATTCATTCCAGGGATGCAAGGCTGGTACAATATTCGCAAATCAATAAACGTGATACACCACATAAGCAAAATGAAGAATAAAAACCACATGATCATATCAATAGACGCTGAAAAAGCATTCGACAAAATCCAGCATCCATTTCTGATAAAAACGCTCAGCAGTGTAGGAATAGAGGGATCATATCTCGACATAATAAAGGCCATATATGAAAGACCTACAGCCAACATCATACTCAATGGGCAGAAACTAAAAACATTTCCATTAAGAGCAGGAACAAGTCAGGGATGTCCACTTTCGCCACTCTTATTTAACATTGTACTAGAAGTTTTAGCCACAGCAATCAGACAGGAAAAAATAAATAAAAGGGATCCAAATTGGAAAGGAGGAAGTGAAACTGTCATTTGCAGATGACATGATATTATACATAGAAAACCCTAAAGACTCCATCAAAAATCTACTGGACTTAATAAATGAATTTGGCAAAGTAGCAGGATACAAAATTAATGTCAAGAAATCGACGGCATTCTTGTGCACCAATGATGAACTCACAGAAAGAGAAACTGGAAAAACAATCCCCTTTACCATCGCGCCAAAAAAACTATGATACCTAGGAATAAACTTAACCAAAGAAGTAAAGGACCTATTTGCAGAAAACTACAGGTCATTGAAAAAAGAAATAGAGGAAGATATAAAAAAGTGGAAGCATATACCCTGTTCATGGATTGGAAGAATTAACATAATTAAAATGTCCATACTACCCAAAGCAATCTATAGATTCAATGCAATCCCCATCAAAATACCAACGACATATTTCATAGAACTAGAACAATTACTTCAAAAGTTCATATGGAACCAAAAAAGTCCCCGAATAGCCACAGCAATCTTGAAAAAAAAAGAACAAAGTAGGTGGGATCACAATACCAGATGTCAGGTTATACTACAAAGCGACTGTAACCAAAACAGCCTGGTACTGGCACAAGAACAGCCTTATAGACCAGTGGAACAGAACTGAAAACCCAGAAATGGACCCAAGGCAATACGCTCAATTAATATTTGACAAAGGAGGCAAGAGCATACAGTGGAGTAAAGACAGCCTCTTTAATAAATGGTGTTGGGAAAATTGGACAGCTACATGCAAAAAAATGAAACTAGACCATCAACTTACATCATACACAAAAATAAACTCAAAATGGATAAAAGACTTAAATGTGACCCATGAATCCATAAAAATTCTAGAAGAAAATGTAGGCAACAAAATTTCGACATCATACGGAGCAGAATTTTCAGTGATACATCACCTAAGGCAACAGAAATAAAGGAGAAAATGAACACATGGGACTACATCAAACTAAAACGCTTCTGCACAGCAAAAGAAACAATCATCAAAATGGAAAGGCAACCCACTGTATGGGAGAACATCATTGCCAATGATGTATCAGATAAGGGGTTAATTTCCAATATATATAGAGTGCTCATACAACTAAACAAAAGGAAGACAAAGAACCCAATTAAAAAATGGGCAGAGGAGCTGAATAGACACCTCTCCAAACAGGACATACAAATGGCCAAAAGACATATGAAGAAATGCTCAACATCACTAATCATCAGAGAGATGCAAATTAAAACAACAATGAGGTATCACATCACACCTGTCAGAATGGCCGCCATCAACAAATCATCAAACAACAAGTGTTGGCGAGGGTGTGGAGAAAAGGGGACTCTAATACACTGCTGGTGGGAATGCAGACTTGTGCAGCCGCTATGGAAAACAATATGGTGCTCCCTCAAAAAATTAAAAATTGAACTTCCATTTGACCCAGTGATCCCACTGCTGGGAATATATCCTAAGAAGCCTGAAACACCAGTCAGGAAGAATATATGTACCCCCATGTTCATAACAGCACTATTTACAATAGCTAAGATCTGGAAACAGCCTAAGTGTCCACCAGTAGACGAATGGATAAAAAAGCTGTGGTACATATACACAATGGAGTACTATGCAGCGGTAAGAAAGAAAGATCTCTTATCCTTTGAGACGACATGGAGGGACCTGGAAAGTATTATCCTAAGTGCAACAAGCCAAGCAGAAAAAGACAAATACCACATGATCTCACTTATATACGGAATATAATGAACATAACTGTCTGAGGAATACAGTAGACCCAGAAACATGGAAGTAGGGCACAGACTGACATCCCTGAGAAGAGGGGGTGGGGGGGGTTAGGGGGGTTGGGAAGAGATAAACCACAGAACTTATATGCATGTATGCATGACCAATGGACATGCACAACTAAGCCGGGGACGGGGTGGAGGTGGGGTGGGGTGGGGGTGCCAATGGGGTGAAAAGGTAAAATATCTGTAACAAAAAAATAAATAAAAAATTCATAAAAAAAAAATTGTATCCTCACCTGAGGACATTTTTCGTTCAGATAGAGTGGGAGGGAGAGAGAAGAAGAAGAAGACGGAGGAGGAGGAGGAGGAGGAGGAGGAGGAGGAGGAGAAGAAGAAGAAGAAGAAGAAGAAGAAGAAGAAGAAGAAGAAGAAGAAGAAGAAGAAGAAGAAGAAGAAGAAGAAGAAGGAGAGAGAAAGAGAGAGAGAGAGACATGGACATGAAAGGGACACATCAAGTGGCTGCCACCCGCACCACCAACCAGGGCCGGGGACAAAGTGCAACCAAGGTATATGCCCTTAGTGGAAACCAAACCCGAGTCTCTCTGAAACGCAGGCTGATGCTCTGACCTCTGAACCAAACTGACCAGGGTTAGTCCAGCACATTTTAGATGGGCTTTTTGAAAAGTTGCAATCACCATGTCCAGTTACAACATTATTAACTGAATCTTTGGTAGCTATTATGGCAATCTATGATATACAGTGTAAGAGCTACCTAGAAATATAGCAGTGTCTAAGAATCTAATCTGAATGACAGTTTCACAGTTTTAAGAGTTGTGGATCCAATGATTTATGATATTAAATTGGAGAACTTGGACTATACTGACGCAATTTAAAAATAATTTTTAACCTGTGGCAAAGGGGCACAATGGGAATTTTAATATAATGACAGAAAGCAACTAATGTATCAGAAATGGTGGGGAAGTTGGTAAAACTGATGCAGCTTTTGGTTTATACCTTAACATGATCTGATCTAAAGCTTGGATTGCCGAAATGTCATTCCAAGTGATAGTGTCAGAGGTTTGAGCAAATACAGCTTTGTTTTTATCCTAATGGGAATTTTCTGGGCTGAGAGCTAGAAAGAAAATCATCTTTTAACTTGTAAACTGAGCAAATTTGATCTGGAAATCATTGAAAGAGAGTAAATATGGAGTCCCAGGATGCCATTTTTATAAGTTATTTTTCTGCCCATAAATACACTTTGAGTGCAAAAGCTGGCAGCTTTATTGAATACCATACCTGCAGTTCGGTTGAAATGCCACTTACAACTCTATCAACTCCCAGTAGATTTTTCCCACAGCACCGGTATCACTTAAAGCCTTGGACGGATTCTTGTTATTGTAAAACAACTTCATTAAAGGTCTTGACTCCAAACAGAAAGTAAATAGAATGGGGATAACACAATAGCATGTGTTGACTTGTTGCATAATCTAGATAATGTTAGGAAGATATAACAATACATATTTTCAGTATTCCTTAGTTCTATCCAGGGAGTATATTATGATATTTTCCTCTAAGATGTTTAGTATTAAAAAAAAATCATTATGCAATACATTAGTCAGAATTTTCTACATTAAGCTGAGCTAGAATATAGTACAGTTGGGTTATATGACCTATATTTTGCAACCTAAAGTTCACCACATGATTTTAGCCAAATAAATTACTCATAAAACAGTTTGGGGCTCTCTGTAAATTCTAAGCTTCTGCTTCGCCTTACTTACCTATGTTTTCTGACCTTCATTACTCAAAGCTTCAAAATAAGAAGAAGCCTTAATTTTATGTGGGAACATTTTTCTACTTAAACAGTCACCAGAAAGAACTGTGTAACTACTAAGTTGTAATGAACTTAAAACAAATGTTGCACAGTGTCTTTGAGAAAACATTTCCCTGTGCTACAGTCATCAAAAGAAAGACAGGAAAGACAGGTATATTCAGAGAGAAGTTAAAATATCATTGCAGTCAGGTTACTTTTCTGCTTATTACATTCAATTATTTTCTTAAATAATTGTGATCTGAATTTAAGCATATGTTTCTAAGTCTTATAAATATGAGCAGACAAATTCAACTAAGAAGGCTCAAAAGAGTTATTTGAGAGTAGCCTTTCAATAGATTTAGGAAAGATGACTGAAAGAAAAGTTGGACTTGGTCCTAAACCAAATTCTTTGCTTAAAATAACAGGAATTTTTGACCTGGCTTTTGTTTTGGTCTTGTTAAACTTAACCTCTCTTTTCCTGAGACCATTAAATATCTCCCTAAAACAAGGATTAACAAACTATATCCTGTGGGAAAAGTTTAGCCCATCACCTTTTTTTCTTCTCTCTCTCTCTCTCTGTCTTTTTTTTTGGAAAGCAGTTACAGCCATCGGTTTATATCTATGGCTGCTGTTGCACCATAACAGCAGAGTTGAATAGCTACCACTGTATGATCCTCAAATCTAAAATATTTTTTTCTGAACCATTATTTAAAAAAAAAAGTTTGCTGATCCCTTCCTTTAAAAGTTAATCTTCCCTATTTCCATTCCTATCAACTTCTCTAGGACCAATTTTATCCAAAAGATAATGTATATAAGTAGCAGTAATTCAGTACTCTGGGGCTTAGTGTCAGGGTACCCATATTGCAGGTGAAGTTCCTCTGGTGTGACTAATTTCTTAAGTATATAATTTAGTTTTTACAATTGTGCTTAAATCGCTTGGCTCTGTACCCTGCCTAGTGGTCCAGGTCCTAGGTCTCACCTTTGCTTTGGTTTGCATTCTTCTGCCCCAAGTTCCATTACTGAACCACAGCACAGTGGATGTAGCTTTACTATACACTTCATAGCCTCCATCCTACTTCTTGTTTAAATAGACTTTGAGCATCACTACCCCACAGCTGTTATCCATCCATTAGTAGAGGCATATGGTCACCTCATCTAGGTGGTGTATTCTAGTTTCAAACAGCAGTCTTCCAAATTTTCTTCATCCTATTACAGGTCAATAGCCATGCTAAAGCAAGAAAAAAAAATTATAATGTTGGGCGAGCAATTTCATTGGAGAAATCAAAAGGATAATTTTTCTGCAAGCACAGACTTATCCAAAGAAATGCATAGAGATAATAAAATAGCTGTATGTCTTTTGAAAGAGTGGAATAAAATCATATCTCATGTTTTATTATTTTAACATTAACACCAAGTATCTGATGTGAGAAGTAGTTATTTCTAATAGGGGCATAAATAAACAATTTAAAATAATTTGGTACAGAACCTTGGACCTCAAAGGCTACATATACTTTTAGGCTAATGAGAATGAACAGGTTCAGGTGGTAGTGATGTTGAACTTGGTAAAAGAGATTGGATTGGAGAGCACAAGGACTATTTCCAGTGTAACAATAGAGTGGAAAATATCACTAAGAAGCAAGGGAAAGAAAATTCCTCCCAAGCTGATTAAAGTGACTATGTCTGCCAATTTTTCTGGAGATAGGTGAGTGTACAACTGACTAGTTGAAGTCCCAAGTGGTGCATTAGTATGTTTCAAGTCCATACTATGTATATATTGCAAGAGTAAGGCTCTTCTTGACTGTCAATAGTGATTTAATCTGCTTTTTCAACAGGAAATCTTTTTCCATGTAATGGTTGATGAACTTTTTCAACTGGAAGTAACTATCTTTGTACTTTAACCTTTTACAACAGCACATAATTGCAGGAAAAAACTGGATGGATTCCTGGTATCAAACATCTCTTGTTTTGGTGGCATTCATGGGAAATGTACTCCCCCCACTCTGATTTACAGAAAGAGAGAGAGATTGGGGAAGAGAGAGAGATGGAGAGAGAGAGAGTCAATTCCCAATGTCTCCAGAAATTCATTAATTTCACCAAGAGTGTTTGTGGTATGTGAGAATAGCTAACATAATCTACTTGCTTAAATCATCATACAATATTATATTATGTTTCATAGAGTTAGTATATATATATGTAAATCTTAAATGAGGTTCATCTTAGTATTGATTGATGGGGAAAATATTCCCGATTGTGGTATTGGACTGTGAAATCTGGTATTGGAAGCAGCTTCTTTTACTCAGGAATGAATGTGAAATGTGTGGCAGAGGAAACTGCAGATCTTGATAATGACATATCTTCTATGGAGTTGAGGTAAAAATCTGCTCTGCAGGAGCTGTCTGGATGCGTCCAAATAAGCAGTCTTTGGGGACTCTTCTGAATGTAAGTTCATATGTTGATTATGTTAATTTAGATATTATTTCAAAACCTAAAAAGCCATTCACGATAGTGTCTGAACTTCCATGTAATCTTCATCAAGAAATTCTGTAGTAAGAGGCTTGAAAAATAATACCAAGAACATGGCAAAAGGCAAAATGAAAAAAAAAAATGCGAAAATTCTTCTTTTGACTGCTTATAGAAAACCTAATGTTGGTTAATTTCTACACCTGAAAGTAAAATTAGCATCTTTTCCAAAATGACCTACTAATTTACACCTTTATATAAATGGTAAAACCAAGCTGAGTATCCCAGATTCGCCTTGAAACTTTTCATCGCTTTTATTCTTTTTTTATTTCATTTTTTTATTAATTAATTTATTTTTGTTACAAATGTTTCTCCATTTTCCCCCACTGATCCCCCCCCCCACCCTCCCCGCCCTATTCCCAGCTTTGTTGTCCATGTCCATTGTTCATGCACACCTGCATATAAGTTCTGTGGTTTATCTCTCCCCCACCACTGCCTCTTCTGGGGATTGTCAGTCTATACCCCACTTCCACGTCTCTGGGACTACTCCATTCCTCAGACTGTTATGTTCATTATACTCCACAAATAAGTGAGACTATATGATACTTGTCTTTCTCTGTTTCACTTAGGATGATACTTTCCAGGTTCCTCCATATCGTCTCAAAAAATAAGAGATCTTTCTTTCTTATAGCTGCATAATACTCCATTGTGTATATGTACCACTGCTTTTTTATCAATTTGTCTACTGATGGACATTTGTGCTGTTGCCAGATCTTAGCTATTGTAAACAGTGCTGCTACAAACATGGGGGTACACACATTCTTTCTGATTGGTGTTTCAGGATACTTAGGGTACATTCCTAGAAGTGGGATCATTGGGTCAAATAGAAGTTCAATTTTTCATTTTTTGAGGTAACACAATATTATTTTCCATAGTGGCTGCAACAGTCTGCATTCCCATGAGCAGTGTACTACAGTCCCCATTTATCCACATCCTCCCCAACACTTGTTGTTTGATGATTTGTTGATGGCAGCCATTCTGACAAGTATGAGGTGATACCTCATTGTTGTTTTAATTTGCATCTCTCTGATGATTAGTGGTTTTGAGCATTTCTTCATGTTTCTTAGCCATTTGTATGTCCTGTTTGGAAGGGGGGCTCTTTATTTCCTCTGCCCATTTTTTAAATTGGTTTCTTTGTTTTCCTTTTGTTGAGTTGTATGAGCACTCTATATATATTGGAAATTTACCCCTTATTTGATATGTCATTGGCAATTATTCTCTCCCATACAGTGGGTTGCCTTTCCATTTTGATGATTGTATCTTTTGCTGTGCAGAAGCTTTTGAATTTGATGTAGTCCCATGTGTTCATTTTCTTCTTTGTTTTTGTTGCCTTAGGTGATGTATCGGTCAAAATTTTGCTGCGTATGATGTCTGAAATTTTGTTGCCTACATTTTCTTCTAGGATTTTTATGGATTCATGAGTCACATTTAAGTCTTTTATCCATTTTGAGTTTATTTTTGTGTATGGTGTAAGTTGATGATCTAGTTTCATTTTTTTTGCATATAGCTGTCCAATTTTCCCAACACCATTTAGGCTGTCTTTACTCCACTGTATGCTCTTGCCACCTTTGTCAAAGTATTAATTGAGCATATTACCTTGGGTTCATTTCTGGGTTCTCTGTTCTGTTCCCCTGGTCCATATACCTGTTCTTGTGCCAGTACCAGGCTGTTTTGATTACAGTGGCTTTGTAGTGTAACCTGAAAGCTGGTAATGTGATCCCTCCTACTTTGTTCTTCTTTTTTAATATTGCTGTGGCTATTCGAGATCTTTTTTGGTTCCATATGAACTTTTGAAGTATTTGTTCTAGTTCTGTGAAGTATGTTATTGGTATTTTGATGGGGATTCCATTGAATCTATAGATTGCTTTGGGTAATATGGACATTTTAATGATGTTAATTCTTCCAATCCATGAACAAGGTATGTGCTTCCACTTTTTTATATCTTCCTCTATTTCTTTTTTTCAATGACCTGTAGTTTTCTGTGAATACGTCTTTGATTTCTTTGGTTAAGTTTATTCCTAGGTATCTTAATTTTTTTTTGTCCCAATGGTAAATGGGATTGTTCTCTTGGTTTCTCATTCTGTGAGTTCATCATTGGTGTATAAGAATGCCATTGATTTCTCGATGTTAATTTACTATCCTGCTACTTTTCCAAATTCATTTATTAAGTCTAGTAAATTTTGATTGAGTACTTGGGGTTTTTTATGTATAGTATCATGTCATCTGCAAATAATGACAGTTTCACTTCCTCCTTTTTAATTTGGATCCTTTTTATTTTTTTATTTTTTTCATGTCTGATTGCTGTGGATAAGCCTTCCAGTACGACATTAAATAAGAGTGGCGAAAGTGGGCATTCTTGTCTTGTCCCGTTCTTAAGGGAAATGCTTTTAGTTTCTGCCCATTGAGTATGATGTTGGCTGTAGGTCTTTCATATGTGGCCTTTATTATGTTGAGATACGATCCCTGTATTCGCACATTGGTGAGCGTTTCTATCAGAAATGGATGGTGGATTATGTCGAATGATTTTTCAGCATCTATTGATATGATCATGTGGTTTTTATTCTTCATTTTGTTTATGTGGTGTATCACATTTATTTATTTGTGAATGTTGTACCAGCCTTGCATCCCTGGGATGAATCCCACTTGGTCACAGTGATTAATTTTTTGATGTATTGCTGGATTTGATTTGCTAGTATTTTGTTTAGAATTTTGGCGTCTATGTTCATCAGGGATATTGGCCTGTAGTTTTCTTTCTTTGTAACATCTTTTTCTGGTTTGGGAATTAGAATTATGCTGGCCTCATAAAGTGAGTTTGGAAGTCTTCCTTCTTCTTGAATTTTTTGAAATAGTTTGAGAAGAATGGGTGTTAGTTTTTTGTTTGTTTGTTTTTTGTTTTTTTTGAAAGTTCATTAAAACTCCCCCGTGAAACCATCAAGGCCTGAGCTTTTGTTTGCAGGAAGAGTCTTGAATACATCTTCAGTTTCTTCTGTTGTTATTGGTGTGTTCAAGGATTCTATCTCTTCCCAGTCCATTTTTGGGGGACTATGTGTTTCTGGAAATTTGTACATTTCACTTAGATTGTTGAATTTGTTTCCATATAATTGCTCATAGTAGTTGGTAATGATCTTCTGTATTTCTGTGATATCAGTTATTACATTTCCTCTTTCATTTCTGATTTTGTGTATTTAGGTTCTCTCTCTTTGTTTCTTAGTGAGTCTAGCTAAGGGTCCATTAATCTTGTTTATCCTTTCAAAGAACCAGTTCTTTGTTTCATTGATCCTTTGAATTGGTTTTTTTTTTTTTTTTTTTTTTTTTGGTCTGTGTGTCATTTATTTCCACTCTGATAATTACTATTTCCTTCTTTCTACTTGCACTGGGGTTTTCCTTTTGTTTGCTTTCTAATTCTTTAAATTGTGAGGTTAGATAGTCTATTAGAGATTTTCCTTGCCCCTTGAAGTAGGCCTGTAGTGCTATGAACTTCCCTCTCAGAAGTGCTTTTGCTGTATCCCATAGGTT
Organism: Molossus molossus; assembly: GCF_014108415.1. Lineage (NCBI taxonomy): Eukaryota > Metazoa > Chordata > Mammalia > Chiroptera > Molossidae > Molossus > Molossus molossus. The sequence goes on along the minus strand of NW_023425355.1, from coordinate 26,039,217 downwards.
TTGTGTTGTTGTGTGTTCAATTTCATTGAATTCCAGGAATTTTTAAAATTCTTCCTGATCTCCTCTGCAACCCATTTGTTGTTTAATAACATGGTATTTAGCCTCTATATGTTTAAAAGTCTTTGCATGTTCTTGTTGCAGTTGATTTCTAGTTTTATGCCATTGTGATCTGAGAAGATGCTTGATAGGATTTCAATCTTCTTGAACTTGTAGAGATTTAGTTTGTGTCCTATCATGTGGTCTATCATTAAGAATGTCCCTTGTGCACTTGAGAAGAATGTGAATTCTGTAGTTTTGGGGTGTAATTCTCTATAGATATCTATTGAATCTATTTGGTCTAGTGCTTTATTTAGAGTGTCTGTTTCCTTGTTAATTTTTTGTCTAGAGGATCTATCCAGTGATGTCAGTGGGGTGTCAAAGTCCCCTGCTATAATTGTATTGCTATCAATTTCTCCTTTGAAGTCCTCCTGAAGATTTTTAATATATGTTGGTGCTCCTATACTAGGTGAATATATGTTTATCATGGTTATGTCATCCTGTTGGATAGATCCTTTCAATATTATGTAGTGGCCCTCTTTGTCTCTAGTTATGGCCTTCGTTCTGAAATCTATTTCATCAGATATGAGTATTGCTACCCCAGCTTTTTTTTTCCCTTTCCTTTTGCTTGGAAGATTTTTTTCCATTCCTTCTCTTTCAACCTCTGTGAGTCTTTTGTTGTGAGGTTGGTCTCTTGTAAACAACATATAGATGTGTCATGCTTTCTTATCCAATCAGCTACTCTGTGTCTTTTTATTGGAGGATTCAATCAATTTACATTTTAAGTGATTTTTGATATGTGCTTATTTATTGCCATTTTTGTTTAGTGTGGTTCTATTTCTCTTCCTATTTCTGCTAATTACAGCAGTCCTTTTAACATTTTTTGCAGTGCTGGTTTCGTGCTAATGTATTGCCTTAGCCTTTTCTTGTCTGGGAAGCTTTTTATTTGACCTATTTTGAATGATAGCCTTGCCGGGTAGAGTAGTCTTGGATTCAGATCCTTGTGTTTCATGACCCTGATTACTTCATGCCATTCCCATCTGGTCTGTAGTTTTACTGTTGAGAAGTCAGCTAAGAGCCTTATCGGGGTTCCTTTGTAGGTAATTTGTTGCTTGTCTCTTGCTACTTTTAAGATTCTCTCTTTGTCTTTAATTTTTGGCATTTTGATTACTATGTGTCTTGGTGTGGGCCTGTTTGGGTTCTTCTTACTTGGGGCTCTCTGTGCTTTTTGAACTTGAATGCCTCCTTCCTTCAGCAAATTGGGGAAGTTTTCTGTCACTATGTCTTTAAATATATTCTCTATCCCTTGCTCATTTTCTTCCTCTTCAGGGACTCCTATGATGCGAATGTTATTACGTTTCCAGTTGTCCCACATTTCTCTTAAGCTGTCTTCCTGTTGTTTTAATTGTTTTTTCCTTTTGGTTTTCTGATTGGTTGATTTTTTCTACCCTGTCTTCTATTTCACTGATCCAGTTCTCCGCTTCCTCTACTCTGTTGTTTAGACCTTCCAATGTGTTCTTTACTGCTGATATGTCATTCTTTATTTCTTCTTGGTAGTTTTTAATTTCTAACTGGTTGATTTTCAATATTTCTATGTGTTTACTCATGGTGCTCAAGTCCTTACACGTGCTGTTGAGCTTCCTCAAGATTATGGCTCTGAATTCTAGTTCTGTTATCTTGCTTAACTTCACCTCATTTATCTCATCTTCATGGAGATCTCTTCTTCTTTTATTTGGCTTTTGTTTCTGTGTTTCACCATTTTGGCTATCAGAGTGTTCTTTGGTGCCTGCCAAATTTTTCCTGTGGGTGTTGGTGTTCTGCTGTTTGTGGCTCCCTCTCCTGTGTTTAAATGAGCCAGGGAGGGCCTACGTTAAGCACCACTGTCAAGTCTTACTTTCTTGGGTAGAGTTGCTAGCCCAGGAGTGGTACAGTTATCCTCTAGCTTTTTTTCTGGAGGCTATCAGTAGCAGTTATTTGAAGAGCCTTGGCTTCTCAGTTGAGTGAAAAACTCTCTCAGGTGTTCAGTATAAGGGGATTTCCAGAGGGTGGGGCAGATGCTGGTTATTAATGAGCCTCAGTTTACCTTTCAATGGCCCACTGGGTGTGGTTGAATCTCCAATGGAGGATCCTACACCTCTCTCAAGAGCTCTGGAAAGGAGTAAGCTGACCACTGTCCTGCGTGGCCACAACTCAGCAGAAACTCTGAGTGCCCTCCAAATCCCGAGTGTCCCCACACAGTTCCAGTCCAGTCTGCCCTCCCTCTACCAGAGCTCAAGGAGAGTGGCTGTGGCTATTTTAGCGTCCGACCCGGGTCTGCAGTGTGGAGCCGCTTGGAAGTTTAAACTGAGGGCTCCGCTCACAGCTAAGGCCGCTGCAGTCTCTGGGCTCCCAGCCCCCCTCTCATGCCTCTGCAAACCTACCAGGATCGAGTCAGGGTCCCTGGTTATATGGTCCTCGCAAACTGCTTTTCTCTTGCTTTTTCCTGAAGATTTGTCTTTATTTTCGTTGTAATTCCAATCTGGTCCTGGGAGATGGTCTGTGTAGCTTCCATTCACTCTGCCACCATTTTCTATTCTTTTAATATATATATATATATATTTTTAAGAAATGCAGTTGATTCTTTTACTAAATGTATACATGCCATATCATTATATTTCCCTTGTTATAATCCTGGCCTAAGGACGCTTTATATTCTTTGCTTTTCTTTTGAGCTTGATTTTCAATTTCTAAATATCAACACATACTATATATAGGCCTTCGTTTGTGAACTTGCTCCAATCCTCAAAAATTTTGGGGGTGGACCTCACTGCAAACCCCACTATTTTGTATTGCCTTACACTGGGGCTGTACCCCTCAGTGACCCAGTAATTAGTGGGGAAGAAGATTAAAGATTGTGTGTGTGTGTGTGCACATACACTCACCCTTATTATACACATATATAAATATTTTTGTTATTTTTTTCCCAAGTCCTAACCCCTCACTTTTGACAACCTTCAGCTCATTTTTCATATCTATGGGTTTGTTTCTGTTTGGTTTTGTTAATTGGTTTATTTCAGTTGTTTTTTTGTTTGTTTGTTTAGAATCCACATATAAATGTGATCACATGGCATTAGTCTTTGTATGTCTGACATATTTCACTTAGCATAGTACCCTCTAGGTCCATTCATGTTGTCACTAATGTCAAGATTTCATTATTTTTTATTACTGAATAATATTCCATTCTCTGTATATGTATGTATACCTTCTTTATCTGTTCACTGTGGGATGACATCTAAGTTGCTTCCATTTCTTAGCTGTTACAAATGATGCTGCAATGAACAAGAACATAGGGGTACAAATCTTTTCAAATTAGTGTTTTTGTTTTCTTCAGATAAAAACCCAGAAATGGAATTTCCTGGTCATATGGAAATTCTTTAAAAAAATTTTTGAGGAATCCCCATACTGGCTTCCATACTGGCTATACTACTTTACAACTCCACCAACAGTGTATGAGGGTTCCCTTTTCTACTCATCCTTGCCAGTACTTGTCATTTGTTGAGTTATTGGTGATAGTCATTCTGACAAGTGTCAGATAATATATCATTGTGGTTTTAATTTGCATTTCCCTGATGACTAGTAACGTTGAGCACTGTTTTTTTTTTGTTTTTTTTTTTTTTTTTTTAATCCTCACCCAAGGATTTTTTTCCATGTTTTGTCCAGATAGAGTGGGAGGGAGAGAGAGAGAAACATCAAAGTGAAAAGGACACCTCGAGTGGTTGCCACTCACATGACCCAACCAGGGCCGGGGACAAACTGCAACCAAGGTATGTGCCCTTAGCAGGAACCAGACCTGGGTCTCTCTGGACCACAGGCCAACGCTCTAACCACTGAGCAAAACCAGCCAAGGCAGCACTTTTTTGTTTGTTTGTTTTGAATGTCTGTTGTCCCTCAGTATGTCCTGTTTGGAGAAACTTCTATTAAGACCTTTTAATAGGATTTTTAATTGGATTTGGGGGGATGTTAAGTTGTATGAATTCTTTATAAATTTTGTATATTAGCCCCTTATCAGATGTATCATTGGTTAATATCTTCTGCTATTCATTGTTTTTGTTTTGTTGGTGGTTTCCTTTGCTGTACCAAAACATTTTATTTGGTGTTGTCCCATTTGTTTATTTTATTTTTTGTTGTTTCTCTTGGCCAAGGAGACAGCCAAAAAAATATTGCCGAGAGCAATGTCTAAGAATTTACTGCCTATGTTTTCTTTTTTAAATGTTTTCTTTTTTTATTGATATTTTTTAGAGAAAGAGAGAGAGGAAGGGAAAGGGAGAGAGATATAGAAACTTCATTGGGCTACCTCCTGCATGCCCCCACCCCCGACTCGCCCCCCTGCTGGGGATCAGTCCCACAATTTGGGCATGTAACCCTACCAGGAATCAAACTAGTGACCTCTTGGTGCATGGGTCAATGCTTAACCCCTGAGCGACAACAGCCGGGCTCTTCCAGGAGATTTATGATTTGGGGTATCACACTTAACTTTTTTATCTATTTTGAGTTTATTTTTGTGTATAGTGTCAGAAAGTGATCCAGTTTCATTCTTTCATGTGGATCTGTCCAATTTACCAACACCACTTATTGAGGAGACTATCTTACTCTATTGGATATTCTTGCCTCCTTTGTCACAATTAATTGACCATATAAGTGTGGGTTTATTTGTGGGTTCTCTATTCTATTCCATAGATCTGTGTATTTATTTGTATGCTAGTTCCATGCTGGCTTGATTACTATAATCTTATAACATGGTTTTATATCAAGTAGTGTGATACCTCCAACTTTGTTTTTATTTCTCAAGTTTGCTTTGGCTATTAGGAATCTTCTGTGGTTCCATATAAATTTTAAGATTATTTGTTCTAGTTTTGTGAAAAATGCCTTTTTTTTTAATAGAGATTTCATTGAAACTGTAGATTGCTTTAGGTAGTTTAGGCATTTTAATAATGTTAGTGATTCCTATATATGAGCATAGCATGTACTTTCATTTGTTTGCATATTTTCAATTTATTTCTTCAATGCTTGGTAATTTTCCAAGTACTGATCTTTTACCAATTTGGTAAGATATTTTATTTTTTTTTGATGCAATTATAATGGAATTGTTATCTTAATTTCTCTTTCTAATAGTTCATTATTGGTGTATAAAGATGCAATGTATTTCTGAATATTAATTTTATATCTGCTACTTTGCAGAATTTATTTATTAGTTTAATAGTTTTTTTGGTGGAATGTTTAGGGTTCTGTCTATATAGTGTCATTTCATTTGCAAATAATGAAAAATTTACTTCTTTCTTTCTAATTTGGATGCTTTTTATTTCTTTTCTTTGTCTGATTACTATAGCTAGAACTTCTAATACTATGTTGAGTTAAAATGGTGAAAGTGGACATTACTGCCTAATTCCTGATTTTAAGTAAGACACTTAGTTTGGATTTTTTTTCCCCCATTAAGTATGATATTAGCTGTGATTTGTCATATATCGCCTTTATTATGTTAAGGTATGTTTCCTCTAACCCTGCTTTGCTGAGAGATTTTATCATAAAGGGATGTTAGATTTTGTTCAATGCTTTTTCTGCTACTGTTTATATGATCACATGATTTTATATATTATTTCATTTATGTAGTGTATCATGGCAATTGATTTTCAGATATTGAGCCAACCTTGCATCAAAACAAATTCCACTTAATCGTGGTGTATGATATTTTTAAAGTATTGGTGGATTTGGTTTGCCAATATTTTTTAGTTTTTTTTTTTTTTTCCTTCCATCTATGTTTATCCAGGATAAAGACCTACAAATTTTTTTGGAGAGTCCTTTTGTGGTTTTGATATCAGGGTAATGCTGGTCTAATAAAATGAATTTGGAAGCCTTCCCTCCTCTTCAAATTTTAAAATAGTTTGAGTAGAATAGGTGTTAATTATTTTTTTAATGTTTGGTAAAATTTACCTGTGAAGCCATCTATGCCAGGGTCTTAGTTTGTTTGGAGTTCTTGATTACTAATTCACACTTTATTAGCAGTTTGTTCAGATTTTCTATTTGTTCCTGATTCAGCCTGGAAAGATTTTGCATTTTTAGAAATTTATCTATTTCTTCAAGGTTTTCCAATTTATTGGCATATAATTTTTCATAGTATTTTCTTATAATCTTTTGTATTTATGTACTGTTGATTGTTACTTTTCCTGTTTATTTCTGATTTTATTTATTTGGGGTGTCTCTTCTTTTACGTATCTGGTTAAAGGTTTATCAATTTTGTTATCTTCTTAGCAAAATAACCCTTTGTTTTATTGATTTTTCTATTGTTTTTAGACTCTTATTTTTGTTCTTTATCATTTTTTTATGATAGTTTAATTTAATTTATTTTTTTCATCACCATTTATTCCCCCTATACACTTTCCACCTCCACCCACCCCAACCCCCCTGCAATCACCACACTGTTTTCCTTGTCCATGAGAGTTTTATTTTGTTTAATTTGATTAATTAATTTATTTTTGTTACAGATGTTTCTCCTGTCCATGAGTTTTTTTCTTTTGTGCTCATTCCTTCCCTGCCAACATCCACTCCCCCACCACTTCTGTCTGCCTGTTCTCTATGAGACTGTCTCTGTTTTGCTTGTTAGTTCAGTTGGTTCATTGAACTCCACATATGAATGAAATCATATGGTATTTGTCTTTCTCTGATTGGCTTATTTCACTTTGCTATTGCAAAGGGTACCATTTTCTTTCTTTTACAAAAGAGTAGCATTCCATTGAGTAAATATACCATAGCTGTTTTATCCATGTATTTACTGATGGACACTGGGGCTGTTTACAGGTTTTGGCTATTATAAATAACACTTCAATGAACATTGTGGTGTATATAGTCTTTTAAATTTGTGTTTCAGGTTTCTTCAGGTATATTTCCAAAAGAGAAATCACTTGATCATAAGGCAGTTTCATTTTTAATTTTTTAGGTAATTTTACACTCTTTTCCACAATGGTTGCACCAATCTTCATTCCCACCAACAGTGCAAGAGAGTTCCCTTTTCTCCACATCCTCACCAACACTTGTTATTTGTTGATTTATTGACGATAACCATTCTGACAGGTGTGAAGTGATATCTCACTGTGGTTTTAATTTGCATCTTTCTGATGATTAATGACATTAAGCATCTTTTCATATGTCTATTAGCCATCTGTATGTCCCCCTTGGAGAAGTATTTATTGAGATCCTTTGCATAGTTTAATTGTATTATTTGTTGTTTGATGTTGAGTTTTTAAAGTTCTATTAAAAATTTAGCTATTAACCCATTATCAGATGTATCGGCAAATATGTTCTCCCATTCTGTGTGCTGTCTTTTCATTTTGTTGACGGTTTTCTTTGCTGTACCAAAAATCTTTAGTTTGATGTAGTCCCATTTATTTGTTTTTTTTTTTTTTTTTCTTTTGTTTCCCCTACCCAAGGATATATATCAGGAAAAAAATATTGCAACAAGATATGTCCAAGATTTTATTTCCTTTGATATCTTCTAAGATTTTCATGGTTTCAAGTCTAACATTTCAGTCTTTAATCCATTTTGAGTTTATTCTTGTGTGCAGTGTAAAAAGGTTTAGTTTCATTTTTTTGCATGTGTCTGTCCTATTTTCCCAATACCATGTATAAAATAGACTATCTTTAGCCCATCGTATATTTTTAACTCCTTTTCAAATATTAATTGACTATAAAGGTGTGGGTTTATTTTTAGGCTCTCTATTCTGTTTCATTGATCTATGTCTACTTTTATACCAGTATATAGTCAATGCAATTCCTATCAAGATACCAATGGCGTATTTCACAGAACTATAACAAATATTCCAAAAATTTTTATGAAACCAAAAAAGACACAAAATAGCAACAGTGATTTTGAGAAAGAAGAACAAAGTTAGAAAAATCAGGCTACCTTATGTCAAACTATTGTTTTCTTCCCTCAGTTTGGACACTGTTTCTTCTTTTTCTGATTTCGTTAGGTGTAAGGTTGATTGTTCTTCTTTTTCTTCTTCTTCTTTTTCTTCTTCTTCTTCTTCTTCTTCTTCTTCTTCTTCTTCTTCTTCTTCTTCTTCTTCTTTTGTGTGTCTTGTTTCTTGAAGTAGGCTGTTATTGCTATGAATTTTCCTCTGAAAACTTTCTTGTCTATGTTCCTAAATTTGGGGTCATTGTGTTTTCATTTTCATTTGTCTGAAGGTATCTGTTGATTTCTTCTTTGATTTCTCTGTTAACCCATTCACTTGTTTGTGGGTTTTTCAGTTTTCTTCTTGTAATTGATTTTTAGTTTTTTACCATTGTGATCAGAGAAGATGCTTGATATAATTTTAGGCTTCTTAAAATTCTTGAGACTTGTTCTGTGGCCTAACATGTGGTCTATTCTGGAAAACATTCCATGTGCACTTGAAAAGAATATATATTCTATTTCTTTTGGGTGAAATGTCCTGAAAATATCAAATAACTTTATCTGGTGTAATGTGTCATTTAAAACAACTGTTTCCTTGTTGATTTTCTGTCTGGCATGATCTATATTTTTATTTCAATGGGTGTTAAATTTCTCTACTATTATAGTATTACTGTCACTCTCTTCTTTTAGATCTATTAATATTTGTTCTGTATATTTAGGTGCTACTTTTTTACTTTTTTTTTGGTATTTTTGCCCTATTCTTTCATTTGGGAGATATTTTCTGTCTCCAAAGTTTGGCTGAATCTTGTGCTTGTTTCTACATATTAGGTAGATCTTCTATGCCTCCCAGTCTTGGCAGAATGGCCTCATGTTGAAGGTGTCTGATGGATCCCAATGGTTTGTCTTCCTGGTCACCCGATCTAGGTGCTCCTGAAGTGTCCCTTGTGTAGGTTGTGTGTTTCCTCCTGTTTTAGTTGGGCCTTGGTTGCTGTTGGCACATCAGTGAGAGAGATTAACCCTCAGGCTGACTGGCTGTGAGGGCATGTCTTGACTATAATTGACACATTATTGTGCAGGGCCTGACAAAATGAATTAAGAACTCTGGTGCCAGTTGAACGCACCCTTTGGGTGTGCCATTTATGGAGCTGTTTGGGTGGTGCCCCAGTGTGGTCTGAAGCTAGCTACTGGGTATGCTGGTTCTGGAGCAACATGGGAGGGGTTCTGATGCAGATCTGTATCAGCTGACAATTGTGCCTAGCTTGGGGCCACTTGGTGGGAGCCATAAAGTGATCTACTGAGGTCTGCACTTTTTCTGGGCTTAGAGATACTTGAAAAAGTTTGTGTTATGAACCGAGGTCAGCTGCCAATAGTGGTGGGCTTAGGATACTTTGGTGGGCACCACATGTGAGTTGAGGCCTGTAGCCATTTAGTTAAAGCTACATTCCGGGGCAATACTGGCTGCAACTTATGCCAGGCTTGAGGCCAGCTGATGGGATTTAAAATTCAATTTGAGACAGGTTGCTGCTTGTTCCAAGTTTGGGACCACTGAGTAAGAAGTACTGGGCATACTGAAGCCAGCTGATGCTTGTTTGGGTTTTCTGGACCTTTGAGAGGTATTAGGAAAATCTGTAGTGAGCTGAGTTACCCACTTGTGCATAAAAAACACTCCAAGTGGTTCAGGAAAAGCCCTCGTGTTGGATGGGGTGGGATCTCAGGGAATTGCCAGTTTGATGCAATGGGTATTTTCTACGTTATTGGAGAGCTCAAATATGGTGCTAACTTGGGTCTGCTGGCTGGGTTGGGGATGGAGGATGGTATCAACAAAGGAACAGTGTTTCCATCCACAAAAAGCTGCACTGAACTGTGACCCTCCAGCCCTCAACCTGAATGCAATCAATTCAGTTCTTCTACATATCTCCCTGGTGCTTTTCAAGCTGCTGCCCCTGCTCTGGAGCCCAGAGTGAGTAGGTTTGTAAATGACTGAGTCTATGCATGATGGAGCTTTCAAAAAAGAAAAGAAAAAAAAAATGTCTGGGACTCCAGAAACCTTCCAACTTATTCAGATGCAATCCCTGCTAGATTTTACAGTCAGATGTTATGAGGACTCCTGTTCCCTGCACTGGTGCCCTAGGCTAGGAAGCCAAGTGTGGGCCTGGGACACCGAGCTCCCCTGGGTGAACTCTGAAGCCAAGATATCCTTCCTGATTCTTAATCACCACATTATGGGTGAGACAACTGCCTGTTAGGCATCTCTGCACCTCCTACTAGTCTTGTTGTGTCTTCTTTATCTTTAATTATAGCAATTTTTTCAGCTTTGTGTCTTCAGGTGGTTCTCAATAATGATTAGTCTGTAATTTATTTGTAATTTTGATGTATTTGCAGGAGGAGGAGGTGAGTACAGTGTTTACTTATTCTTCCATTCTGACCAGAAACGAACAGTAAGGGTTTAACATTTTATATGTTAGGCACGTATGTGATGTGGAGCTTATTACCTTAATCAAAAATCAGGAACAGGACTGTGTGGAAGCACTATTGCAATTTTGGTAAGGCGCTGTCTACCTATGGTTTTTTCTTGTTCTGTGGATGTGACCATCCAGGGCTTTCATCTGAGAATCTCTTAGGTCTTTTTCTCCTCAGAACCTGTGATTTTTGGGTATTTTCACTCTAATATTTATATTTATTTTTATTTTTTGTATCCCCACTTTGTCAACTTTAGAATTTAGCAGATGTCTCCAGAGTGATAATGGATATGTTTGAATCCATTTAGTTGTTCAATTTTTCTGCTAACATGTCTCTTACTGGCCAAAATACCTGTAGGTTTCTTCATTCTCCAGTAATGACCTTCTGCTAGGGGCCAAGCCTAGATTTTTAAGTCTTCTACTATGCCTGAACGGCAAGTACTTTTAAAAAACAGTTTGAGGTTCTCAACTCTCATTTGTTTGTGTTTTAAGGCTTCTATCCAGGTAGATATTTGCCCCTCTATGTACAGTAAAACCAAAAAAATTTACACTCTATTTTTTTTTAATTGGTTTAATTATCTTGTCTCCTACTGAGTTTAGATTCAGAATACAGCAAATATCTTGGCTGTATTTTTAAGACCCTACATTATTCAATTTTGTCACTCCAGTTCCATGTAAACACCAAAAACAGCTGCTGTTTTTATTTTGTTTTGTTTTGTTTTTGTTTTGTCCCAATCTGTAGCCCTATTCCTGAGCCCCACCCGGATTTTCAATTCTGGCCTATACCCAGATCTTTCTAATTCCCTCAGATAAGATTCATCTGCAGATTTTTAGCATTCGCCTTTCTGGAATGCCATTCCTTCTAGTCCTCTTTGCTTCTGTAGCTCTCTGATGCCTTAATTATTTTATCTTTTTTGGTTGTTTCCAGTGATATTATTGGTCTGTTGTAGACTATTTTATCCTATTTGAAAGAAGAAACTTATTCATCTTGCTTTGGTATCTATACCAGCACCCTCTGAAGTGTATTTGCAGTTTTGGGGGATCTAATTTATGAGAAAGACCCTTATTAACCATCTACTAAAAACAATCAAAGTTGGTTGTTCTGCATATTATATGTTAATACATTTATTTGAGAACCTTATAGTGCTAATATCAATAAAAGTATCTTCAGAGCTGATATAATATTCAGTGTTGCCTCTTTGAAGTTAGGAGATGAATCAATTTGAAATGTGATATTTTCTATTTAAAAACATTGTTTTCCTATTTTAGAAAATCGCTCTGGGATACATCTATACTAAGCCAACTCCTTCATTCCATATTGTTTACACATGTTTTTAAAGGACTGTAGAGAAACACAGCATACATATTTATCTTTGCCTATCCTGTGCCTATGCTTATTATTTACTTTTTCACGATGTATAACAGTAACTTTTTATGTCCCGTAATTAATATACAAGGCCCTAGCTATTCTAATTATCACACTCTTACATCCTTATAGATCTCGATTCTCACTCCCAAATCAAGTAATATATGCCTACCATATTAAAGTCACTGTGATGAACACTATAACTTATACAAAGAGAGTTAAGACAGAGTTCCAATATTAAGAATATTATAGGAGGAAAAAGATGGCGGTAGGCAGGACCGGAGCATGGGTAAGTGTGTGAGAGTGTGAGAGAGCGTGTGAGTGAATGTGAGCATGGAAGACCAATCTTGAGCAATGCAGAGACACTGGGAAGAAGGTTCCTGTGCTGTGGAAGGAAAGCAGCTGGCTACCGTGATAAGCAGCACGTCAGCAAACTTTCCCAGTGTGGCTGAGAGGCCCCACTATTTTGGAGAATCCCAAGTCTTCCCTGGGAGTATTAAACGGGAAGTGACTGGGGTCGAGTGACCTGAGTCCACTAGAGTGCCCTGCACCATCCGTCCTGTGCACTCAGCTGTGTTGGCACGGTCAGCACACAGTAGCAACGCTATTGAAATGCCAGCAGCAGTAGCCAAAACTGGCGAGAAGCCAGAGCCCCACCCACAACAGGCAAAGCTGATTGTTCAGGCTCCAGGCCCGCACAGGCTCTAGGCCCATGGTGGCATGGAGGCCTGCCCAAGCTCCAGGCCTTGGCAGCGTGGTGGCCTGCCCAGGCACCAAGCCCGCCCAGGCTCCAGGCCAGCTCAGGCTCCAGGTCCGTGGAGGCACAGAGGCCCACCCGGGCTCCAGACCCCTGGTGGCACAGCAGCCTGACCAGGCTCAAGGCAGCTTGCGCAGACTCCTGGGGGCACTAGCACCAGCTTGGGAGCCGGGCACCTACCCCCACAGCAACAGTGAGTGGGTGGGATCAGAACCCCACCCCCAACAGGCATTAGCAGCCCAGATTGACAGTTGAAACCATCCCCAGCATCATCAGCAAAGGCTGAACAGGAGTAATGTCCCAGCTCAAGCAGCAGGGCTAGGGCAGCTGAGACCTGCCCCTGACAACTGCAGCAGTGGAGTTGGAGTGGAGCCCCTCCCCACAGCAGCAGCAAAGTCCCAGGTGTGGAGCATTCTCAGCCCCCAATAGCAGCAAAAGATTGGGACCAGAGAACACCCCCTGGCAGCAGCAGTAGCCCTAGTGGTGTGAACCAGGAGCTGACACTCACCCCCAGCAGTGACTGACCAGGAGCTGAGCCCCACAAATCGGTAGGGTTCCTCAACAGTACACAGCAGGACCCACATACCCCAGCAGAATACCAGAGGGACCAATGCACCCCAGCAATGCACCAGTGGAACCCACAAACCCCAGCAGCTTACTGAGACCCATGAACCCCAGCAGAACATCAGCTGGACCCAAGCACCCCAGAAGTGTACCGGAGGGACCCAAGAACCCCAGAATTGTGCCAGTGGAACCCACATACCCCAACAAGGTACTAGCAAAAGCTCACACACCCCAGAAACATACCAGCGGGACCCATGCACCCTAGCAGAATACCAGATGGACCCTCGCACCCCAGGCAACAGCAACGCATATCAGAAGCTAAGACACATCTCCAGCAGCATCAGCAGAAGCTGATCAAGAGTGGTGCCCCAGCCTAAGCAGCAGCAAGTCTCTGGAAGTCGAGACCTGCTCGACGGACCAATTCTAACTGCCAGGTGTCAACCCTCCAGGAACAACAGCAGGCAAGAGGAGGCATAGAACAACACAGGCTGAGAGCCACAGCAGCCTTTGTAGATACACACCGACCTGCCTACACATTCCAACATCCCTCACTGTGCTTAGAACTACCAGATTGCTAAAATGGTGAGACAAAGAAACAACACCCAAATGGTAAAAAAAGAAAAATCACCAGAAAAGGAACTACAGAAGCTAGAACAAAGCAACTTGTCAGATAAAGAATTCAAAGCAATGATTATAAGGGTGCAAAAACACTTGGGTGAGAACTACAAGCAACTTAAAAAGAATTATAAAGAGCTCACTGGGAACTACTTCAGCTTAAAAAAAGAGGTAGAAACTATGCATAAAAAGCAAGAGGAAATAAGGAATGACATGGATGTTATGAAAAATAACTTAGAAGTGTTCAATAGTAGATTAGAAGAGGCTGAAAACCGAACCAGAGAATTAGAAGACAAGGTAGAAAAAAACACTCAAATAGAGCAGCAAATGGGGAAAAATGTTAAAAAACAGGAGAGTTTATGGGAACTTTGGGACAACACAAAGCGTAACAACATTCATATTATAGGTGTACAGAAAGGAGAAGAATCAGAGAAAGGAATAGAGAACTTGTTTGAAGAAATAATTGCAGAAAACTTCCCTAAACTGGTAAAGAAAAAGGTCACACAAGTCCAGGAAACACAGAGAGTCCTAAGCAAGATGAATCCCAAAGACCCACAGCTAGACACATAATAAAAATGGCAAACATTAAAGACAAAGAAAGAATCTTAAAGGAAACAAGAGTGAGAGAGAAAGTTACCTAGAAGGAAGCTCCTATTAGACTGTGAGCTAATTTCTCAATAGAAACACTGCAGGCCAGAAGGAAATGACATGAATTGTACAAAGTAATGCAAGGCAAGGGTCTGAATTCAAGACTACTCTATCCAGCAAGGCTATCATTCAAAATTGAAGGAGAAATAAAGAGCTTCACAGACAAAAACAAAAAACAAAAAACAAAAAACAAACAAACAAACAACAACAAAAAAAAAAAACTAAAGGAATTTACCAGCACTGCAAGAAATGCTGAAGGGACTGTTGTAAGAAGAGAAAGAAAGAGATAGCGAGAAAGACAAACACAGGCACAAAATAAAAATGGCAACATATAACAATCTATCAATAATAACCTTAAATGTAAATGGCTTAAATGCTCCAATCAAAACACATAAGATAGCTGATTGTATAAGAAAATACAACCGATATATCATATATATGTTGTCTACAAAAGACCCACCTCACAACAAAAGATTTACACAGGATGAAAGTGAAGGAATGCAAACAAATCTTTCAGGCAAATGGAAATTAAAAAAAAGAAGCTGATGCAGCAATACTCATATCAAACAAGATAGACTTCAAAACGAGGGCCATAATAAGAAACAAAGAAGGTCACTACATAATATTAGAAGGATCAATCCAACAAGAGAATATAACCCAGAAAAATATATACACACCAAATATGGGAGAGACAAAATATATTTTAAAACTTCTGAAGGACGTCAAGGGAGAGATCAATATCAATACAATCTTAGAGGGTGATTTTAACACCCCATTTACACCACTGGAAAGATCTTCTAGACAAAAACTTAACAAGGATATAGAGTCCTTAAAAGATGACCTAGATCAATGTAATTAATTGATATTTACAGAACAGTTTACCCCAAAGCTGCAGAATATACATGCTTCTCAAGTGCACATGGGACATTCTCAAATATAAACCACATGTTAGAACACAATGTAAGCCTCTACAGATTCAAAAAAACTGAAATCATATCAAACATCTTCTCAGACTACAATGGCATGAAACTAGAAATCAATTACAACAAAAACACACAAAAACATTCAAACACTTGGAGGCTAAATAGCATGCTATTAAACAATAAAGGGGTTACCAATGAAATCAAGGAAGAAATTAAAAACTTCCTGGAAACCAATGAAAACAAACAAACAAAAACACAAAACCTATAAGATGCAGCAAAAGCAGTCCAGAGAGGGAAGTTCAAAGCACTACAGGCCTACCTCAATAAACAAGACAAATTTTTAAATGACTCTCTAACCCTACAACTTAAAGAGCTAGAAAGTAATCAAAAAGAAAAACCCAGAACAAGTAGAAGAAAAGAAGCAGTAAAAGTCAGAGCAGAAATAAAGACATAGAGACTAAAAACAACACAGTTCAAAAGATCAATAAAACAAAAAACTGGCTCTTTGAAAAGATAAACAAGATTGATGGATCTTTAGCCAGACTCACCAAGAAACAAAAAGAGACACCAAAATAAACAAAATCAGAAACAAAAGAGGAGAAGGAACAACTGACACCACAGAAATACAAAGGATCATTGAAACATACTATAAACAATTATATGCCAACTGATTGGACAATCTAGGTGAAATGGACAAACTTCTAGAAATACACAGTCTCACAAAACTGAACAGGGATGTGATAGAAAACTTTAACAGACCAATAACAACTAAGAAAATTGAAGATGTAATTAAGAAACTCCCAGCAAACAAAAGCACAGGTCAGGATGGCTTCACGGGGAGTTTTACCACACAGTCAAAGAAGATCTAATACCTATTCTTCTCAAACTATTCCAGAAAATCCAGGAAGACAAGAGACTTCCAATCACACTTAATAAGGCCAGAATAATCCTAATCCAAAAACTGAATAAAGACACTACAAAGAGATTAAACTGCAGGCCAATATCCCTGATGAACACAGATGCCAAAATCTTTAACAAAATATTAGAAAATCAGATCCAGCAATACATCAAAAAATTTGTTCACCATGACCAAGTGTGATTCATCCCAGGGATGCAAGGATGGTACAATATTCACAAGTCAATAAAGATGATACATCACATAAAAATAATGAAAGTTAAAAAACATGATCGTATCAATAAATGCTGAAAAAGCATTTGACAAAATCCAGCACCGATTTCTGATAAAAAAGCTCAGCAATGTGGAAATAGAGGGATGATATATTGACATAATAAATGTCATTTATGAAAGGCCTGCAGCCAACATCATACTCAATGGGCAGAAACTAAAAGCATGTCCCTTAAGAATAGGAACAAGACAGGGATGCCCACTTTCACCACTCTTATTTAACATAGTACAGGAAGTCTTAACCACAGCAATTAGACATGAAGAAAAAATAAAAGAGATCCAAATTAGAAAGGAGGAAGTGAAACAGTCATGATTTGCAGATGACATGATATTGTACATAGAAAACCCTAAAGACTCCATCCAAATTTTACTAGACTTTTAGCAAAGTAGCAGAATACACATTAATGTCAATACATTGACAGCATTCATATACACCAACAATGAACTCACAGAAAGGGAAACTAAAAAACAATCCCATTTATTATCATGTTAAAAAAACTAAGATACCTAGAAATAAACTTAACCAAAGAAGTAAAGGATTTCTTCAGAGAAAACTACACATCATTGAAAACAGAAAGAGAAAGATATAAAAAAGTGGAAGCACATACCTTGTTCATGAATTGGAAGAATTAACATCATTAAAATGTCCATACTACCCAAAGCTATATATAGATTCAATGCAATTTTCATCAAAATACCAATGATATACTTCACAGAACTAAAACAAATACTCCAAAAGTTTATATGGAACTAAAAAGAAAAGCCCCAAATAGCAACAGCAATCTTGAAAAAAAAAAAGTAGGAGGGATCACATTACTAAACATCAGGTCATACTAGAAAGTCACTGTAATCAAAATAGCCTGGTACTGGCACAAGAACAGGCACATAGATCAATGGAACAGAACAGAGAACCCAGAAATTGCCCCTAGACAATATGCACCATTAATATTTGACAAAGGTGGGAAAAGCATACAGTGGTGTCAAGACAGACTTTTCAATAAGTGGTGTTGGGAAAATTGCACAGCTACATGCAAAGAACTAAAGCTAGACCACCAACTTACACCATACACAAGAATAAACTCAAAATGGATGAAAGACTTAGATGTGACTCCATGAAAATACTAGAAAAAAAATGCAGGCAAAAAAATTTCAGACATCAAACACAGCAGAACTTTTTTTTTTTTTTAATCCTCGCCCAAGGATACTTTTCCATTTTTTATTCAGATAGAGTGGGAGGTAGAGAGAGGAAGAGATAGAAAGAGAGAGAAACATAGACGTGAAAACGACACCTTGAGTGGCTTCCTCCTGCATGACCAAACCGGGCCGAGGACAAAACGCAACAGAGGCACGTGCCGTTAGTGGGAACCAAACTCCGGTCTGTCCCGACCTCAAGCTGATGCTCTAAATGCTGAGCCAAACTGACCAGGGCCAGAATTCTTATAAATACAACACCTAAGGTAAGAGAAACAAAGGAAAAAAAATGTAAACATGGAACTACATCAAGCTAAAAATCTTCTTCAGAGCAAAAGAAACAACTATCAAAATGGAAAGGGAACCCACTATATGGGAGAGCATAATTGCCAATGATACATCAGATAAGGGGTTAATTTAAAAAATAGAGAGTGTACTCACACAACTCAACAAAAAGAAGACAAAGAACCCAATTAAAAAAATGGGCAGAGGACATAAAGAGACACCTCTCCAAAAAGGACATACAAATATCAAAGAGACATATGAAAAAATGTTCAACTTAACTAATTATCAGAGAGAAGTAAATTAAAACAACAATGAGGTATTACTTTACTCTTGTCGGAATGGCAGCCATCAACAAATCATCAAACAACAAGTGTTGGTGAGGGTGTGGAGAAAAGGGGACCGTAGTACACAGCTGGTGGGAATAAAACCTGGTGCAGCCACTATGGAAAACACTATGGCGTTTCCTCAAAAAATTAAAAATTGAACTTCCATTTGACCCAGTGACCTACTTCTAGGAATATACCCTAAGAAGCCTGAAACACCAATTAGAAAAAATATATGTACCCCTATGTTCACAGCAGCACCATTTACAATAGCTAAGATTTGGAAACAACCCAATTGTCCATCAGTAGATGAGTGGATAAAAAAGCTGTAGTACATGTACACAATGGAGTACTATGCAGCTGTAAGAAAGGAAGATCTTTTATCCTTTGAGACACAATAGGGGGACCTGAAGAGTATTATTCTAAGCAAAACAAGCCAAGCAGAAAAAGACAAATATCACATAATCTCACTTATTTTTGGAATATAATGAACTAAACAAACTGATAAACAAAATAGACCCAGAGTCACAGGAGTAGGGTACAGACTGACAATCCTCAGAAGAAGGGGAGGGTGGGGAGGGAAGGACTAAACCACAGAACTTATATGCATGTATGCATAACTGATGGACAGAGACAAAAAAGCTGGAGATGGGGTGGGGGAACAGGGAGGAGGGTGTCAATGGGGGAAAAAAGGAGAAACATCTATAAAAAATAAATTAATAAAAAAAAAGAAATAAGGGGCAAAAAATAATAAAGAATATTATAAACTGTTAGAAAGATAATGCCTGAATAAAAGTAACAATAAGGACTGGAAGATGGCAGCGGGCAGGACCAGATGGAGGGTGAGTGTGTAAGAGATTGAGTAAGTGTGAGAGAGTGTGTGAGTGGTCTTGAATATCAATGAGCAAACTCATGCCATGTAGAAACAAGGAGCAGAAGGTTCCTGTGCTGTGTACAAGGAGCAGCTGGCTACTGTGGTAAGCAGTTCTTCAGGGCACTTCTCCATGCACAGCTGGGAGTTCCCGCCATTTTGGAAAATCCCTGGTTCTTTTCTGGGAGCAGGCAGTGGGAGTGGCTAGTGCCCAGCGACCTGAGCACATGAGTGCACATGGCATCATTGGACCAGTGGACCCCACTGTGTCAACACAGACCAGTGCACAGTAGCGGAGTTGTCAAGGTGCCTTCTGGGGAAGCTGCAAATGGCTGGGAACCCAGCACCATCCCCCACAGTAGCAGCCCAATCAGAGGCTCTGGAGCAGATATCCATCTCCAGGGAACAGAAGCACAGATTAGCAGCTGAGATCCACCTCCAAAAACTCCACCAGAGGCTGAGCAGAAGCTGAGCCCCACCAGGTAGCAATACTTCTCAGCCACCAGTAGTGGGACCTTGGGCTCCATCAGGGTCTATGCAATCCAGCTCCCCAAGACATTAGCAGGGAGCCTGGGCTCCAGCGGTGACTGTGAGACGCAGCAGCCCATGCAATCAGTGAGGAGCTGGGGCTCCAGAGGGACCTGTATGACCCAGCTGCCCGTGGGATTACCAGGGAGCCGGGGCTCCAGAGAGGCCCGTGTGATCCAGTCACCCATGGTGCTGGCACGGAGTATAGCTCCAGCAGGGCCTGAGTGATACAGCTGCAGGTGGCACCAGCTGCCAGTGGCAAACATAGCTTTAAAGGGGCCCTCGTGTTCCAGCAACAACACCTACCAGGACAGATTAATACCAGCCCCAAGTAGTAAATCTCCCAGGACCCACAGCAGACAATAGGTGACATGCAAAAGAATAATCTGGGAGATACAGCAGCCATATTTGATACACAGGGAGCTGCCTACACATCCCAACATCCCTCAGCATTTCTAGATCTACCAGACAGCTAAAATGGGGAGACAAAGAAACAACACCCAAAGAAAAGAAGAGGATAAAACACCAGGAAAAACAAAACAAAATAAAACAAAAAAAAAACATGAAATGGAAGAAAGCAACCTGTCAGATAAAGAACTCAAAGCAATGATTGTAAGGATGCTCAAACAATTCAGCGAGAACTATAAGCAACTCAATGAGAATTATAAAGAGTTCATTGAGTATTACATTAGCTTAAAAAAAAAAAAGGTAGAAATTATGAACAAAAATCAAGAGGAAATGAAGAAGAACGTAGCTGATATATAAAAAAAAAAAAAAATACCTTAGAAGTATTCAATAGTAAATTGGAGAAAGCCGAAGACCAAATCAGTGAGTTGGAAGACAGGATAGAAAAAAAAAAAAAAAAAAAAGCCCAAATAGAGTAGCAAGTGGGAAAAAAAAATACATCAAGACATCGATGGAGAGATTCCAAAATGGTGGCAGGGTGAATGGAAGCTACAGACTGTCTCCCGGGACCAAACTGGAATTACAACTAAAATAAAGATAAAGCATTGGGAAAAAGCAACAGAAAAACAGTTTGTGAGGATTACATAACCAAAAATATTGACTCAATCCTGGTAGGATTGCAGAGGCGCGAGAGAGGGGCTCAGAGCCCACAGACAGCAGCAGCCTTAGCTGTGAACAGTGCCCTCAGGTTAAACTCCCAAGCATCTCCACAGCCCAGAACTGGGACAGATGCTAAAATAGCCACAGCCACTCACCTTGGGCTCCATCAGAGGGAGGGCGGACTGGGCTGGAACTGTGTGGGGACACTTGGGATTTGAAGGGCACTTGGAGCTTTTGCTGAGTTGTAGCCATGCAAGACGGTAGCCATCTTACTTTTCTCTGGGCTCTGGGGAGAGGAATCGGTCCATCCTTCAGAGATTCAAACCCACCCAGGTGAAGCACTGAAATGCAAATTGAGGATCATTAACAATCAGCATCTGCCCCACACTCGGAAATCCCCTTACACTGAGCACCTGAGGGAGTTTTTCATTCAACTGAGAACCCAAGGCTCTTCAAGTAACCACCACTGATAGTTTCCAGGCAAAAAGGTAGAGGATAACCGAACTATTCCTGGGATAGCAACTCTATTCAGGAAAGTAAGACTTGACAGAAGGGTTTAATGTGGGTCCTCTCTCACTCATCCAAACCCAGTAGACGGAGCCACAAAAAGTGAAAAACGAACATCCACACGGTAAATTTGGCAGACACCAAAACCCACTGAGATAGCAAAATGGTGAAACAAAGAAAAAAAGCCCAAATGAAAGAACAAGAGACCTTTACCAAAATGAGATAAATGTGGAGCAGTTAAGCAAGTTAACAGAGCTAGAATTCAGAGCCATGATCTTGAGGAAGCTCAACAGCAAAAGTAAGGACATCAACATCATGAGCAAACACATAGAAATGCTGAAAATCAACCAACTGGAAATTAAAAACCACCAAGAAGAAATCAAGAATGACATATCAGAAATAAAGAACATATTGGAAGGTCTAAACATCAGAGTACAGAAAACTGAGCACCAGATCAGTGAATTAGAAGACAGGGTAGAAAAACTCAACCAATCAGAAAACCAAAGGAAAAAAAAAATTAAAGAACAGGAAGACAACTTAAGAGAACTGTTCGACAACTGGAAATATAATAATATTCACATCATAGGAGTCCTCGAAGAGGAAGAAAATGGGCAAGGGTTAGAGAATATATTTGAAGAAATAGTGACAGAAAACTTCCCAAACTTGGTGAAGAAAAAAGTTATTCAAGAACTCCAAGTAAGAAGAACCCAAACAACCCCACACCAAGACACATAGTAATCAAAATGACAAAAATAAAAGACAAAGAGAGAATCCTAGAAGCAACAAGAGATAAGCAACAAGTTACTACAAAGGGACACCCATTAAGCTATCAGCTGACTTCTCAACAGAAACACTACAGGCCAGAAGGGAATGGCATGCAGTAATCAAGGTCATGAGAAAAAAAAAAAAGGATTTGAATCCAAGACTACTCTACCTAGCAAGGCTTTCATTCAAAGCAGGTCAAATAAACAGCTTTCCAAACAAACAAAAAAAAAAGGTTAAGGGAATGCATTAACACCAAACGAGCACTGCAAGAAATGTTAAAAAGACTGTTGTAATTAGTAGAATAGGAAGAACAATATAACAAAACTAAACAAAAATGGTAATAAATAAGTACATATCAATAATCACCTTATATGTAAATGGACTGAATTCTCTGATAAAAAGTGACAGAGTATCTGATTAGATAAGAAAGCATGACTCATCTATATGTTATTACAAGAGACCCACCTCACAACAAAAGACTCATATAAGTTGAAAGTGAAGAGATGGAAAAAAAACTTCCAAGCAAATAAAAAAGAAAAAGAAAAAAAAGCTGGGGTAGCAATACTCATATCTGATAAAATAGATTTTAACATGAAGGCCATTACTAGAGGCAAAGAAGGCCGCTACATAATATTGAAAGGATCTACCCAACAGAAAGATATAACCTTGGTAAACATATATGCACCCAATATAGGAGCACCAAAATATGTTAAAAATATTCTGGAGGACTTCAAAGCAGAAATTGACAGCAATACAATCATACCAGGAAACTTCAACACCCCGCTGACATCACTGGATAGATCCTCTAGACAAAAATTAGCAAGGAAACCCAGACTCAAAATGAAGCGCTAGACCAAATGGATTTAATATATATCTACAGAGAATTAGACCCCAAAACCGCAGAATTCACATTCTTCTCAAGTGCACATGGAACATTATCAAAGACAGACGACATGATAGGACACAAAATAAATCTCTACATGTTCAAGAAGATTGAAATCATATCAAGCATCATCTCAGATCACAATGGCATGAAACTAGAAATCAATTGCAACAAAAACATTCAAAGTCATTTGAACACATGGAGGCTAAAGAACATGTTATTAAACAATGAATGGGTTACCAGGGAGATCAAGAAAGAAATTAAAAACTTCCTGGAAATCAATGAAAATGAAGACACAACAACACAAAATCTATGGGATGCAGCGAAAGCAGTTCTGAGAGGGAAGTTCAAAGCACTACCGGACTACTTCAAGAAACAAGAAAAATTTCTAAGAGACTATTTAACCACACAATTTAAAGAATTAGAAAGCAAACCATCAGAAAAACCCAGAGCAAGTAGAAGGAAGGACATAGTAAAGATCAGAGCAGAAAACAATGACATAGAGACCAAAAAATAATTCAAAGGATCAACGAAACAAAGAGCTGGTTCTTTGATAAGATAAACAAGGTTGATGGACCCTTAGCTAGACTCACCAAGAAACAAAAAGAGAGAACCCAAATATACAAAATCAGAAATGAAAGAGGAGTAGTATCAACTGACACTACAGAAATATAAAAGATTGTTAACAATTACTAAGAACAAATATATGGCAACACATTTGACAATCTAAGCGAAATGGGCAAATTTCTAGAAAAAACATAGTTTCCCAAAACTGGCCTAGGAAGAGATAGAAAACTTGAACAGACCAATAACAACATAAGAAATAAAAGAGGTAATCAAGACTCTCCCACCAAACAAAAGCCCAGGTCCTGAAGGCTTCATGGGGGAGTTTTATCAAACATTCAAAAAGTAACTGACACCCATTCTCCTCAAACTATTTCCAAAAATTCAAGAGGAAGGAAGACTTCCAAACTCGTTTATGAGGCCACCACAATTCTGATTCCAAAACCAGAAAAAGACACTACAAAGAAAGAAAACTACAGGCCAATATCCCTGATGAACATAGTTGCCAAAATTCTGAATTAAATACTACCAAATCAAATCCATCAATACATCCAAAAAATTATTCACCATGACCAAGTGGGATTCATCCCAGACTTGCATGGATGGTACAATATTCGCAAATCAATAAACGTGATACACCAGAAAAATAAAATGAAGAATAAAAACCACATGATCATATCAATAAATGCTGAAAGAGCATTTGACAAAATCCAGCATCCATTTCTGATAAAAGCACTCAGCAATGTGTGAATAGAGTGATCATATCTTGACATAATAAAGGCCATATCTGAAAGACCTACAGCCAACATCATACTCAATGGGCAGAAACTAAAATCATTTCCCTTAAGAACAGGAACAAGACAGGAATTCCAACTTTAGCCACTCTTATTTAACATAGTACTGGAAGTCTTAGCCACAGTAATCAGACAGGGATACAAAATAAAAGGGATCCAAAATGGAAAGGAGGAAGTGAAAATGTCATTATTTGCAGATGACATGATATTATATATAGAAAACCCTAAAGACTCCATCAAAAATCTACTAGACTTAATAAATGAATTTGGCAAAGGAGTAGGATACAAAATTAATGTCAAGAAATTGATGGCATTCTTATACACCATTGATGGACTCACTGAAAGAGAAACAGAAAATTAATCCAATTTAACATTGAAGCAAAAAAATTAAGATACTTAGGAATAAACTTAACCAAAGAAGTAAAGGACCTATTCACAAAAAACTACAGGACATTGAAAAAAGAAATAGAGGAAGATTTTAAAAGGTGGAAGCACATACCTTATTCATGGATTGGAAGAATTAATATCATTAAAATGTCCAAACTACCCAAAGCAATCTATGGATTTAGTGCAATCTCTATCAAAATATCAACAAGATATTTTACAGAACTAGAACGAATACTTCAAAAGTTCATATGGAACCAAAAATAACCCAGAATAGCCACAGCTATCTTGAAAAAGAAGAACAAAGTAGGAAGGATGACAATACCGGATATTAGGTTATACTACAAAGCCATTGTAATGAAAACCATCTGGTAGTGACACAAGAACAGACATATAGATCAATGGAACAGAATAGAAAACCCAGAAATTGACCCAACACATTATGCTTAATTAATATTTGACAAAGTTGGCAAGAACATACTATGGAGTAAAGACAACCTCTTCAAAATGGTGTTGGGAAAATTGGACAGCTACATGCATAAAAATATTACTAGACCACCAGCTTACACCATACACAAGAATAAACTCAAAATGGATATAAGACATAAATGTGACTCAATCCATAATAATCCTAGCAGAAAATGTAGACAACAAAATTTCAGATATCATATGCAGTAGAATTTTCACTGATACAATGCCTAAGACAAGAGAAACAAAGGAAAAAATGAACACATGGGACTACATCAAATAAAAAAGTTTCTGCCCAGCAAAAGAAATAACCATCAAAATGGACAGGGAACCCACTATATGAAAGAACATAATTTCCAATGATACATCAGATAAGGGGTTAAGTTCCAAAATATATACAGTGCTTATACAACTCAACAAAATGAAGACAAAAAACCTAATGAAAAATGAGCAGAGGACCTATATAGACAGCTCTCCAAAAAAGATATACAAACGGCCAAGAGATATATGAAAAAAATGCTCAATGTCCCTAATCATCAGAGAGATACAAATTAAATTAAAAACAGGTATAACCTCATACCTACTAGAATGGCCTCCATCAACAAATCATCAAACAGTAAGTGCTGACGAGGGTGTGGAGAAAAGGTAACTGTGGCACACTGCTGGTGGGAATGCAGACTGGTGCAGCCACTGTGGAAAACAATATGGTGTTTCCTCAAAAAATTTAAAATTGAATTGCCATTTGACCCAGTGATCCCACCTTTAGGAATATACCCTAAGAAGCCTGAAACACCAATCAGAGAGAATATATATACCCCCGTGTTTGTAGCAGCACTATTTACAATAGCTAAGAACTAGAAGCAACCCAAGTGTCCATCAGTAGATGAATGGATCAAAAAGCTGTGGTACACATTGCTCCTTCCCAGGGCTCTGGGGAGAGGTAGCAGCCCCTCCCTCGGAGATCCAACCCCACCCTGTGGGCCATTGAAGTGTTAATTGAGGCTCACTAACGACTAGCATCTGCCCCACCCTCGTGAAAGCCCCTTGCCTGAGCACCAGAGGGAGTTTTTCAATCAACGGACAACCCAAACTCATCAATTAACCTGGACTGCTAGCCTCCAGGCAAAAAGCTAGAGGATAACAGTACGTTTCCTGGGCTGGCAACTTTAACCAGGAAAGTAAGACTTGACAGTGGTGTTCAACGCGGGTCCTCCCTCGCTCATCTAAACACAGGAGAGGGAGCCACAAGCAGCAGAACACCAACACCCACAGGGAGACCTTGACAGGCACCAAAGCCCACAGTGATAGCTAAAATGGCGAAACACAGAAACAGAAGCCAAATGAAAGAGCAAGCCACCTCCACCGAAGATGAGATCAATGTGGATCAATTAGGCATGTTAACAGAGCTAGAATTCAGAGCCATGATCTTGAGGAAGCTAAACAGCATGAGTAAGGACATAGAGACACTGAAAATAAGCCAAATGGAAATTAAAAACCAACAGGAAGAGATAAAAAATGACATATCGGAAATGAAAAACACATTGGAAGGTTTAAAAAGCAGAGTAGGGGAAGCTGAGGACCGGATCAGTGAATTAGAAGACAGGGTAGAAAAAATCAACCAATCAGAAAAACAAAAGGAAAAAACTATTAAAAAACAGGAAGACAGCTTAAGAGAACTATGGGACAACTGGAAACGTAATAATATTCGCATCATAGGAGTCCCCGAAGAAGAAGAAAATGAGCAAGGGATAGAGAATATATTCAAAAAAATAGTGAGAGAAAACTTCCCTAATTTGGTGAAGGAAGAAGGCATTCAAGTTCAAGAAGCACAGAGAGTCCCAAGTAAGAAGAACCCAAACAGGCCCACACCAAGACACATAGTAATTAAAATGCCAAAAATTAAAGACAAAGAGAGAATCCTAAAAGCAGCAAGAGATAAGCAACAGGTTACCTACAAAGGGAACCCCATAAGGCTCTCAGCTGACTTCTCACAAGAAACACTACAGGCCAGAAGGGAATGGCATGAAGTAATCAAAGTCATGAAAAACAAGAATCTGAATCCAAGACTACTCTACCCAGCAAGGCTATCATTCAAAATAGAAGATCAAATAAAGAGCTTCCCAGACAAAAAAAAGCTAAGGGAATACATTAGCACCAAACCAGCACTGCAAGAAATGTTAAAAGGACTGCTGTAATTAGCAGTAGAAATGGGAAGAAAAATAGAACCACTCTAAACAAAAATGGCAATAAATAAGTACATATCAATAATTACCTTAAACGTAAATGGATTGAATGCTCCCATAAAGAGACACAGAGTAGCTGATTGGATAAGAAAGCATGACTCATCTATATGTTGTTTACAAGAGA
Source organism: Molossus molossus (assembly GCF_014108415.1). Classification (NCBI taxonomy): domain Eukaryota; kingdom Metazoa; phylum Chordata; class Mammalia; order Chiroptera; family Molossidae; genus Molossus; species Molossus molossus. The sequence goes on along the minus strand of NW_023425355.1, from coordinate 26,011,744 downwards.
CCCACCTCTCAACAAAAGACTCACATAGGTTGAAAGTGAAGGGATGGAAAAAAAATTTCCAAGCAAAAGGAAAGCAAAAAAAAGCTGGGGTAGCAATTCTCATATCTGATAAAATAGATTTCAAAATGAAGACCATAACTAGAGACAAAGACGGCCACTACATAATATTGAAAGGATCTATCCAACAGGAAGATATAACCTTGATAAACCTATATGCACCCAATATAGGAGCACCAAAATATATTAAAAATCTTCTGGAGGACTTCCAAGGAGAAATCGACAACAATACAATCATAGCAGGGGACTTCAACACCCCGTTGACAGCACTGGATAGATCGTCTAGGCAAAAAATTAGCAAGGAAACAGAGACTCTAAATGAAGCACTAGACCAAATGGATTTAATAGATATCTACAGAGAATTACACCCCAAAACTACAGAATACACATTCTTCTCAAGTGCACATGGGACATTCTCAAAGATAGACCACATGATAGGACACAAACTAAATCTCTACAAGTTCAAGAAGATTGAAATCATATCAAGCATCTTCTCAGATCACAATGGCATGAAACTAGAAATCAATTGCAACAAGAACATGCAAAGACATTTCAACACATGGAGGCTAAATAGCATGTTATTAAACAATGAATGGGTCACCGAGGAGATCAAGGAAGAAATCAAAAACTTCCTGGAAACCAATGAAAATGAACACACAACAACACAAAATCTATGGGATGCAGCGAAGCAGTTCTGAGAGGGAAGTTCATAGCACTACAGGCCTACCTCAAAAAACAAGAAAAATTTCTAATTGACTGTCTAACCTCACAACTTACAGAATTAGAAAGCAAACAAAAAGAAAGCCCCAGAGCAAGTAGAAGGAAGGAAATAGTAAAGATCAGAGCAGAAATAAATGACATAGAGACCAAAAAAACAATTCAAAGGATCAATGAAACAAAGAGCTGGTTTTTCGAAAAGATAAACAAGATTGATGGACCCTTAGCTAGACTCACCAAGAAAAAAGAGAGAGAACCCAAATACACAAAATCAGAAATGAAAGAGGAGAAGTAACAACAAACACCACGGAAATACAAAAGATCGTTAACAACTACTATGAACAACTATATGACAACAAATTCGACAATCTCAGCGAAATGGACAAATTTCTAGAAACACACAGTCTCCCAAAACTATTCCCGGAAGAGATAGAAAACTTGAACAGACCAATAACAACTAAGGAAATTGAAGAGGTAACCAAGACTCTCCCAGCAAACAAAAGCCCAGGCCCAGATGGTTTCACGGGGGAGTTTTACCGAACATTCAAAAAAGAACTAACACCCATTCTCCTCAAACTATTCCAAAAAAATTCAAGAAGAAGGAAGACTTCCAAATACGTTCTATGAGGCGAGCATAATTCTAATTCCAAAACCAGAAAAAGACACTACGAAGAAAGAAAACTACAGGCCAATATCCCTGATGAACATAGATGCCAAAATCCTGAACAAAATACTAGCAAATCGGATCCAGAAATACATCAAAAAAATTATTCACCATGACCAAGTGGGATTCATTCCAGGGATGCAAGGGTGGTACAATATTCGCAAATCAATAAACGTGATACACAACATCAACAAAATGAAGAATAAAAACCACATGATCATATCAATAGATGCTGAAAAAGCATTCGACAAAATCCAGCATCCATTTCTGATAAAAACGCTCAGCAATGTAGGAATAGAGGGATCATATCTCGACATAATAAAGGCCATATATGAAAGACCTACAGCCAACATCATACTCAATGGACAGAAACTAAAAACATTTCCATTAAGAACAGGAACAAGACAGGGATGTCCACTTTCGCCACTCTTATTTAACATTGTACTGGAAGTCTTAGCCACAGCAATAAGACATGAAGAAAAAATAAAAGGGATCCAAATTGGAAAGGAGGAAGTGAAACTGTCATTATTTGCAGATGACATGATATTGTACATAGAAAACCCTAAAGACTCCATCAAAAATCTATTAGACTTAATAAATTTATTTGGCAAAGTAGCAGGATACAAAATTAACGTCAAGAAATCGACGGCATTCTTGTACATCAATGATGAACTCACAGAAAGAGAAACTGAAAAAACAATCCCATTTACCATCGCGCCAAAAAAATTATGATACCTAGGAATAAACTTAACCAAAGAAGTAAAGGACCTATTTGCAGAAAACTACAGGTCATTGAAAAAAGAAATAGAGGAAGATATAAAAAAGTGGAAGCACATACCCTGTTCATGGATCGGAAGAATTAACATAATTAAAATGTCCATACTACCCAAAGCAATCTATACATTCAATGCAATCCCCATCAAAATACCAATGACATATTTCATAGAACTAGAACAATTACTTCAAAAGTTCATATGGAACCAAAAAAGACCCCGAATAGCCACAGCAATCTTGAAAAAGAAGAACAAAGTTGGAGGGATCACAATACCAGATATCAGGTTATACTACAAAGAGACTGTAACCAAAACAGCCTGGTACTGGCACAAGAACAGGCATATAGACCAGTGGAACAGAACTGAAAAACCAGAAATGGACCCAAGGCAATACGCTCAATTAATATTTGACAAAGGCGGCAAGAGCATACAGTGGAGTAAAGACAGCCTCTTTAATAAATGGTGTTGGGAAAATTGGAGAGCTACATGCAAAAAAATGAAACTAGACCATCAACTTACACCATACACAAAAATAAACTCAAAATGGATAAAAGACTTAAATGTGACCCGTGAATCCATAAAAATTCTAGAAGAAAATGTAGGCAACAAAATTTCGGACATCATACGGAGCAGAATTTTCACTGATACATCACCTAAGGCAACAGAAATAAAGGAGAAAATGAACACATGCGACTACATCAAACTAAAAAGCTTCTGCACAGCAAAAGAAACAATCATCAAAATGGAAAGGCAACCCACTGTATGGGAGAACATCATTGCCAATGATGTATCAGATAAGGGGTTAATTTCCAATATATACAGAGTGCTCATACAACTCCACAAAAGGAAGGCAAAGAACCCAATTAAAAAATGGGCAGAGGAGCTGAATAGACACCTCTCCAAACAGGACATACAAATGGCCAAGAGACATATGAAGAAATGCTCAACATCACTAATCATCAGAGAGATGCAAATTAAAACAACAATGAGGTATCACCTCACACCTGTCAGAATGGTCGCCATCAACAAATCATCAAACAACAAGTGTTGGCGAGGGTGTGGAGAAAAGGGGACTCTAATACACTGCTGGTGGGAATGCAGACTGGTGCAGCCGCTATGGAAAACAATATGGTGTTACCTCAAAAAATTAAAAATTGAACTTCCATTTGACCCAGTGATCCCACTGCTGGGAATATACCCTAAGAAGCCTGAAACACCAATCAGGAAGAATATATGTACCCCCATGTTCATAGCAGCACTATTTACAATAGCTAAGATCTGGAAACAGCCCAAGTGTCCACCAGTAGACGAATGGATCAAAAAGCTGTGGTACATATACACAATGGAATACTATGCAGCGGTAAGAAAGAAAGATCTCTTATCCTTTGAGACGACATGGAGGGACTTGGAAAGTATTATCCTAAGTGAAAGAAGCCAAGCAGAAAAAGACAAATACCACATGATCTCACTTATATACGGAATATAATGAACATAACAGTCTGAGGAATACAGTAGACCCAGACACATGGAAGTAGGGCACAGACTGACATCCCTCAGAAGAGGGGATGGGGGGTGGGAGGGTGGGAAGAGATAAACCACAGAACTTATATGCATGTATGCATGACCAATGGACATGGACAACTAAGCCGGGGAGAGGGTGGAGGGGGGGTGGGGTGGGGGGTGCCAATGGGGTAAAAAGGTAAAATATCTGTAACAGAAAAATAAATAAATAAATAAATTCATAAAAGAAAAAAACAAAAAACAAAAAGCTGTGGTACATATTCACAGTGGAGTACTATGCAGCTGTACAAAAGAAAATTCTCTTATTCTTTGCGAAGATATGGAGGGACTTTGAGATCGTTATGCTAAGTGAAACAAGTAAATCAGAGAAAGACAAATACCACATGATCTCACTTATTTGTGGAACATAATAAACAAAATAAGGTGATGAATAAAATAGACCCAGAGACATCGAAAGGAGTATGTTTCAGAGGGACAGAACTCAAAGAAAGGGCGCAAGGGGATGGATGAGATAAACTGAAGAACTTATATGCATATAAGCGTAACTAATGGACATAGACAACAAAGCTGGGTGCATGGGGGGGCAGGACTGGGAGGAGGGTGTCTATGGGGGAAAAGGAGAAAGATTTGTAACAAAAATACATTAATAACGTTTTTAAAAAGTAGCAATAAGGAATAAAGCAAGGCAGTTGTGAAAACAAAAGTATGTAACTTTAAACAGAATTGAAAGGAGTGAGAAACCACATTTAATTTGTGAATTATAAAAGGCTCCACGGAAGTGGTTTTAGTTAGACTGGACTGTAAAGGTTATATAATCTTGTAAGCAGACATAAGTAGAATTAGAGAATTCCAAGTGCAGATTCTACATATTTACCAACCGTATTCTACACTTGCTTTTTCATCTCTTTTTATTGACTAGTTTAAAATGCCTCAGATTTTTAGATCACTTCATTTAAACTTGTTAAAGCTTAGAGGTTTTTTTGTTTGTTTGTTTGTTTAAGAACTATGAGTTAAGTAAAATTTGCATGACACAAGAAGATTATATATGCGTTGGAGAAGCAACATATATTGAACACCTATTATGTTTTGAAAATTTCACATGCTTTATTGTATTTCCCTATGTCCCATTCTGTGAGGTAACATTATTATGTCTGTTTTTAAAAGGCTAATTGTGGCCCAGTGGAAATCAGTAATTTCTTCAAAGATACTCTGCTGATGTCAAGATTGTGACTTTAATCTATCTGCTTTTTTTGTAAACACATGCACTTTGGCCACATGATACTGAATCTTTACTACACTATGGTACATGAGTCTTGAAAGGTTGGTTTGAGTTATATTGTGTAGGAAGTTAAATGTCAGTCTTTTAGAAGTCAAAATCATAATACAAGTTTAAATGAAGTGATCTGAGGATTCAGCAGATGGGAATTCTAAACTAGTCAAAGAAAAGAAAGTGAAGTAAGTCAGAGAATGACAAAAACTGTGTGGTTTTACTTACATGTGGAATCTAAAAAAAAAAACAACAACAAACAAAACAAAATGGAAATAGGCTCACAGATACAGATACAGAGAATCAACTGATGGTTGCAAGAAGGTAGGGTGGTAGGGGAATGGGTGAAAAAGTTAAAGGGGAATAAGAGCTACAAACTTTCATTTAAAAATAAATAAGATATGGGGATATAATATACAGCATAGAGAAAACAATAATAGCATGATAACTTTGTATGGTGACAGATGGCTACTAGACTTACTGTAGTGATCATATCATAAGGTATATAAATTTTTATCAGTATGTTGTACATCTGACACTAATATAATACTGTATGTCAATTATTATTTTATAAAAACATTCTTTAAAGCAAGTGCAGGATAGAGTTGGTAGAGATACAAAAAACTGAATGCTATCATAGCTGACACAATATTCTGAAGAAAGAAATCAAGAAGAGTAACACTCCGAAGAACATATTCAAAAGATGCCCTCCAGCAAAATGCAGATAAATTGTCTTTGGAAGTTTTGGTGACTCATTTTTTGAATAAAAAATAATGTAATTTCAACTTGACAAGAAAGTAATCAATTGTTTTACAATTTTGGCCATTATTCATATGCATTTTAATTAGAAGTGTAATTAGTCCTACTGTAGAAAATGTTAAATATACAGAGATCAAAATGAATAACAATTGCAATAGTCTAAATTTTTGACATCCAAGAATAATTAGAATTGCCCAACATTTCGTATATATTCTTTCAAGATTACGATGAAAATATATTTATGAAGTACGCTTTCTACATGTACACATGAATTATGGAATTATATAATTATGCTATTTGATCATTTATACATTTTATTGGTAGGTTGCAGTTTTTAAGCAATAGAACTTACATATGAGGCTTGTCTTGGGTAGCTGCAAGAGGAGTAGATCTTTGCACTTGCTTGCCAGAATCTTAAAAGTGTAGACTTTAATGAGGCTCAGTCATGTTTACCACACAGATGGTCTCAAAAACATAACTCAGCATAATTACTTTGAGATTTATCCCAAGTTTTTGACTATATCAGTAGTTCATTCCTTTGCTATTGCTGAGTACATTTCATTATACGGGTGAACCATGATCTTGATATCTATGGACCCGTTGATGAACATTTGGTTTGGTTCTAGTTTTTGGCTATTATAAATAATGCTGCTGCAAACATCCATGTACATGTATTTTTATGTACACATGCTTTTATTTATTTTGGGAAAATACCTAGGATCGAAATGGCAGGGTTGTATAGTAAGTATACATTTAACTTAAGAAACTATAATCAGAAAGAATATATGTACACCTATGTTCATAGTAGTGTTATTTACAACAGCCAAGATCTGGAAAGAGCATCCATTTTCTTTAGGTCATGTCTGATAAACCATTCAGTCTAGTGTCAATTTGGAGACTGAGTCATCTTAATATATGAAAAACAATATTAGAAGGATATGACAAAGGAAAGTATAATATTATCTGCCTGATGAAATCACAGAAAATAAAAGGAGTTGACATTTTAGTGCTTATAAAAAAGAAATCTGAGAACAACCATAAAGAAAAAGGATTGTTGAAGAATATAAAGAGATTACTAAGAAGTAAAATTTTAAGAAGAAATTTTGGAAAGAAAAAATACTTCTGAATTTCAAATTTCTAACACATTATTTGCTATTTCTCTTACTAATTGAATATATCTAATTTATATGTGACCAAATAAATCTACTTTACTAATTTTAAGGAGCAAAAAATTGAATAACCCTATTCAAAAGCTCTAAATTTTTTTTATTCAAATAATTATATGTGTCATGATTCAGATGAAGCTGATTCATCAAATTCTGGCTAAGTCTCATCTACTATATTAAACCTGCATACCAGATAGTGATTTTTCTATAGTGATTGGCCTAGTCTGTTTGTTTTGATTATGTTTGCCTTGGTAACTTAGAATAGAAATATATGATATGCTTGAGATGTTCATTGACATAGACATGACATGGGTCCTCACCATCTTCCCTGAAGGATATGGAATAGGAGAAATTATTCTATATTTTCTAGCATTAAAGGAAATGTGTAGGGCCTACCAAAATTTAATATAAATACAGGATTTCATAAACTGGTCATAAAATTGTGAAGTTATTGCAAGGTACAACAAGAAGCAAATCCAGGGTATAGAAAAATTGCAAGAACCAGTGTTGCTCAGAGTATGGAACCATACCAGAAAATTGCTGTTGGGATATAAAAAAACAAACAAACAAACAAAAAAAACAAAAAACAAACAAACAAAAAAAAACACCTAAATTACAGTGGGGTTTTCAAAAAGTCGAACTACTTTCCAGTATTAAATAAGGGCCTAGTGAAAAACTAAATTTTCACAAAAGGAACAAGAGGGGTCTAGTGATATATTTTAGAAATTATGTAAAAATCTAATTTAAAAACATTTTACATGCTGGCAATCAGTAACTATACTTAATCTGACTTTACATGTCTACTGAAGGTAAGGAAATTAAACAATGATGTCCATTGTTTGTTAAATTGACCTATTACAGAAAAGAGAAGGAAACTGATAAAAATAAATCCCATAGTTTAATGATCTGGAGCCAAGGCATATGGAAACATACCACAGTATGCTCTCAATCTCTTTACAATGAAACTGTTTTGCTTTTTTCTTTTCTTTTTTTTTATTAATTAATTTTTGTTACAGATGTTTCTCATTTTTCACCCACTGATTTTCCCCTCCCCATTCCCCCCTGCCCTTTCCCCAGTTTGTTGTCCATGTCCACTGTTCATGCACACATGCATATAAGTACTGTGATTTATCTCTCCCCCACCACCCCCTCTTCTGGGGATTGTTAGTATGTACCCAACTTCCATGTCTCTGGGACTACCCCATTCTTCAGACTGTTATGTTCATTATATTCCACAAATAAGTGAGATCATATAAAACTTGTCTTTCTCTGTTTGGCTTGTTTCACTTAGGATGATACTTTCCAGGTCCCTCCATGTAGTCCCAAAGGATAAGAGATTTCTTTCTTAGAGCTGTGTAGTACACCATTGTGTATATGTACCACAGCTTTTTTAACCATTCGTCTACAGATGGACACTTGGGCTGTTTCCAGATCTTAGCTACTGTAAATAGCGCTGCTACAAACATGGGGGTACATATATTCTTTCTGATTGGTGTTTTAGGCTTCTTAGGGTATATTCCTAAAAGTGGGATCACTGGGTCAAATAGCAGTTCAATTTTTAATTTTTGGGGGGTAACACCATATTGTTTTCCATAGTGGCTGCACCAGTCTGCATTCCCACCAGCAGTGCACTAGAGTCCCCTTTTCTCCACACCCTCGCCAACACTTGTTGTTTGACGATTTGTTGATGGCGGCCATTCTGACAGGTGTGAGGTGATACCTCATTGTTGTTTTAATTTGCATCTCTCTGATGATTAGTGATGATGAGCATTTCTTCACATGTTTCTTAGCCATTTGTATGTCCTGTTTGGAGAGGTGTCTATTTAGTTCCTCTACCCATTTTTTAATTGGATTCTTTGTCTTCCTTTTGTGGAGTTATATGAGCACTCTATATGTATTGGAAATTAACCCCTTATCTGATATATCATTGGCAATCATGCTCTCTCATACAGTGGGTAGCCTTTCCGTTTTGATGATTGTATCTTTCGCTGTGCAGAAGCTTTTGAGTTTGATGTAGCCTCATGTGTTCATTTTCTCCTTCGTTTCTATCGCCTTAGGTGATGTGTCAGTAAAAATTTTGCTGTGTATGATGTCTGAAATTTTGTTGCCTACAGTCTCCTCTAGGATGTTTATGGATTCATGAGTTACATTGAAGTCTTTTATCCATTTTGAGTTTATTCTCGTGTGGGGTGTAAGTTGATGGTCTAGTTTCATTTTTCTGCAAGTAGCTGTCCAATTTTCCCAGCACCATTTATTAAAGAGGCTGTCTTACTCCACTGTATGTTCTTGCCACCATTGTCAAATATTAATTGAGCATATTGCCTTGAGTCCATTCCTGGGTTCTCTGTTCTGTTCCACTGGTCTATAGGCCTGTTCTTGTGCCAGTACCAGGCTGTTTTGATTATAGTGCCTTTGTAGTAGAACCTGAAATCTGGTATTGTGATCCCTCCAACTTTGTTCTTTCTGTTCAGGATTGCTGTGGCTATTCAATGCCTTTTTTGGTTCCATATGAACTTTTGAAATAATTGTTCTTATTCTGTGAAGTATTCTGTTGGTATTTTGATGGGGATTGAGTTGAATCTATAGATTGCTTTGGGTAATATGGACATTTTAATGATGTTAATTCTCCCAATCCATGAACAGGGTATATGCTTCCACTTTTTTATATCTTCCTCTATTTCTTTTTTCAATGACCTGTAGTTTTCTGCGAATAGGTCCTTTATTTCTTAGGTTAAGTTATTCCTAGTTATCTTAATTTTTTTGCCGCAATGATAAATGGGATTGTTTTCTTAGTTTCTCTTTCTGTGACTTCATCATTGGTGCACAAGAATGCCATCAATTTCTTGACATTAATTTTGTATCCTGCTACTTTGCCAAATTCATTTATTAGGTCTAGTAAACTTTTGATGGAGTCTTTGGGGTTTTCTATGCATAGTATCATGTCATCTGCAAATAATGACAATTTCACTTCCACCTTTCCAATTTGGATCCCTTTTATTTTTTCTTTCTGTCTGATTGCTGTGGCTAAGACTTCCAGTATTATGTTAAATAGAAGTGGCTAAAGTGGGCATCCTTGCCTTGTTTCTGTTCTTAAGGGAAATGCTTTTAGTTTTTGCCCATTGAGGAAGATGTCGGCTGTAGGTCTTTCAAATATGGCCTTTATTATGTCTAGATATGACCCCTCTATTCCCACACTGCTGAGCATTTTTATCAGAAATGGATGCTAGATTTTGTCGAATGCTTTTTCAGCATCTATTAATATTATCATGTGGTTTTTATTCTTCATTTTATTTATGTGAACTTTATTTATGTGGTGTATCACATTTATGAATTTGCGAATATTGTACAAGCCTTGCATCCCTGGAATGAATCCCACTTGGTCATGGTAGATAATTTTTTTGGTGTATTGCTCGAGCCGATTTGCTAGTATTTTGTTCAGGATTTTGGCATCTATGTTTATCTGGGATATTGGCCTGTAGTTTTCTTTCTTTGTTGTGTCTTTTTCTGGTTTTGGAATTAGAATTATGCTGGCTTCATAAAACGAGTTTGGAAGACTTCCTTCTTCTTTAATTTTTTGAAATAGTTTGAGGAGAATGGGTATTAGTTCTTCTTTGAATGTTCGGTAAAACTCCCCTGTGAAGCCATCCAGGCCTGGGCTTTGGTTTGCTGGGAGAGTCTTGATTACATCTTCAATTTGTTCTGTTGTTATTGGTCTTTTCAAGTTTTCTGTCTCTTCCTGATCCAGTTTTGGGAGACTATGTGTTTCTATAAATTTGTCTATTTCGCTTAGATTGTCGAATTTGTCGCCATATAATTGTTCATAGTAGTTGTTAATGATCTTTTGTATTACTGTGGTGTCATTTGTTATCTCTCCTCTTTCATTTCTGATTTTGTGTATTTGGGTTCTCTCTTTGTTTCTTGGTGAGTCTAGGTATGGGTTCATCAATCCAGTTTATCTTTTCGAAAAACCAGCTCTTTGTTCTGTTGATCCTTTGAATTCTTTTTTTGGTCTCTATGTCATTTATTTCTGCTCTGATCTTTACTGTTTTCTTCCTTCTACTTGCTCTGGGGTTTTCTTTTTATTTGCTCTCTAGTTCTTTAAGTTGTGAGATTAGATAGTCTATTACAGATTTTTCTTCTTTTTTGAGGTAGGCCTGTAGTGTTATGAACTTCCCTCTCAGAACTGCTTTTGCTGCATCCCATAGATTTTGTGTTGTTGTGTCTTCTTCATGTTCATTGGTTTCCTGGAAGTTTTTGATTTCTTCCTTGATCTCCTTGGTGACCCATTCATTGTTTAATAACAGGCTATTTAACTTCCATGTGTTCAAATGTCTTTGTATGTTCTTCTTGCAATTGATTTCTAGTTTCATACCATTGTGGTCTGAGAAGATGCTTGATATGATTTCAATCTTCTTGAACTTGAGGAGACTTGGTTTTTGCCCTGACATGTGGTCTATCTTTGAGAATGTCCCATGTGCACTTGAGAAGAATGTGAATTCTGTAGTTTTGGGGTGTAGTTCTCTGTAGATATCTATTAAATCCATTTGGTCTAGTGCTTTATTTAGAGTCTCTGTTTCCTTGCTAATTTTTTGTCTAGAGAATCTATCCAGTGATGTCAGCGGGGTGTTTAAGTCCCCTGCTATGATTATACTGGTATCGATTTCTCCTTTGAAGTACTCCAGAAGTTTTTTTAATATATTTTGGTGCTCCTATATTGGGTTCATATATGTTTATCAAGGTTATATTTTTCTGTTGGATAGATCCTTTCAATATTATGTAGTGGCCTTCTTTGTTTCTAATTGTGGCCTTCATTCTGAAATCTATTTTATCAGATATGAGTATTGCAACCCCAGCTTTTTTTTCTTTTCTGTTTGCTGGGAAGATTTTTTTCCATCCCTTCACTTTCAATCTATGTGAGTCTTTTGTTGTGAGGTTGGTCTCTTGTAAGCAACATATAGATGAGTCATGCTTTCTTATCCAATCAGCTACTCTGTGTCTTTTTATGGGAGCATTCAGTCCATTTACATTTAAGGAGATTATTGATATGTACTTATATATTGCCATTTTTGTTTAGTGTGGTTCTATTTTTCTTTTCATTTCTCCTGGTAATTACAGCAGTCCTTTTAACATTTATTGCAGTGCTGGTTAGGTGCTAATGTATTGCCTTAACCTTTTCTTGTCTGGGAAGCACTTTATTTGACCTTCAATTCTGAATGTTAGCCTTGCTGGGTAGAGTAGTCTTGGATTCACATCCTTGTTTTTCATGATCTTGATTACTTCATGCCATTCCCTTCTGGCCTGTAGTGTTTCTTGTGAGAAGTCAGCTGAGAGCCTTATGGGGTTTCCTTTGTAGGTAACCTGTTGCTTCTCTCTTGTTGCTTTTAGGATTCTCTCTTTGTCTTTAATTTTTGGCAGTTTGATTACTATGTGTCTTGGAGTGGGCCTGTTTGGGTTCTTCTTACTTGGGGCTCTCTGTGCTTCCTCAACTTGAATGCCTTCTTCCCTCACCAAATTAGGGAAGTTGTCTGTCACTATTTCTTTGAATATATCCTCTAACCCTTGCTTATTTTCTTCTTCTTCAGGCACTCCTATGATGTGAATATTATTCTGTTTCCAGTTGTCCCACAGTTCTCTTAAGGTATCTTCCTGCTTTTTAATCATTTTTTCCTTTTGGTTTTCTGACTGGTTGATTTTTTTCTAGCCTGTCTTCTAATTCACTGATCCGGGCCTCAGCTTCCTCTACTCTGCTTTTTAGACCTTCCAATGTGTTTTTCATTTTTGATATGCCATTCTTCATTTCTTCCTGTTGGTTTTTAATTTCCAACTGGTTGATTTTCAACATTTCTATGTCTTTACTCATGGTGCTCATATCCTTACACATGCTGTTGAGCTTCCTCAATATCATGGCTCTAAATTCTAGTTCTGTTAACTTGCTTAACTACACCTCATTTATCTCATCTTCTGTAGAGGTCTTTTGTTTTTTCATTTGGCTTTTGTTTCTGTTTTTTACCATTTTGGTTATCACAGTGGGCTTTGGAGTCTGCCATATTTTCCCTGCAGTGTTGGTGTTATGCTGTTTGTGGCTCCCTCTCCTGGGTTTGGATGAGCCAGGGAGGACCCACTTTAAACAGCACCGTCAAGTCTTAGCTTTTCTGGTTAGTGTTGCTAGCCCAGGGAATGGTAGTTATCCTCTAGCTTTTTTTGCCTGGAGGCTATTAGTAGAGGTCACCTGAAGACCCTTGGTTTCTGAATTGCCTGAAAAACTCCCTTAGGTGCTCAGTGTAAGAGGATTTCACGAGGGTGGGGCAGCTTCTGGTTGTTAATGGGCCTCAATTATCATTTCTTTTCTTTTCTTTTTTTTTTTTATCCTCACCCGAGGACATTTTTCCATTTTTTGTTCAGGTAGAGTGGGAGGGAGAGAGAGGAACAGAGAGAGAGAGAGAGAAACATCGATGTGAAAGGAACACATCGAGTGGCTGCCACCCGCACAACCGACCAGGGCCGGGGACAAACTGCAACTGAGATACGCGCCCTTAGCGGGAACCGAACCCGGGTCTCTCAGGACCGCAGGCCGAAGCTCCAACTGCTGAACCAAACCGGCCAGGGCCTCAATTAGCATTTCAATTGCCACCAGGTGTGGTTGAATTTCTGAGGGAGGGGCCTCTGCCTCTCCCTAGGGTCCTGGGAAGGAGTAAAATGACCACAGTCCTGCATAGCTGCACTCAGCGAAAGCTCTTAGCACCCTCCAAAACCCAAGTGTCCCCACACAGTTTCAGTCTAGTCTGCCTTCCCTCTGCCAGAGCCCAAGGTGAGTGTCTGCTGCCCATTTAGACTCTGTCTAGACTCTGCATAGTGGAGCCGCCTGGGACTTTCAACCCGAGGGTGCTGCTTCCAGCCAAGGGCGGCCACGGCTGTGGCACCAGCCATTGGCGTTGCACTCAGCTAAAACCCCAGGACCAACCCACGGTAGCAGGACACTGCCGAGGTGGCCGCATCTTCCAGCAGAGTCCGCTGGTCCCCGCGAGTCTGTGAGGCACCAGCCGAGGGCTTAGCACGCAGAGTTCGCAGGACTCAGCCTTGGTAGCAGCGTCCCGCCAAGTCCCCTGGTGCAGCAGTCCATGCCAGTCCCTGCGGCACCAGCCAAGGGCTTAGCAGGCAGCAGAGTTCGCAGGACTCATGCAGGGTCGCAGCCAAGGCGGCAGCAGCAACTTCCCACCGAGCCCACTGTTCCCTGCCCAGGCCGCTGCGGACACTGGGCTCCCGACCTCCTCTCGCATCCTCGGAAGCCTACCAGGATTGAGTCGGTGTCCCTGGTTATGTGGTCCTCCAAGGTGTCTTTCGGTTGCTCCTTCCTGAAGATTTGCCTTTATTTTCGTTGTAAATCCTGTTTGGTCCTGGGAGATAGTCTGTGTAGCTCCATTCACTCTGCCGCCATTTTTTCTACAATTAAACTGTTTTAATAGATATTTCATGTATATCATACATTCTCAAAAGGTATTAAAAAGTATATAATAAAAATTCATTTATTCACTTTCTGCTCTGTAACCATCAAGTTTTTCCTAGAGTTAATAACTGTTATTTTTCTCTGTATCATTCCAGAGGGAATTTATGTGTGTGTGTGTGTGTGTGTGTGTGTGTGTATATATATATATATATATATATATATATATATATATATGAATTTGCCTTATTTTTAGCTAAATACACATCTTTTCTTTTCATAAAATTTATTGGAGTGACATTGGTTAATAAGATTATATGGATTTCAAGTGTACATTTCTATGATATAAGACCTGTATATTGCATTGTGTCCCTACCACCCAAAATCAAATCATCTTCCATCACCATTTACATGACCCCTTTACTACTCCTTCTCCTTTTGGTAACCACCATACTGTTTTCTGTATCTATGAGTTTTTTTTTTAATCTTTGGTTGTTTTCAGTTTTATATCCCACATATGAGTGAAATCATGCAGTTCTTAACATTTTCTGTCTTATTTTGCTTAGCATGATATTTTCAAGGTCCGTCCATGTTGTTGCAAATGGGAGTATTTCATATGGTTGAGTAGTTTTCCATTATGTGTGTGTGTGTGTGTGTATATATATATATATATATATATATATATATGCTTGCCAATATATATATGTGTGTGTGTGTGTGTGTGTGTGTGTGTCTGCTTGCCTATATATATATATATATATATATATATATATATATCTATATATATATAATGGCACATCTTTTTTATGCAATCATCTATTGAAGGACACTTCAGTTGTTTCCACGTCTTGGGCACCTTGAATAATGATGCAATGAACATAGGGGTGCATATATCTTTGTGAATAAATGTTTTAAAATTGTTTACATAGATACCCAGAAGAGAGGTTGCTGGGTCATATGTAACACTGCTCTTGATTTTCAGAGAAACCTCCATGCTGTTTTCCATAGAGGCTGTACTAGTTTACATTCCAACCACCAGTGAATGAGGGTTGCATACCTCTCCAACACTTATTACCTGTCTTGTTGATAATAGCCATTCTAACAGGTGTGAGGTGGTACCTCATTGTAGTTTTTAGTTGTATTTCCCTAATATCTAGTGAATTTGAGCCTCTTTTCACATATCTGTTGGCCATGTATATGTCTTCATGGGAGAAGTGTCTGATTAGATTCTTTGCTCATTTTTTAATTGGATTGCTTGCTTATTTAGTGTTGAGTTGTACGAGTTCTTTTAATATTTTAGATATTAATCCCATGTTGGACCTGTTGTTTTCAAATATCTTCTCCTATTTAGTTCATTGTCTTGTTTTTGTTGGTGGTTTCTTTTTCTATGCAGAAGCTTTTTTTTTTTTTTTTTTTTAATCCTCACCCGAGGACATTTTTCCATTTTTTGTTCAGGTAGAGTGGGAGGGAGAGAGAGGAACAGAGAGAGAGAGAGAGAGAGAAACATCGATGTGAAAGGAACACATTGAGTGGCTGCCACCCGCACAACCGACCAGGGCCGGGGACAAACTGCAACCGAGGTACGCGCCCTTAGCGGGAACCGAACCCGGGTCTCTCAGGACCGCAGGTCGACGCTCTAACCACTGAGCCAAACCGGCCAGGGCTATGCAGAAGCTTTTTAATCTGATATAGTTCCATTCATTTATTTTTTAGTTTACTTCCATTGTTTTTGGGGACAAATTTATAAAATCTTCCCTAAGGCCAACCAAGGTCCATAAGTTTAATACCTATGTTTAAGACCTATGTTTTCTTCTATGTAGTTTATTTTTTAATGAATTATATTTATGTGTTTGATCTATTTTATATATGGAGACAAACTGGTCTACTTTTACTTTTGCATGTGGCTTTTCAATTTTCCACGCACCATTTATTGAACAGGCTTTCTTTTCTCCATTGCATGTTTTTGGCACCTTTGTTAAAACTGAATTGCCCATATACATGTAGGTTTATTTCTATGATCTCAATTCTGTTTTATTGGTTTGTGTTTCTGGTGTGTGTGTGTGTGTGTGTTTGCCAATACCAAGCTGTCTTGATTATCATCACTTTGCAGTATATTTGAAGCCAAGCAGTATGACACCTCCAGCTTCATTTTTTTTCCCCTCAGCATTGTTTAACTATTCTAGGTCTTTTGTGGTTCCACACAAAATTGAGGATTTGTTTGTTCTATTTCTTTAAAAAACGTCACTGGAAAATATTAATTGACCACAAAAACATGTTTTTGTTTTTTTTTCTGGCTCTCTATTATGTTCCATTAATCTATATGTTTGTTTTTATGCCAGTTATCATGCTGTTTTGATTATTATGGCCTCGTAGTATAGTTTGATATCATGTAGTGTGATTCCTCAAACTTTGTTCAAGATTGTTGTGGCTATTTGGAGTCTTTTGTGGGTCCATGTAAATTTTTGGAATATTTTTTCTAGTTCTATGAAATACATCATTTGTATTTTGATAGCAATTGCGTTGAATCTATAGATTACTTTGGGTAGTATAGACATTTTAATAATGTTAATACCCTCTATTTTGCACACGGTATATGCTTCCACTTGTATGTTTTTCAATTTTGTTCTTCAGTGTCTTATCATTTTCTGAGTTCAAGTCTTTTACATCCTTGGTTAAGTTTATTTCTAGGTTTTGTTTTGTTTTCTATGCTATTGTGAATAAGAATGCTTTCTTAGTGTTTCTTTCTGATAATTCACTACTGGTGTATAAAAATGCAACTGATTTTTATTTAATTTGTTTTGTATTCTTCTATACTACTGAATTCATTTATCCATTCTAATAGTTGTTTTTCTGTGTGTGGAATCTTTAGGGTTTTCTATATAGAGTATTGTCATCAGCCCTGGCCAGTTTTGCTCAGTGGTTAGAGTGTCGGCCCAAGGAACAGAGAATCCCAGGTTCAGTTCCTGCTAAGGGCACGTACTTTGTTTGCAGTTTGTCCCTGGCCCCTGTTGGGGTAATGTGGGTGGCAACCAGTCAATGTGTCTCTCTCACATCATTGTTTTTCTCTCTCTCTTCCTCCCTTTCTCCCTCCCACTCTATCTGAAGATACAATGCAAAAATATCCTCATGTGAGGATAAAAAAAATAGAGTGTGGTCATCTGCAAATAATGACAGTTTTACTTCTTCCTTTTGATTCTACATGCCTTTTATTTATTCTTCTTGTCTGATTGCTGTGGCTAAGACTTCCAGTACTACATTGAACAACAGTGGTAAAAGTGGAAATTCATGTCTTATTTCTGATTTTAAGGAAAATACTTTTAGTTTTTGCCGATTGAGTATGATATGGGCTGTCAGTGTGTCATATACTGCCTATATTACATTGAAGTATGTTCCCTCTATTCTCTCTTTGCTAAGAGTTTTTTTTTTTTTTTTAACTATAAATGGGTGATAAATTGTATTCAATGCTTTCTTTACATCTATTGGTATGATTGTGAATTTTATAGTAAAAAGGAAATTTTACTATTTCATTTATTTTTGTTCTGATCTTTATTATGTCCTTTCTTCTACTCACTTTACATTTTGTTTGTTATATTTTTTTTCTAGTTGCTTTAAATTTTAATATTTGGCAAAATATGTAAAAATCTAAAGGGGTAAAGATTGTCTATTCAATAAATTATGTTGGGAAGATGGAACAGATATGTGCAAAAAATGAAAACAGAACACCTTATTAACACCATGCACAAAAATAAACTGAAAATTGATTAAATACTTAAATGTTAGCTTTGAAACCATAAAAGTCCTAGGAAAAAAAATAGGCACTGAAATCTGGACATTTCTTGTAGCAATAATTTTTCCTGATATGTAGCCTTGGGCAAGGGTAATAAGAGAAGAAATAAACTACATCAAACTGAAAAGTTTTTGCACAGAAAAGGAAACCATCAATAAAATGAAAAGACAACCCATTGAATGGGAGAACCTATTCACCAAAGTTACATCTGATAAAGGATTATTATTATTTTTTATAATTTATTTTTTATTGATTAATTTTTGTTACAGATGATTCTCCTTTTTTCCCCCACTGATTCCCTCTTCCCCCTCCCCTCCCTGCCCCTTCCCCAGATTGTTGTCCATGTCCACTGTTCATGCATACATGCGTATAAGTTCTGTGGTTCATCCCTCCCCCACCTCCCCACTCCTTAGGGGATTGTCAGTCTGTACCCCACATCCGCGTCTCAGGGACTACCCCGTTCCTCAAACTGTTATGTTCATTATATTCCACAAATAAGTGAGATCATATGAAATTTGTCTTTCTAATAAAGGATTATTTTTAAAAATTCATAAAGAACTTAAAACAAAACTCAACATAAGAAGAACAAAAAACCCAATTAAAAAATGGGCAAAGGACAAATTAAAGACAAAGAGAGAATCCTAAAAGCAGCAAGAGATAAGCAACAGGTTACCTACAAAGGGAACCCCATAAGGCTCTCAGCTGACTTCTCACAAGAAACACTACAGGCCAGAAGGGAATGGCATGAAGTAATCAAAGTCATGAAAAACAAGAATCTGAATCCAAGACTACTCTACCCAGCAAGGCTATCATTCAAAATAGAAGATCAAATAAAGAGCTTCCCAGACAAAAAAAAGCTAAGGGAATACATTAGCACCAAACCAGCACTGCAAGAAATGTTAAAAGGACTGCTGTAATTAGCAGTAGAAATGGGAACAAAAATAGAACCACACTAAACAAAAATGGCAATAAATAAGTACATATCAATAATCACCTTAAACGTAAATGGACTGAATGCTCCCATAAAGAGACACAGAGTAGCTGATTGGATAAGAAAGCATGACTCATCTATATGTTGTTTACAAGAGACCCATCTCTCAACAAAAGACTCACATAGGTTGAAAGTGAAGGGATGGAAAAAAATTTTCCAAGCAAATGGAAAGCAAAAAAAAGCTGGGGTAGCAATTCTCATATCTGATAAAGTAGATTTCAAAATGAAGACCATAACTAGAGACAAAGACGGCCACTACATAATATTGAAAGGATCTATCCAACAGGAAGATATAACCTTGATAAACATATATGCACCCAATATAGGAGCACCAAAATATATTAAAAATCTTCTGGAGGACTTCCAAGGAGAAATCGACAACAATACAATCATAGCTGGGGACTTCAACACCCCGTTGACAGCACTGGATAGATCCTCTAGGCAAAAAATTAGCAAGGAAACAGAGACTCTAAATGAAGCACTAGACCAAATGGATTTAATAGATATCTACAGAGAATTACACCCCAAAACTACAGAATACACATTCTTCTCAAGTGCACATGGGACATTCTCAAAGATAGACCACATGATAGGACACAAACTTAATCTCTACAAGTTCAAGAAGATTGAAATCATATCAAGCATCTTCTCAGATCACAATGGCATGAAACTAGAAATCAACTGCAACAAGAACATGCAAAGACATTTCAACACATGGAGGCTAAATAGCATGTTATTAAACAATGAATGGGTCACCGAGGAGATCAAGGAAGAAATCAAAAACTTCCTGGAAACCAATGAAAATGAACACACAACAACACAAAATCTATGGGATGCAGCGAAAGCAGTTCTGAGAGGGAAGTTCATAGCACTACAGGCCTACCTCAAAAAACAAGAAAAATTTCTAATTGACTGTCTAACCTCACAACTTAAAGAATTAGAAAGCAAACAAAAAGAAAACCCCAGAGCAAGTAGAAGGAAGGAAATAGTAAAGATCAGAGCAGAAATAAATGACATAGAGACCAAAAAAACAATTCAAAGGATCAATGAAACAAAGAGCTGGTTTTTCGAAAAGATAAACAAGATTGATGGACCCTTAGCTAGACTCACCAAGAAACAAAGAGAGAGAACCCAAATACACAAAATCAGAAATGAAAGAGGAGAAGTAACAACCAACACCACGGAAATACAAAAGATCGTTAACAACTACTATGAACAACTATATGGCAACAAATTCGACAATCTCAGCGAAATGGACAAATTTCTAGAAACACACAGTCTCCCAAAACTATTCCCGGAAGAGATAGAAACTTGAACAGACCAATAACAACTAAGGAAATTGAAGAGGTAATCAAGACTCTCCCAGCAAACAAAAGCCCAGGCCCAGATGGTTTCACGGGGGAGTTTTACCGAACATTCAAAAAGAACTAACACCCATTCTCCTCAAACTATTTCAAAAAATTCAAGAAGAAGGAAGACTTCCAAACACGTTCTATGAGGCCAGCATAATCCTAATTCCAAAACCAGAAAAAGACACTACGAAGAAAGAAAACTACAGGCCAATATCCCTGATGAACATAGATGCCAAAATCCTGAACAAAATACTAGCAAATCGGATCCAGAAATACATCAAAAAAATTATTCACCATGACCAACTGGGATTCATTCCAGGGATGCAAGGCTGGTACAATATTCGCAAATCAATAAACGTGATACACCACATAAACAAAATGAAGAATAAAAACCACATGATCATATCAATAGATGCTGAAAAAGCATTCGACAAAATCCAGCATCCATTTCTGATAAAAACGCTCAGCAATGTAGGAATAGAGGGATCATATCTCGACATAATGAAGGCCATATATGAAAGACCTACAGCCAACATCATACTCAATGGACAGAAACTAAAAACATTTCCATTAAGAACAGGAACAAGGCAGGGATGTCCACTTTCGCCACTCTTGTTTAACATTGTACTGGAAGTCTTAGCCACAGCAATCAGACATGAAGAAAAAATAAAAGGGATCCAAATTGGAAAGGAGGAAGTGAAACTGTCATTATTTGCAGATGACATGATATTGTACATAGAAAACCCTAAAGACTCCATCAAAAATCTATTAGACTTAATAAATGAAATTGGCAAAGTAGCAGGATACAAAATTAACGTCAAGAAATCGACGGCATTCTTGTACATCAATGATGAACTCACAGAAAGAGAAACTGAAAAAACAATCCCATTTACCATCGCTCCAAAAAAATTATGATACCTAGGAATAAACTTAACCAAAGAAGTAAAGGACCTATTTGCAGAAAACTACAGGTCATTGAAAAAAGAAATAGAGGAAGATATAAAAAAGTGGAAGAACATACCCTGTTCATGGATTGGAAGAATTAACATAATTAAAATGTCCATACTACCCAAAGCAATCTATAGATTCAATGCAATCCCCATCAAAATACCAACGACATATTTCATAGAACTAGAACAAATACTTCAAAAGTTCATATGGAACCAAAAAAGACCCCGAATAGCCACAGCAATCTTGAAAAAGAAGAACAAAGTTGGAGGGATCACATTACCAGATATCAGGTTATACTACAAAGCGACTGTAACCAAAACAGCCTGGTACTGGCACAAGAACAGGCATATAGACCAGTGGAAGAGAACTGAAAACCCAGAAATGGACCCAAGGCAATACGCTCAATTAATATTTGACAAAGGTGGCAAGAGCATACAGTGGAGTAAAGACAGCCTCTTTAATAAATGGTGTTGGGAAAATTGGACAGCTACATGCAAAAAAATGAAACTCGACCATCAACTTACACCATACACAAAAATAAACTCAAAATGGATAAAAGACTTAAATGTGACCCGTGAATCCATAAAAATTCTAGAAGAAAATGTAGGCAACAAAATTTCGGACATCATACGGAGCAGAATTTTCACTGATACATCACCTAAGGCAACAGAAATAAAGGAGAAAATGAACACATGGGACTACATCAAACTAAAAAGCTTCTGCACAGCAAAAGAAACGATCATCAAAATGGAAAGGCAACCCACTGTATGGGAGAACATCATTGCCAATGATGTATCAGATAAGGGGTTAATTTCCAATATATACAGAGAGCTCACACAACTCCACAAAAGGAAGACAAAGAACCCAATTAAAAAATGGGCAGAGGAGCTGAATAGACACCTCTCCAAACAGGACATACAAATGGCCAAGAGACATATGAAGAAATGCTCAACATCACTAATCATCCGAGAGATGCAAATTAAAACAACAATGAGGTATCACCTCACACCTGTCAGAATGGCCGCCATCAACAAATCATCAAACAACAAGTGTTGGCGAGGGTGTGGAGAAAAGGGAACTCCAATACACTGCTGGTGGGAATGCAGACTGGTGCAGCCGCTATGGAAAACAATATGGTGCTACCTCAAAAAATTAAAAATTGAACTTCCATTTGACCCAGTGATCCCACTGCTGGGAATATACCCTAAGAAGCCTGAAACACCAATCAGGAAGAATATATGTACCCCCATGTTCATAGCAGCACTATTTACAATAGCTAAGATCTGGAAACAGCCCAAGTGTCCACCAGTAGACGAATGGATCAAAAAGCTGTGGTACATATACACAATGGAGTACTATGCAGCGGTAAGAAAGAAAGATCTCTTATCCTTTGAGACGACATGGAGGGACCTGGAAAGTATTATCCTAAGTGAAAGAAGCCAAGCAGAAAAAGACAAATACCACATGATCTCACTTATATACGGAATATAATGAACATAACAGTCTGAGGAATACAGTAGACCCAGACACATGGAAGTAGGGCACAGACTGACATCCCTCAGAAGAGGGGATGGGGGGTGGGGGGGTGGGAAGAGATAAACCACAGAACTTATATGCATGTATGCATGACCAATGGACATGGACAACTAAGCCGGGGACAGGGTGGAGGGGGGGGTGGGGTGGGGGGTGCCAATGGGGTAAAAAGGTAAAATATCTGTAACAAAAAAATAAATAAAAATTCATAAAATAAAAAAAAATAAAAAAAAAAAAAAAATGGGCAAAGGAACTGAATAAACTGTTCTTCATAGAGGGTATAAACTTGGCCAATAGTCATATGAATGAAAAAATGCTCAATGTCACTAAATATAAAAGTAATACAAATTAAAATCACAATGACACATCACCTCATGCCTGTCTGAATGATTATCATCAATAAATCAACAAACACATGTTGGCCAGGGTGTGAAGAAAAGGGAACCCTCTGCAATGGTGGGAATGCAGATTGGTGCAATCATTGTGGAAAGCAGTATGATGGTACTTCAAAAAATTAAAAATGGAACTGTCTTATGACCTAATGATTCCACTTATTAGTTTCAGCATTTTAGTTAATTATATTTTATTTTATTTTATTCATGTCATTTTTGAACAAAGATATTTTTATTTCTTCCCAATATGTGTAACTTTTATTTCCCTTTCTTTTCTTATTGCCCAAGCTAGAAATTTCAATACAATGTTGAATAGGAGTGATAAAAGGCAATCTCCTTGCCTGTCCCCAATCAGCAGTCCCTCACTTTTAAATTCGTTAATAGCTGTGAATTTTTCTATAAACATCATTTACAAACTTTACAAATTTCTTCTCTATTTCTAGTTTTCTGAGAATTTTTATCATGAATGAGTGTTGAATTTTGTCAAATACTTTTTATGTATTAATTTATATAATCATATGACTATTTTTCTTTTGTCCTGTTGATGTGGTGGAATACATTGGCTTATTTTTGGATGTTTTAATCAGTTTACATACTTGGAACACATTTCACTTGGTCATAATGAATCACTCTTTTTTATACATTGTTAGAATCAATTAACTGTTACTTTGTTGAGGATTTTTACATCTATGTTTGTGAGAAATTTAACCTGTAATTTTCCTTTCCTATAATGCCTTTATTTGGTTTTGTTATTGAGGCAATGCTGGCCTCATAGAATGAATTAGGACATGTTCCCTTATATCATTTCTTCCTTAACTGTCTGGTTGTCTGGTAAAATTCACCAATGACCCCATCTGGATTGGTGATTTCTTTTTTGGGAGATTATTAATTTATTCAATTACTTCAAATAGATATAAACCTATTCAAATTATGTCTTGTTTCTTGTGTTGTATAAGGAATTTGTACTCTTTGTCTAAGTTTTCATAACTTAGAATGAGCATAGTGTCATTCATATTATTCTTCATTATCATTTTAATGACTATGGGGTTAGTGGTGACGACCCCTTTTATTTCTGATATTATTAATTTGTGTCCTTTCACTTTATTTTAGTAAACCTGACTAGAGGTTTATTACTTTTATTGATCTTTTTAAAGAACCAATTCTCAATTTGGTATTTGCTGTTGTTTTCCTGTTTTCAATTTCATTGATTTCTGCCCTAATTTTTATTACTTATTTTTTTCCACTTGCTTTTGGCTTAAACAATTATTTTTTCTCAAGTTTATATGGTGGAAGCTTAGATTATTTATGTTTTTTTATGTTTTCTAACATATCCATTTAATGCTGTAAAGTTCATTACAAGCACTTTTGCTATACCCCTCAGATTTTGATATATTCTATTTTGTTTTCATTTAGGTTAAACTATTTAAATATTTTCCTTGAGGACTTCTGTTTAACCCTTGCATTGTACAAAATTTTGTTTTGGCCCTGGACAGTTTTCCTCAGTGGTTAGAACATTGGCCCGTGGACCGGAGAATCCTGGGTTCGGTTCCCGCTAAGGGCATGTAACTCAGTTGCAGTTTGTCTCTGGCCCCAGTTGATGTCATGGGGGGGGGGGCACTACTCGATGTGTCGCTCTCATGTCGATGTTTCTCTCTCTCCCTCCCACTCTGTCTAATGATAAATGCAAAAATAAATAAATAAATAAATGTCCTCAGATGAGAAATAAAAAAAAAAAATTTTTTTTGTTTAATATCCAGGTATTTGGGGATTTTCTAACTATGTTTATGGTGTTAATTTATAGTTTAATTCCATTGTAGTTTGAAGTCATTTTATAACTCCTTTTAAATATTTTGTTAAAGTGTATTTTATGACCAAGAATGTGGTCTACCTTGGTGAATGTTCCATGCAAGCTTGAAGAGAATAGGCATTCTGTGATTTTCATATGGAGTACTATACATGTCTTTTACATCAAATTATTTGGTAGTGCTGTTCAGGTCAAATACAATTTTTTTTTCCATTTGCTCTATAAATACTGAATCCAACTATAACAGTGAATATATGTATTTTTTCTTGCATGTTAATAAGATTTATTTTTCTTATTTTGACACTATATTTTATTTGTGTACATATTTAAAATTATTTAGACTTTTTGAAAAATTGACATCATTTTCATTATATAATGGTTCCTTTCATTCCTGACAAGCTTTTTTATTCTCATGTCTGCTTTGTATAAAATTAATATATCTACTTAGGTTTTCTTTTGATTCGTGTTAAGATATATATTTCTCCATTTCTTTACTTTTAGCATTTCTCTTTTTATATTTAAAGTAGGGTTCTTACAGAGAACTTGTAGGTGGTTTATTTTTTTATTCATTCTGACAATGTCTCTCTTTTAATTGGTGCATTTAGACCATTCACATTTAAAATTATCATTAAGCCTGGATGGTGTGGCTCAGTGGATTGAGCATCATCACATGGACTGAAAAGGTTCCAGTTTGTTTCCCTGTCAGGGAACATGCCTGGGTTGTGTGCTCGGTCCCCAGTGGGGGGTGTGCAGGAGGCATCCAATCGATGTTTCTCTTTCACATCAATATTTCTGTCTCTCCCTTCCTCTCCAAAAAATCAATAAAACATGTATTTTTTAAAGTTTTGATGTTTTTAAATTTAATTTATTTTTGTTACAGATATTTCTCTGTTTTTCCCCCTTTGACACCCTTTTCCCCAATCAAAAGACATAGGGTAGCTGATTGGATAAGAAAACATGACCCATATATATGTTGTCTACAAGAAACACACCTCACAAAAAAAGACTCACACAGGATGAAAGTGAAGGGATGGGAAAAAAAAAATCTTCCATGCAAATGGAAATAAAAAAATATCTGGTGTAGCATTACTCATATCTGATAAGATAGACATCAAAATGAGGGCCATAATAAGAGACAGAGAAGGTCACTGCATAACATTAAAAGAAATAATCCAACAAGAGAATATAACCCTGGTAAATATATATACATCAAACACAGGGGAACCAAAATATGGTTAAAAACTTATGGAGGACTTCAAAGGAGAAATCAATAGCAATACAATCATAGTGGTGACTTTAACAGACCATTGACAAGACTGGATAGATATTCTAGACAAAATTTAACAGGGACACACAGTCCTTAAATGACCAACTAGATCATCTAGACTTAATTGATATTTACAGAATATTTTACCCCAAAACTGCAGAATATACATTCTTCTCAAGTACACATGGGGCATTATCAAAGATAGACCACATGTTTGGACACAAAGTAAATTTCCATAAATTCAAAAAGATTGAAATCATATCAAGCATCTTCTCAGATCACAATGGCATGCAACTAGAAATCAATTACAACAAGAACATGCAAAGACATTTGAACACATAGAGGCTAAATAGGATGTTACTAAACAACAAATGGGTTACAAAGGAGATCAAGGAAGAAGTTAAAAACTTCCTGGAAACTAATGAAAATGAACACAAAACAACACAAAATTTATGGGATGCAGCGAAAGCAGTCCTGAGAGGGAAGTTCACAGCTCCACAGGTCTACCTCAAAAAACAAGAAAAAATCCTAATTGACTTTCTAACCCTATAACTCAAGGAACTAGAAAGTAAACAAAAACAAACAAACAAACAAACAAAAAACCCAGAACAAGTAGAAGAAAAGAAATAGTGAAGGTTAGAGCAGAAATAAATGACATAAATACTAAAAAAACAAACAAACAAAAACAACAATTCAAAATATCAATAAAACAAAGAGCTGGTTCTTTGAAAAGATATAAAAGATTGATAGACCCTCAGCCAGACTCAAAAAGAGAAGACCCAAATAAACAAAATCAGAAAAAAATGAGAAGTAACAACTGATACACAGAAATAGAAAGGATCTTTAAATTATACTATGAACAATTATACGCCAACTAATTGGACAATCTAGGTGAAATGGGCAAACTTCTAGAAACACACAGTCTTCCAAAACTGAACCAAGAAGAGATAGAAAACTTAAACAGACCAATAACAGCTAAGGAAATTAAGATGTAATCAAGAAACTACCAGGAAACAAAAGTCTATGCCTGGACGGCTTCATGGGGGAGTTTTATTGAACATTCAAAGATAATTTAACATGCATTCTCCTCAAACTAATCCAAAAAATCCAAGAAGATGGAAGACTTCCAAATTCATTTTTGAGGCCAACATAATTTTAATTCCAAAAACAGATAAAGGCACTACAAAGAAAGAAAACTACAGGCCAACATCCCTGATGAACACAAATGCTGAAATCCTCAACAAAATATTAGCAAATCAGATCCAGCAATACATCTAAATAACTATTTATCATGACCAAGTGGAATTCATCCCACAGATGCAAGGATGTTACAATATCTGCAAATAAATAAATATGGTACACCACATAAACAAAATGAAAGATAAAAACCATATAATCATATTAATAGATGCTGAAAAAGCATTCAACAAAATCCAGCATCCATTTTTGATAAAAATGCTAGGCAATGTGGGAATAAAGGGACCGTATCTTGACATCATAAAGGCAATATATGAAAACCTACAGCTAACATTATACTCAATGGACAAAAACTACAAACATTACCCTTAAGTACAGGAACCAGACAGTGATGCCCACTCTTGCCACTCTTATTTAACATAGTACTGGAAAGCTTAGCCACAGCTATTTGACATGAAGAAAACATAAAAGGAATATAAATTGGAAAGGAGGAAGTGAAATTGTCATTATTTGCAGATGACATATTACTGTACACAGAAAACTCTTCCTTCCTTCCTTCCTTCCTTCCTTCCTTCCTTCCTTCCTTCCTTCCTTCCTTCCTTCCTTCCTTCCTTCCTCTTTCTTTCTTTCTTTCTTTCTTTCTTTCTTTCTTTCTTTCTTTCTTTCTTTCTTTCGTTTCTTTCATAGAGAAGGCTTCACAAAAGAAAAAAATTTCCATAAAAAATCTACTAAAATTAATAAATAAATTTGGCAAAGTACCAGAATACAAAATTAACATCAAGAAATTGATGGCATTCTTGTACACCAACAACAAACACAATGAAACAGAAACTAAAAAAAAGGAACCCCATTTACCATTGCGACAAAAAATTAAAATACTTGGGAATAAACTTAACCAAATAAGTAGAAGACCTATTCACAGAAAACGACAGTTCACTGAAAAAAGAAACAGAGGAAGGTATAAAAATGTGGAAGCATATACCTTGTTCATGGATTGAAAGAACTAACATCATTAAAATGTTTATACTACCCAAAGCAATCTATTGATTAATGCAATCCTCATCAAAATACTAATAACATATTTCACAGAACTAGAACAAATACTCTAAAAGTTTATATGGAACCAAAAAAGACTCTAAATAGCTACAGCTATCTTGAAAAAGAAGAACAAAGTAGGACGAATCACAAAACCAGATATCAGCTTATACTACAAAGCCATAGTAATCAAAATATTTTGGTACTGGCACAAAAATAGGCATACATATCAATGAAACAGACCAGAGAACCAAGACACTATGCTCAATTAATGTTTTTCAAAGGAGGCAAGAGAATACAGTGGAGTAAAAACAGTCTCTTCAATAAATGGTATTGGTAAAATTGGACAGCTACATGCAAAAAAATGAAGCTAGACCACCAACTTACACCATGCATAAAAACATATTTTAAAAAAAAATATGAAATAAAATTATCACTGATAGAGTTAGATTAACATCTAAAATAGTAACTATTTCTATTTATCACATTTATATTTATTTCTTTTCCCTCCATTATTTTCCTGCTTTTTATGGTTTTAGTTGAAAATTTATTTTAACTTTTTTTATTTCCCTCTTAGCATATCAATTATACTTCGATAAAAATATTGGTGGAGGATGTGAAAAGGGAGGCGGAGTAAATGGCAGCTACACAGATGATCTCCCATGATCAAACAGGAATTACAACTAAAATGAAGACAAATCCTCAAAAAAAAAGCAACAGAAAAGCAGCAGGACAGGACCATATAACCAGGGACACTGGTAGGATCTGCTGAGTTGCGAGAGGTTGGCAGGCTGGGAGCCCATAGACAGAAGCAGTCTTAGTTGTGAGCAGTGCCCTTGGGGAATAAAGTCCAAGCCTGATTTACAGCAGAGAGAGCCAGTACAAAGCAATAAAATAGCCATAGCCACTCACCTGGGGTTTACAAAACAGGGAGGGCAGTCTGGGAAGGAACTCTGTGGGGACACCCGAGATTTGGAGGGCACTGAGAGTTTCTGCTGAGTTGTGGACACAAAGGACAGTGGCCAGTGTGCTCCTTCCCTGTGCTGTGGGGAAAGCATTAGCCTCCCCACCTTGGAGAATCAGCTTTTCCAAAGTGAGACAAATAAATAAAAATTGAGGCTCATTAACAACCAGCATCTATCCCACCCTCTGGAAACACTCTTAGGAAGAACATCAGGGCTACATTACAAGGCACTGAGTAACTGACACTACTAGACTATAGGAAAAATCTAGAGAAAAACTGAACCTTTCTTGGGCTTGCAAATCTACCCAGGAAAGTAAGACTTGACAGTGGTGTTTAACATGGGCCCGCCCAGGCTCATCCAAACCCAGTAGAGGGAGCCACAAACAACAGAACACCAACACCCGCAGGGAAAATTTATCAGGCTCTAAAACCCACTGAGATAGCCAAAATGGTGAAACAAACAAACAAACAAAAAAAAACAAAAAAAAAACAAATCCCAAATGAAAGAACAAGAGAACTCTATCGAAGATGAGATCAATGAAATGCAGCTAAGCAAAGTATAAGAGGTAGAGTTCAGGGCCATGATCTTAAGGAAGCTCAACAACATAAGTAAGGGCATCAGTACCATGAGTAAAGATATAGCAGCATTGAAAACCAACCAAGTGGAAATGAAGAATGACATAGCAGAAATAAAGAACACATTGGAAGGAATAACCATCAGAGGAAGCTAAGGACCGGATCAGTGAATTAGAAGACAGGGTAAAAAAAATCAACCAATCAGAAAACCACAAGGAAAAAACAATTTAAAAACAGGAAGACAGCTTAAGAGAATTGTGGGACAACTAGAAATGTAATAACATTCACATTATAGGAGTCCCAGAAGAGGAAGAAAATGGGAAAGGGTTAGAGAATATATTTGAAGAAATTGTGGCAGAAAATTTTCCTAACTTGATGAAGGAAGAAGGCATTCAAGTTCAAGAACCACAGACACCCCAAGTAAGAATAATCCAAACAGGCCCACACCAAGACACATAGTAATTAAAATGCCAAACATTAAACACAATGAATCCTAAAGGCACCAACAGATAAGCAACAGATTACCTACAAAGGAACCCCATAAGGCTCTCAGCTGACTTCTCAACAGAAACACTACAGGCCAGAAGGGAGTGGCATGAAGTAATCAAGGTCATAAAAAACAAGGATCTGAAGCCAAGACTACTCTATCCAGCAAGGCTATCATTCAAAATAGAAGGTCAAATAAAGAGCTTCCCAGACAAGAAAGAGACTAAGAGAATATAACACCAAACCACCACAGAAAGATATGTTAAAAGGACTGCTATAATTAGTAGAAAAAAATGGGAAGAAAAATATAACCAAACTATACAAAAATGGTAGTAAATAAGTACATATAAATTATCACCTTAAATGTGAATGGTTTGAATGCTTAGATAAAAAGACACAGAGTAGCTGACTGGATAAAAAGCATGACTCACATATGTTTTTTACAAGAAACCTACCTCACAACAAAAGACTCACATATGTTGAAAGTGAAAGGATGGAAAAAAAATCTTTCAAGCAAACAGAAAGCAAAAAATGCTGGGCTAGCAAAACTCATATCTGATAAAGTAGATTTCAAAATGAAGACCATAACTAGATAGAAAGAAGGCGATTACATAATATTGAAAGTATCTATCCAACAGGAAGTTATAACCTTGGTAAACATAGATGCACCCAATATAGAAGCACCAAAATATATTAAAAATCTTTTGGAGGACTTCAAAGGAGAAATCAACAGCAATACAATCATAGCAGGAGACTTCAACACCACGCTGACATCATTGGATGGATCATCTAGACAAGAAATTAACAGGGGAACACAGACTCTAAATTAAGTGCTTGATCAAGTGGATTTAAGAGATATCTACAGAGAATTACACCCCAAACTAGATAATTCACATTCTTCTCAAGTGCACATGGGACAGTCTCAAAGATAGACCACATGTTAGGGCACAAACTAAGTCTCTACAAGTTCAAGAAGACTGAAATCATATCAAGCATCTTCTAAGATCACAATGGCATGCAACTAGAAATTAATTGCAGCAAGAACATGCAAGACATTTGAAAACATAGAGGCTAAATAGCATGTTATTGAACAATGAATGGGTTACCTGAAGATCAAGGAAGAAATTAAAAACTTCCTGAAAACAAATGAAAATAAACACATAACAACACAAAATCTATGGGATGCAGCAAAAACAGTTCTGAGAGGGAAGTTCATAGCGCTACATGCCTACCTCAAGAAACCAGAAAAATCTCTAATAAACTATCTAACCTGAAAACTTATATAACTAGAAAGCAAATAAAAAGAAAACACCAGAGCAAGTAGATAGAAGGAAATAGTGTAGATCAGAGCAGAAATAATTGATGTGGAGACCAAAAATACTGTTGAAAGGATCATTGAAGCTAAGAGCTGGTTCTTTGAAAAGATAAGCAAGATTAATGGACCCTTAGCTAGACTCACTGAGAAACAAAGAGAGAGAATCCAAATACACAAAATCAGAAATAAAAGAGGAGAAAAAATAACGGACACCACAGAAATACAAAAGATTGTGAACAACTACTAAGAACAATTATATGGCAACAAATTTGACAATCTAAGCAACTTGGACAGATTACTAGAAACACATAGTCTCCCAAAACTGAACCTGGAAAAGAGAAAACTTGAACAGACCAATAACAATAAAAGAAATTCAAGATGTCATCAAGATTCTCCCAGCAAACAAAAGCCCAGGCCCAGATGGCTTCACTGGAGAGTTTTACTGAACATTCGAAGAAGAACTAACACCCATTCTCCTCAATTTCAAAAAATTCGAAAAGAAGAAAGACTTCCAAACTTGTTTTATGAGGCCACCATAATTCTAATTCCAAAACCAGAAAAGGACACTACAAAGAAAGAAAACTACAGGCCAATATCTCTGATGAACATAGATGCTAAAATTCTGAACAAAATACTAGCAAATGGAATTCAGCAATACATCAAAAAAATTATTCACCATGACTAAGTGGGATTCATCCCAGGGATGCCAGGCTGGTACAATATTCACAAATCAATAAATGTGATACACCACATAAACAAAATGAAAGGTAAAACTAATATTATCATATCAAAAGATGCTGAAAAAGCATTTGACAACATCCAGCACCCATTTCTGATAAAAACGCTCAGCAATCTGGGAATAGAGGGATCATATCTTGACATAATAAAGGCCATATATGAAAGACCTACAGGAAACATCATACTCATTGGGCAAAAACTAAAAACATTTATCTTAAGAATAGGTACAAGACAAGGATGCCCACTTTCACCACTCTTATTTAACAGGGTACTGGAAGTGTTAGCCACAGCAATCAGACAGGAGGAAAAAATAAATGGGATCCAAATTGGAAAGGAGGAAGCAAAACTGTCATTATTCACAGATGACATGATATTATATGTAGAAAATACCAAAGACTCCATCAAAAATTTACTAGACTTAATAAATTAATTTGGCAAAGTATTAGGATACAAAATTAACATCAAGAAATCGATGGCATTCTTATAGACCAATGATGAACTCACAGAAAGAGAAAGTAAAAAAATAATCCCATTTACCTTCACAGCAAAAAAAATGAAGATACCTAGGAAAAAACTTAACCAAAGAAATAAAGAACCTATTCGCAGAAAACTACAGGTCATTGAAAAAAGAAATAGAGGAAGATATAAATAAATCTGATGCACATTCCTTGTTCATGGATTGGAAGAATTCACGTCATTAAAATGTCCATACTACCCAAAGCAATCTATAGATTCAATGTGATCCCCATCAAAATACCAGTGACATACTTCACAGAACTAGAACAAATACTTCAAAAGTTCATATGGAACCAAAAAAGACCCTGAAGAGCCTTACCAATATTGAAAAAGAAGAATAAAGTTGGGGGAATCACATTACCAGATTTCAGGTTATACAACAAAGGCACTATAATCAAAAGAGCCTGGTTCTGGCACAAGAACAGGCAGATAGATCATTAGAACAGAATACAGAACCCAGAAATGGACCCAAGGCCATATGCTCAATTAATATTTGACAAAGCTGGCAAGAGCATACAGTGGAGTAAACACAGCCTGTTTAATAAATGGTGTTGGGATAATTGGACAGCTACATAAAAAAAAAAGAAACTAGACCATCAAGTTACACCTTACACAAGAATAAACTCAAAATGGATAAAAGACTCAAATGTGACTCATGTGTCCATAAAAGTCCTAGGAGAAAATGTAGGCAACACAATTTTAGACATCATACACAGCAGAATTTTCACTGATACGTAACCTAAGGCAACAGAAAAAAAGGAGAAAATGAACACATGGGACTACATCAAATTCAAATCTTCTGCACAGCAAAAGAAACCACCACCAAAATGGAAAGACAACCCACTCTATGGGAGAGCATCATTGCCAATGATACATCAGATAAGGGGTTAATTTTCTTTTTTTTTTTATCCTCACCCGAGTATATTTTTCCATTTTTTGTACAGATAGAGTGGGAGGGAGAGAGAGGAAGAGAGAGAGAGAGAGAGAGAGAGAGAGAGACATCGACCTGAAAGGGACACATCGAGTGGCTGCTACCCGCACAACCCAACCAGGGCTGGGGACAAACTGCAACCGAAGTACGTGCCCTTAGCGGGAACTGAACCCAGGTCTCTCCGGACCGCAGGCTGACACTCTAACCGCTTAGCCAAACTGGCCAGGGCTAACTTCACCATTTTTAACTATAAAATTTTCAGTACACTTTTTATTAGACTTAAGAACATAATAGGTATTGAGATAAGATAGAAGTGCAGGGTTGAAGAAGATATAGTGTTGAGACTAGATAATTATGTTTTGTGGTTTTCTAAATTTAAGTTTCAGTTAGAATAGTTGCATATACTAAGCACCTACAGGGAGAAAATATTTCTGCTACACCAATAAGTTTCTTTGCAGCCATAGCCTCACTTACATAGTGAGGCTAAGTACAACAATTTATTAAACTTAAAGGTCCATACATTTCTGGACTCATGTATACTTTGAAAATTAAAGCACTGAAGTAGTAACAATAGATAAGAAGGGATGTAGCACAAAACAAAGTTCAAATGTAAGTAATTGTGGACAACAGTGTTTGTGTAGACTAGTCTCAAATAGAACATTGTATTGGTATTCATAGGTGTAAACAGTGTTAAATATTCAAAGGCATATATCCAAAATTCTTAGAATATATTTTTGTAAGTATTTTTGTTAACCGAAGTGTTCTTCGCTAGATAATTAAATTAAAAAAAAAAAAAAAGATGTGGTACATATATACAATGAGATTCTACTCAACCATAAGAAAAGATTAAATACTGCCATTTGTGACATGGATGGACCTTGAGAATATCATACTGAGCCAAGTATGTCAGACAGAAAATGTTAAGAACCGTATTATTTCACTCATATGTAGGATCTAAAACTAAAAGCAAAAAATAAACAAACAGGTAAAACAAATCAGCAAACAAAAACTCATAGAGAACAGTATGGTTGTTACCAGTGGGGAGAAGGATAGGGGTTAGTAAAGGGTAAAGGGGGCCAAATATATTGTGATGGGAGATGATTTAACTTTGGGTGGTGGGCACCCAATGAAATATATAGATAATATATCATAGAAATCTATACATGAAGCCCATATAATCTTATTAACCAATATCACCTTGTTACCAGAAAAGGGACTTGGTCCTTGGCAGATGTATGTAGGACCAGCTAGTAGTGTGTGGGTTCTTAACTTAGTGCAGGAAAAATTTACACCACC
Organism: Molossus molossus; assembly: GCF_014108415.1. Lineage (NCBI taxonomy): Eukaryota > Metazoa > Chordata > Mammalia > Chiroptera > Molossidae > Molossus > Molossus molossus. The sequence goes on along the minus strand of NW_023425355.1, from coordinate 25,976,248 downwards.
AGTCCAGGTGACTTTTAGAAGACAATTATTAAAGCTGGGGACAGTGAAACAAGAAAGAGCTGGGGAAATGAGCCTAGGCTGGTCTGCTTTGGCTCACCAAGAAGTCAGAGAAAAGGGTACCTTTGGGACAGGCTTAGGGGTTTTGCCTGGGACGAACTGCCACTGCCCATTGCTGCCCTCATTGAAAGCCTCATGGGGTTCCTTAGAGTCTAGGAGATGCATGCCTGTGGGGAAAGAAGGGAGGGTGGCGTGGACTTGTTCCTGGGAAGGAGAGCACATACTGAGTCCTTTATCTTGAGGCTTTTATTTCTCTTACAGGGAGGAATCTTGGGGTGGGGGGGAGGCTCAGGGGAGGGTTTCAACAGAATATTCATCAATTTTCTAGGTGTGCTCCTTCAAGATCATGGTCTTCCCTGATTGGTCTGTGTCTGGGAAGGGGATCCTTAGTCAGTGCAGCTGGTCCTGGTGTCACCCACTTGGTTTTGCTGCTTTTCTGTGTCTAGACCTTAATACAACTGAAGCCTAGATGTTCTCTCTAGGGAGGCGATTTTCTCTCTCCCCTGTAAATCGCTGTGTCAGTTTGTTCGGCATTCTGTTTCAGTTTCCCTATTCCACTTGCCCTGGATTATTGGCTTGTCTCATTATCAATAAATTTAATTTAAAAAGAAAAATATTTTTGTTTTGAAGTAGTATTTAATTTATTGTACCCTTTCATTTATCATACACTTCTAAAATGTATAAAATATATTTACAAGTACTTTTTGGGGAAAAAAAAAAAGTACCTGAGCTCTCTTTTGAGAAGAGGGATTCAGAGGTAATACATTTTAGAATTATAGGAGAAATTTTTGCTTTTAAAGGTATATTTTCATAGGAAATTTTTGAGAGATGTGTTTGGCAGATTAAAATAATTTCAACAATGGTAAATGTCACACTATTTTCTGGAGTACCAGACTTTTTTTCTAATCAAATACAATCTTCAAATTTGTAGATTTTTTTAAATGAGAAACTTCAAGGTGAAATGATTTAAGTTTGATATTATTTTCTCCTTGATATAATTGCATAATAAGAAATTACAGGTAAAGGGTATAATGATCATACTTCTAAAAATGAAAATGACCAGTAACATTAAATGTTTTCAATGATGCTTATACCTTGTAGCTTTAAACTTTTGAATTATTTATATATCCATTTGACAGTTAATTAGAACAATAAATTACATGTAATTTTGTTTATGTGGTCTCACTAAATATAATAAACATTTAAATATGTTCATATTTTTCATCTATCAAAAGTTTTTGATACATATTACCACTCTTTATGTAAATACTATATGCCTTTCTGTGACATTTTATTTTCTTGCATTTCCTCTCTCCTCTTAGCCACTCTTCAAAATCTCCTTTGTTAATATCTCTTTCTTTAACAAATCAGGAAATATTAGAGTTTTTTAGGGTTCCCTCTCATTTACTACCCACACCATTTCATCATCATTTGATTTATTCCATCGCCTAAATATAAGTCTCTCCATTTTTTTCTCCAATTCCTTTATCTAACTGCTTTATTTCAGTCTCAACTTTGCTGACTGTTTCAGTTAGTTATTGCTTTGTAGCAAAATACTCCAAGTCTTAGTGGCTTAAAAGCACACTGAGTTATTACTATTCCTGAATCCATGAGCTTACTGTACAGTCTTTTGCTCTTCTCCTCTGGTCTCATTTGCAAAGTTATGGTTAGCTATAATGGCTATAAGGTCCATGATGGTATCATTCACTAATATAGCATTGGTACTAGCATTTAGTTGGGGGCATCTCAGTTATTTTCTATATGGTCCCTCATCCTCCAACAGGCTGGATCAAATTCTTCACATGGCAGTCTCAGGACAGCATTTTAAGAGGAGAAGGGCCAAATTGCAAAGCCCTAATTTGCATTATGACAGTATGCAGTTCAGTTAAACCACTTTAAATACTGCCAATATGTTGATGACAAGATTACATTCCTATCGTTGACCTTTTTCTGATCTCTATACTTGTGTATTCAACTGCCTACTAATCATGTCTACTTGGATGTGCAATAAATATCTCAAATTTAAAGTAATAAAACCTTTGATTTTTCCCAATTTATACTTCTATCAGTGTACTCCATATTTAAAAAATATATCCCTCAACAAATATTTATTGTACATGTATTATGCCAGTTGTCATTCTAGACATATATATAACAGTGAACAAAGCAGAAAACATTCTTATTATGGAGTATATATTCCAGTAAGGAGGTCAACAAATAAAAATAAAATGCTAGATTATAAGTGTTAAGAAGGAATATGAAGAAAGATAAGGACATAAAGAGTGATAAAAATTGCTATTTTATATAAAGATGTCAGGGAAAATCTCTCTGCTTAGGCGACATCTGAACAGTGACCAAAATAAAGAGAGTGAGCCATTTTTATATGTGAGAATCATAATGAGCACCATCTAGCTGCTCAAATTCCAAACTTAAGATTAATCAATTCCTTGTATTCTCTCGCGGCTCTCTAAGGTGGGAGGTAATTGAATTGACTTAAACTTTAAAATATATTCCATAGTAGTCTACTTCTTTCCAGTTCAATTGCTATCACTTTGTTCCAAGTTATTATCTTTCTTGGTATACTGCAATAGTTTAACTGATATCTAGTGCCAATTCAATTTACCTTGCAGTCAGAATAATATTTTAAGACTGTAAATCAAATTATATGACCTTTTTGCTAAAATTTGACATCCAATTACACTTAGGATAAAATACAAAATCCTTAACCTTGTCTAGAGGGCCTTATGATCTGATTCTTGCTTACTACTATAGCTCTATTCTGTTGCATATTTCCCCTTGATCTATAAACTTCAACAATTCTGTTCTTCAAACCTGCACTCAGAGGTTCAGTTGGAATTGTATTAGTGTCAATTCGCCATTTTCCATATAACTACTAACTAACACTTTGCATCTCAGCTCAAATGCCACTTCTTTTCTGCAGTCCCTAGATTAGCATAGTGCATTGTGCTTTTGAGATTATAACTTTTACCAGATTTTGTTGAAATTACCTGTTTAAACTGTTTAGCTTTTCTGTTGGATAGTAAGCTCAGTGAAGTTAGGCAACATATTCATCGTGTTTCTCATAACATTGATATTTTACTATTTTATAGTAAATAATTTTACTAATTATTAAAAGTAATTTATAATTTACTATTACAAATTACTTACTTATTGTTTGCCTTCCTATTTTCCCTAAGTAAAGGTAAGCTCTCTGAAGACAGGGACCATATCAGTTTGTTTATCTTTATATGCCCCTCATGCTTAAAATTCTAGAACATAGTAAGCACTCTAAAAGATGTTTTCAAATTTGTATTTAAATTTTAATATGCATATAAAAAAGGAACATCTTATAAGTGTACAACTAAATAAATAATCACTGACTGAATATACTTTATAACCAGTATCCAGATCCAGAAAGATAACAAACAGTACCAACACTCTTGAAAACAATTTCTGCTCCCTGTCTCTCATTACTCGTGTCATTAGTGCAATCACTATCCTGATGTCTACTGACAAACATTAGTTTGGTCTGTTTTTGTACTTTGTATAATGGGAATATACAGTTGTTACTTTTTTGTATCTTGATTGTTTTACTAAGCATTATTTTATGTTTGTAAGATCTACACATTTTACTTGGTGTGGTTGCAGTTTTTCTTTCTGATTGCTATATAATATTTCATTCTGTGAATATACCAATATTTATCCATTCTAATGTTTATTTAAAAATCTCAAGTTTGGAGATTTTACAAATAGTGTTTCCATAAACCTTTTAATTCATGTCTTTCAGTATACAAAATATAGGCATTTCTGTTAATTATAGGCCAAAGTGCCCAAATAGAATTGCAGGGTCATGGGGTAAGCATATATTCAGCTTTAATAGATAAAGTAGTCCCCACTTATCTGTTTGAGATTCCAAGACCCCCAGTCGATACCTAAAACCACTGATAGCACCAAACCCTATACATACTATATTTTTCCTATATATACATTCCTATGACAAAATTAAATTTATAAATTAGGCACAGTAAGAGATTAACAATAATAACTAACAATTAAATGAAACTGTCATAAGAATATATTATAATAAAAGTCATGTGAATGTGGTTTCTCTCTCTCTCAAAATATCTTATAGTACATTATTCACCTTTTCACTATAAGAAAACACTTGATGGCTTCTCTTTGGCATATCTGAATTGCCAGCATCACTACTCTTGTACTTTGGGGTCATTACTATAAAATATAAGGTTTATTTGAACATAAGTACTAAAATATGGCAACTGTTGATCTGATCACTGAGAAGGCTACTAAGTAACTAACAGTTGGAGAGTGTACACAGAGAGCATGGATATGCTGGACAAAGAAGTAATTCAAGTCCCTGGCAGGATAAAGTGGGATGGTAGGATACTTCATCACACTTCTCAGAATGGCACACAATTTAAATTTTAAGAATCATTTATTTATAGGACATTTCCATTTAACATATATATTTTTATTTTAAAATTGGATGTATATATTTTCATCTATTTTCTTTTTAAATGAAATTTATTGGGGTAAGAGTGGTTAATAACATTATATAGGTTTCAAGTGTTAAATTCTATGATAGATCATCTGTATATTACATTGTGTCCACCACCCAAAGTCAAATCATCTTCCATCACTATACATTTGACCTCCTTTACCCTTTACTATCCCTAAAACCCCTGATTATCTCTGTTTTTCTTGTTGTTCTTTGTTGCTTTCAGTTTTATATCATACATATGAGTAAAATCATATGGTTCTTGACTTTTTCTGTTTGACTTATTTCGCTAGCTCAATATTCTCAAAGTCTATCCATGTTGTTGCAAATAGCAGTATTTGATCTTTTTTGTGGCCGAGTAGTATTCCATTGTATATATGTACCACATCTTCTTTATCCAATCCTTTATTGAAGGAAACTGATTGTTTCCATATCTTGGCCACTGTGAATAATGCTGCAGTAAACATAAGGGTGTATATGCATTTATTCTTTGAGAATAAGTGTTTTCAAATTGTTTGGGTAAATACCCAGAGGAGCATTTGCTGGGTTATATAGTAACTCTCTTCTTAATTTTTTGAGGAGCCTCCATACTGTTTTCACAGTGGTCATACCACTTTACATTCTCACTAGCAGTGAATAAGGGTTTGTTTTTCTTTTGGACAATAGTTGACTACAAGTAATTGGAACATTGAAAAGTGAAACTGTGAATCAGGGAGACTACTGTACTACCAAAAAGTTTTTGCAAGTTGTTGCACCAACTTACACCAACAGGGTAAGAGAGTTATGGTTTCTCTATTCTTGCCAACATGTACTTTTTATTTTTAGTCATTCTGGTGGGTTTGTAGGATAATTTATTGTGGTTTAATTTGAATTTTAATAAATAATAGGGTTCAAAACTTTTTTTTATTTGTTTCTTAATCATTTCAATACAGTCTTTTATGAATTGTCTGTTCTCCTTCTTCCCATGTTTCCATTTGGTTGTCATAAATCACATTTCAGGAAGTGGATATATCTAATTATGTACTTTTTGTCCTTTCCTATTGATCAGCATACTTTGTTTTTACTAATCAATAATAAATGAGTGCATGTAAGGTTTTTCTGCACAACATGTATAAGCAAATGTAAAATCTCAGGGAAACCATAAAGGCCCTTAAAAAATGGGCTTATTTGATAACCCCATGTTAATAAAAATGTTAAGAGTGATATTCACCAGAAACTACCTTAGATGATAAGTGTGTGTGATAAAATTTGTTTAAGTAATAGCATATGTACTGTAAAGAAAATTTGCTGAATGTGGATTAAGGCCCATGAAATCATATAAATTGCACATTGACATCTTCAGTATATTTTTTACCCATATATTATTTATACTTTATCATACTTTTGTTGCAATTTTCTTTTAACTAGAGAAACTCCAAAAGATGCATATCTTTAAGGGTTTGCAAGGTACAAAATAATAGTATTATTTCTTGGTGTTCACATTGTGTATATGCTTCAGTTGTATATGGATATGCAGAAAAATTAAACATGAAGAATTAATCTCTGCAACTAACAACATGTACTGTTTAATCCTTTCACCTTTTCCACCAGTCCCCATAGTTGAAAAATAAAATAAATTATGAAAAATAAAAATTTTTATTAAATAATAAAATATTAAATAATACAAATTAATAAATAATAAAAATTAATCTCATAAATAATAAATATTAATCTCATACATATCATTTTTAACATTTGTGTATTGGTTTTGTAAACAGAGTTCTAGTTTTCATTCCTAGTGTCTCGATGTGGGAAATGTCCACTTGATTCATCTATTGCTTCCATAAATATTTTTAAACACCTACTATGTCCTTGTCCCTGGAAATTCAACATTGAATAAAACAAACAAGGTTCTTGTCTTCTCATAGTGTATATTCTAGTGTTGAAGGAAGACAGACATTAAAACAAATATACCTAACAACAAATGAACAAACAACAAGAAAAGTAGCAGAGAATATGTGCTATACATTTAATTTAAAAAGGGTGATGTAAATGTCTTGTGACTTCTTTAAATTTAGTGGTCAGGAATGACAACTTTGAGGTAATATCTAAATTATGAAGAATAAGAAGGAATCAGCTGTAATAGCATTAGAGATAGTAAGGGAGAGTATTTAGGTACATTCCAGGATGAATAAACAACTAATGCCAAGTCTTTTATTTATTTCAATAATAAAATAAGGCTGGGATGTTTGGACTGTCATGAGTAAGGGTAAGAGTGATATGAGATGAGCTCATAGACATGGGCAGAGAAAAGATCTTACAGAACTTTCTTAGCCAAATAAAGAAATTTGAATTTTATTTTAAGTTTGGTAGTAAGTCTTTAGAAAGAATTGAACTGAAAAGCGACATGGATACAGAACAGAGATGGACATTCACATTGGACTGACATAAGACAGTTTTTTGGAGAAGAGGATAAATGCTGTATCCCACTTGTTCTTGTTAAAGGGGGTTAAAATCAATACTATTCACAAGATAGAATTTGGGATAGAGAAATGTGACAGTCAGAAAAGTGTTTCCCACCATATACAATCTAACCTCTTAAATCTATTCCTCACACTGATTGAGTACAGTTCCTGAAATACTAATCTGAACATGCCATTTTCCTACTTTATTCCCTTCTTTCCTTTAATGGTTTTTTAAGGCCCATAATGATCTTGCCGAAGCACATCTTTCTAGCATTCTTTCTCAATCCCCTATGCCCTTTGCACTCCAGGTATACTTACATACCTGAAATGTCCTATGTTTTCTTAGGCCCCAGTGCCCCTTGTCATATCACTTCCTTTGCTTGAAACTCTTTTCAGTATGCCCGGTCTCAATTCAGCACAGATGAAACCTTCTATGACTACCCTGGCTCCCAAAGATAATATTCACCGTATTTAACAAGTAGTATGAGACAGGTACCAACCAATCAGAGTGGATGTTGGCTATAGAGATCATATTTTTAAAGCCATTGGAAGTTCAATTTTTAATTTTTTGAGGTAACACCATATTGTTTTCCATAGTGGCTGTACCAGTCTGCATTCCCACCAGCAGTGTATTAGAGTCCCCTTTTCTCCACAGCCTCGCCAACACTTGTTTTTTGATGATTTGTTGATGGCGGCCATTCTGACAGGTGTGAGGTGATACCTCATTGTTGTTTTAATTTGCATCTCTCTGATGATTAGTGATGTTGAGCAGCACTATTTACAATAGCTAAGATCTGGAAACAGCCCAAGTGTCCATCAGTAGACGAATGGATAAAAAAGCTGTGGTACATATACACAATGGAGTACTATGCAGCGCTAAGAAAGAAAGATCTCTTATCCTTTGAGACGACATGGAGGGACCTGGAAAGTATTATCCTAAGTGAAATAAGCCAAGCAGAAAAAGACAAATACCACATGATCTCACTTGTAATGAACATAACAGTCTGAGGAATACGGTAGACCCAGAAACATGGAAGTAGGGCACAGACTGACATCCCTCAGAAGAGGGGGTGGGGGGGTGGGAAGAGATAAACCACAGAACTTATATGCATGTATGCATGACCAATGGACATGGACAACTAAGCCGGGAACGGGGCGGGGGTGAGGTGGGGAGGGGGGTGCCGATGGGGTAAAAAAAGTGAAATATCTGTAACAAAAAAATAAATAAATAATTATAAAAAAAAAAGCCATTGGAATAGAACCTGATATATGACTAACACTATATCACTAATTGTTGCTATTATGGGAAGATGGGCAATTTTGTCTTGTGTTTTTCTCATTTAATATAATAGTAATTTTGTAGTGTAAATAAAGAGTTGAATCATATAAATGTGTCATGACTTTTGTGACAGGTGAGAATGGGATGGCAAAAGAAGTAATCTAACGAGAACTGTAGGCTAATATCAGTGCCTAGAGAAAGGGAGTGTTGTATTAAATTATGGGCTTAAATTATCAAATGATTAGTTTTAATGTAATCCAGTAAACAACAGGATACCTTTACAGGAACGTGGATATAGAGAATTAGAAATTGTAAGTGGTGCTTGAAAAAAATTAATTTGCAGGTAGTGTGTAGAGTGGATTCGAGGATAAAGATACTTGAGACTAAGAATTTTGTTTGGAGAATGGTATGGTCTTACAAACAAGACTACAGTAGTGGAAGCCAGAATTATGACAACAAAATAAATCTGGTTGCTATCAGAAACCATGTTTTCTTCGTATAAAATGAGAACAAAAGAAAGTAAGATACAAATAGAGATGGAACTAAATAGGATGTGCAATTTAAAAATTGTGTTGATTGATTTTTTAAAAAAAGGAAGAGAGAGAGAGAGAAAAAAAAAAAAACATTATTTTTTTGTTCCACTTATTTATGTATTCATTGGTTGGTTCTTGTATGTACCCTGACCTGGATCAAGGCCACAAACCTTGGCGTATCAGGATGATGCTCTGACCAGCTGAGCTACCAGGCCAGGGCTAGATGTGAAAATGTTATGTGTCCATCTATACTAAATAGTTAAACAACAAGAAGCCTCATTTACTTTGCCCAAAACCAAATAATTGTATTGGAAATGAAACACAGATTAAGAAGAAAGAGATTATATAATCACTAAACAATGCTATAAGGATCATCATCATGGAAAGGACTAGTTTTTCAAACACATATCTATAGGATAGAGTGTAATCATCTTTAATCACATACACACACACACACATATACACATATACATAGCAGTAATGTCTACAAGATACATATTGTGTTTTATGATGAGTTCTTAGGTGAAAGGGTGAACCTGAGAGTTTGCTAAGAACTATAAATTAGTTGTTAGAACTAATCTTTAAGAATATTATGTTATTTGTAAACGCTAAAGTGTTTTGGGTTAATAAATCCAATCAGGTTTCTAGTTTTAAAGTTGACACTTTCTCTTGGAAATCAGTTACTGGAATTTCTCACTGCCGCATAAAATTGTATAAGCAGTACATATATTATCTAGATCAGACCGTGAAAGAAATACCCCTAAGAATATCATGATGTTCTGAATAATGAGGTTTAATCATCTGCCAAGAAGCAGCAGCCTCTTTCAAAACGTTGGTATGTTCAGATGGTGTCATCAAATGAATATACAAAATAGTCTATTTGGTCAGAGTTCATAAAGGAGTAAGCAAACTTAATGAGCCAACTCTTCATATCAAGGCCAAAAGATATATTGACAAGTGGTGGACTTACATAAGTAACAGAATATCCACTTCCAAGATACCTTAGATTTGAGGTTGTCAAAATACAATCTCAACTACCAAATAAAGGCAACTTGAGGAGTATGTGGCTTCTCCATGAGTTAATATTAAATATTGGATGTTTTTGGTCTATTCTTGTTTTTTTTTTTCCTTTTAAAACTTGATTTTCATCCTAGTGAATATTCCTGATAAACATCCTTGACCAGTTGGGAGTGACATGATGCCAACATGTAAGTGTTGCTTTGTATTTTCTTTGGGAAACAACTTGGGAATACAGCAATATAATTATCAACCATTATAACTTGATGAATATTCTATTTCTAAGCAGTCTGTGTTCCTTTGAGGTCCCCTGTGTTTAACAGTGAGCATTGGCAGTGGCCATAAAACAGTGCCCTGTGATATACTTAAATATTCTGCATGAGGCTTTTTCCCCCATAATTTTTAAGGCATGAAGATACATTTGCATATGGTAGGATTAAAAAATTTGAAATAAGTGTCTAGGTTTACCACTGGCAGTTCAGTTTTACCCCCACTGTAGATGCTTTGATGCTTCTGGGAAGGATTCCAGAATGACCAATTATGTCAAATATGTTTTACTAAGATACAGTGAGATGAATAGCACAAAATCCCATGATGTGTATTAAATCCTTGCCTTTTTTCCTTCTAAGTGCTTCTTCAAGTAAATCAACTTAAACTTCTAGAAAAAAGAAACTGAAAACAGAAATTTCCTAGGTTTGGGGTAGTGTAATGGCCTTCTCACTTATGATGACCAAGAGCCAGGACAGAGAAGTTCGCTTAATGATCAAACAAGAAAGCTCAGGGGATTCTTCTTACATATGAAATGATAAAAAATAAAACCCACACAAAAGCCCATTATATTAGAAATATTTGGCATGAAGCAACAAATGATTGTCAACTATACACTGAAGTTAAACTTTTTAAAATAAATGGGAGGAGATATGGGTATGAATATTAACATGGAGAAGAAAAATATTTGAAATTGAAATGAAAGGTTAAATGTCATTTTGAAGGGAATTGTTTAAGTCTGTTAATATTCTGAAGAAATTTCTTGAACTGATGGTAAAACCTATGTAAAGTAGAATTAGAAGTCATTTATAATAACTAGGTGCCTAAAGACTGTCTTTTTACTCAACTGAATTTCTTCAAGGTAGAAGAAAGAGAGAGAGAAGTTCAAGCTGGAATCAAATAACAAGAACAATTGCTATTTATCTACCCTTCCAAATAGACAAAAACAATACAAAGTATCACATTTCAATGCTGAAAACTCCAAGAAATAACATTCTGCAGAAGCTGAAAAGTTACATTCTACTGTGGGAACAAATAGTCTAGATTTTTTTTGAATTTACATTCCATTTTTAAATGATGTAAAGTAATCTAAGTGAAAATTTTATCGGTGGAAGTGGAGTGTCCACTGGTGGAAATTGGGGATTTATTTCCCCACTGGATGCTGGCGGTCAGGTTCTTACAATATCTTGAAAAGAATAATTTTCTAAGACTTCTACAGGAGGATGAGTGATCTTTATTTTTGTGGAATTACATCCCTGAGTTTCTAGAGTCCCATTTCTCTTAATCCTGTTCTGGAAGAGGTGCAGCTGGGGATTCAACAGAGCTAAAAGCAAAGTCAGGGTCCAAAGTTTCTGTTCCATATTGCAGCCTAGTCTAGTTTAGCATTAGACTAGTTGCAGTACTTTAGTCTATTGTGTGTAGGGTCCACATGGCTATGGGTCATGGGGGCCAAGGCAGGAGCGAGAGAGCTCCTCAGACCAGGAGTCAAGTGCAAGTAAGCAAGAGAGAGACCTTTTTTTGTTTAGGAGTTTACGTATCTCAGATTTTGTACTCTTGCAGTGGTCACAGCTATCCTGGTCAATGACCTATTCCAGGTATGACTGACAGGCAAGTACTTACCCTTGTCACTCAGACTTTACTGGGCATGTGTCTATTTGACCTTCCCTTGCTCCCTTCCAGTTAATTAATAACCAGGACATTTACAACAGTATCAGAAATAAATGAATAGAAAATAGACAGTTGTCTTACTTTCAGTTTTTTGCTTAGAAAAATAATTTTCCAATCATGTGAGGAGAGAAAGGTGCATAACAAAATATAAAATTCAGTTTTTTAAATCAGAAAGTCACATTTGCATTTTGATTTTACTTACTTTTAAAATACTCAAAAGGGAAGACCAAGAAGACAGTAAAGGTGCTAATAAACTGCAATTCAGTGGTGTACTCACTCAAACGTTTATTATTCTACAATTCTATTCTTATGTTAAGCTACGATGTTTACTGAATTTAGGTAATAGTGTGTAAAACAAATTTTGAAGGAAGATGAAAAATATTATGCTAATTAGTGATGTTTAAAATTCAAATTAGACTTGTTCTGAAAGCACTGTTGAGTTTACCCATCATTCCTGCACTTAGAGTTTTATCTTATACCATTGAGGTACTACTGTATTTATTAATTAATACACACAACACATTCAAAAGGAACTCCCAAAATGTGATATTTCTTTCCTCTCTCTAGTATTCCATTTGTGATCATTCTTTGGTGTGTACATGGACGTGATATGTCCCAAGACATAAACACACTTTTGGTCAAGTGTTTCTATGATGCTCACTCTAAGGGATCTGACTATATAGGCACATTTCTTGAATATTAATCTTTACAAATATTGTATCAGAGGACAATAGGAAGAAACTCAGGTTCCCTGTAATTGGATTTTCACTAGGTATAATACATAAATTTTGCTTGCTGAGAGACTTCATTTTCTACTGGTAAGATGACCAACTGTATGAGTTTGGCTGTAAGTGAGAGTTTTCCTAGGGATATGGGATTTTCAGCGCTAAAACCAAAACAGACTGTAGAAAATTAAGGGGGCTAGTGTGGAAGGCTGAATTCTTTGATGATCATTATAACTTTGATATATACACATCCTGTATGATTTCCACCCCTTGAGTATGGGCAGAAATTGTATGGGATATTATTCTCATGATTATGTTATTAATCAGTTGACTTACAGTTAATCACAAGTGATATTATCCTCTGTGGGTGTGGCCTAATCAGGTGGGCATTTACAAAGGGAACTGAACCATTTCCAAAAAGAATCTCCTGTTGACCTCCAAGAAGTTACCACCATAAATTCTACAGGCACAGCTCCAAGGAACAGAATTTTTCCAACAAGCTGTGAGCTTGGAGGAGGAACTTGAGCCCCAAATGAAATCAAAGCTACAGAGAACACCTTGATTTCATCTTGGTGAGACCCTAAGCAGTTGACCTAACTAACCTGTTTCTGGACATCTGACCCATGTGGCAGTTTGTTACAGAGCAATGAAAAACTCTAATAGTATTAATTTTTATAGTCTAGCATGAAATAAAATTTATGAATTTGTTATCATTTCTTGGACCTAAAAAAGAAATTTGTACTCTTGGGCAAAGTACATTTTTAAAAAGCACCAGTTTTCACATTTGTAAAATTGAGGTAAATATATAACCTACTTCATAGGGGTGTTCTGAAAATGAAAAAAGGTGAAATAAACATGTCCTAATTTGTAGCATAGAATAACAATAGTCCAGTAAACAGTTAATTGTTACTGATCTATAAAGTGTTTTAAGAATGGTTACATATTGGTGGAAAGACATCATAGGACCAGATTTACATGGTTCCAGATTCCAGTTCTTTGTACCACACGACTGAAATCATGAGGCTCAGGACATATGTGGCCAAATTCAAAGACTATGCCCTCCTCTGAAGTGACAGTGTTTCTGACAGGGAGGTGCTGCTCAATGTGGAAAAACAACAAGGAGGTCAAGAATCTATTGCTACTGCATTCCTGTGATGTGCACTCCTCCACTGTAGTTGGGAGCTTCTCATACTTCCAGTTTTCCAGGTAAGACTTTTTATTCATTGAAATGCCAAGGTCACTGGGCAGTCATCCTGTCTGAACCACTTGGCTGATGACCCAGCATTCCACTCTGAGGCTCAATCCAGGTAAGCATTAAGCCTGCACAGAAACCTGTCAATGCAAGGAAATTCCAGTATCTTGCTTTTGCTTTGTGTGTTAGAGTCTTGAAATTTTTGGCATGCTGTGGATGCCTTGGCTCACTTAGAAAAAATATGATATATGATTGTTTAATTTTCACAATATCAAAACATGTTCTACTAAAGTAGAAAACCTCATGTTCTTTTTCTTTTTTTATGTTCTTTTTGAAAATAATAAACTGAACCAGTGTCATGGGGACACTTTCATGGGTGGAAAAACATGAATGCTGTCTCAGAACACTGCAATACATAAAATTAGGATATATAAACTTATAGGAAGCAGGAAACCACACAAGGAAAGACAAGATACAGCATATCTTGGCAATGATTTTTCATGGCTCCAGTTCCCTAAGGTAATAATGTTTCCTAAAGTTACATGGTTCACACATGATGGGGCCCTGCTACATCTGAGAAAATAGCTGGATATTAGAAAATAGTGAAAATTTTCCCATACTGCAAATTTTTATTCTTCAGATTTCTCTCACATCTCCAAAATAATTTATATTATAAATCAGTGCACTTTTATTTAAAGGGATTGTTTACCAACCTGTGCTGTTAGTTCTTGAACAAAATAAAGCACTAAAAACAACCACAGCCTCATCTGAGAAATAGCGACTCCTACTTTCAGATACTCCATGTAGCTCATTTCCTGAGTGCTTCCTATGTACTAAAATAGTGCACTATGCACTTTATAGACTTTAAATCACTTAATTTTCACAAAAATTAAATAAGGTTGATATTACTATTTCCATTTTGTAGATGAAGAAATGAGGTCTAGTGTGGTTAAGTAACTAACTGTAAAAGGTCACAGAGCTAGTAAGTTGCAGAGCTGGGATATTGTATTACTCATGGTTCTCCAGAGAAACAGAAACAATAGTATGTGCATATTTATAGAAATATATTTATTATAGGGAATTGCCTCAAGCAGTTATGATGGCTGGCAAGTCCAAATCTGCAGTGTGGGCTGGTAAGCTGAACACCCAGGAGAGCCGATGGTGCAGGAAAAGTCTAAAGGCAATCTTCTGGAAAATTCTCTTTTGCTCTGGAAGGGTTTTGTTGTTTTTGTTTGTTTGTACACTTGTTTGTTGTTTTTTGTCTATGCAGGCTTTCAACTGATTGGATGAGGTCTATCCATATCATAAAGGGCAATATGCTTACTAAAATTCCACTGACTTAAATGTCAATCTCATTAAAAACCACCCTCCAAGTTCACACATAAAATTGACCATTATAGACAATTTCTAGTCAAGATGGCAGCATAGATAAATGTGGTCACGCTTCCTCTGACAATCACATAAAAATTACAACCAAACTACAGAACAACCATCCTACAGAACCACCTGGCTTTGAGCTGAATGGAAGTCCTACAACTACGAAATTAAAAAAGAAGCCACATCAAGACTGGCAGTAGGGGTGGAAGCCTGGAGGCATGGACGGGTTGTTCCCACACCCATGTGTGGTGGATAAAAATCAGAAGGATACCTCAGCTGTAGATGTTCTCCCTGAGGAGTGAGTGGTTCCTGTCCTGCACCAGGCTCCCAGCTCAGGGTTCCAGGCCAGGAAGAGAAGTCCCCATTACTTCTGGCTGTAAAAACCAGGAGGAACCAAGGCTAAGGGAGGCTGAAGGAGGCTGAGTCTGCTAGAGTCCCAGGCAGTTCCTCTTAAAGGGCCCGCACATGGACTTACTCAGATTCACTCCTTCTAGGTTCCAGCATTGGGGAGGCAACCTGAAAGGTACCAGAGACATATGGGGCATAACTGAATTGTTGGGCATTGGGGCGAGAGCTAGAGGGGCACCTTTCTCCTGGACAGACTTGCTGTGGGAGGTCTTTGTTATTTTGATGAGGCCTTCCCTGAGGCAGCAGATGGCAGTTATATCTGGGACTCCAGCAACCTGGCTCACACTGTTTTCCCTTTCTGGTGATTCCCTGAGGCCCTGCCCCACCCAACTTTTGGGCTCACCCAAGATGTTTCCAATGGATTTACTATAGGATCCATATGTCTTGGATCCTGCTTCAGATTTTCCTAAAATAAACAAGCAGCATCTAGTCTCACCTAGCCCCAAACCTCTTGTTAAGTGGCCCTAGGCCTAGCACCAGAAACAGCCAGCCTTGGTTCACAACTTGGCTTTTCCTGGGCACAACCAAGCCCAACACAAAAAGCAGCCATCTGCAGATCACGTTGTAGCTTATGTCAGGTGACCCCACATAGAACACAGGCAAAGGCTGACCTTGCCCCAAAGCCAGCACACCCACCCAGTGGACAGCTTCAGAACACATCGAAGCACCACCACCCAACCACCTCTAAAAATGACACACTCAATGAGTGGATTCAGTGGGTACCAGAGCCCTGCTGAAGTAAGTCTTGCTCTGTGTGTTGGGCACCTACACTGCTGGTCCTCCAAGGGAGTCAGAGGCCAGTGGCCAGTGGGCACAGCCAGTCCTTGCAGCTGATCAACCTGAGTAAATCCCTCCATTGATGTGCCAACAACAATCAAGACTCAATTACTACAGAAGAATGTACAGTCCACACTAGGGGTGTACCTTGAGGACCCAGCTGGAGTGATCAGGCCACTCTACAAAGCATAAGAGACATAGCAACACTACTTAATACATAGAAACAAACACTGGGAAGCAGCCAAAATGAGGAGACAAAGAAACATGTCCCAAGTGAAAGAACAGAACAAAACTCCAGGAAAAGCACTAAACAAAATGGAGATAAGCAATCAATCAGATGCAGAGTTCAAAACATTGGTTTTACGGATACTCAAGGAACTTGGTGAGACATTCAAGGAACTTAAGGAGAACTCCAAGTGACTTAGTGAGAACATCAACAACATAAAAAAGGACTAGTCAGAAATGAAGGATGCACTAACTGAAATAAAGAATAATTTACAGGGAATCGATAGTAGTGTGATGCCAAGAAGCAAACCATCGAATTGGAATATTAGTAAGTGAAAAACACCCAATCAGAACAGCAAAAAGAAAAAAGAATATATAAAAAAAAAATGAGGACAGTGTAAAGAGTCTCTGGGACACTTCAAGCGTACCAGCAATGGCATCATGGGGGTGCCGGAAGGAGAAGAGAGAGAAAAAAAAAAATTGAAAACCTGTTTGAAAAAATAATGACAGAAAACTTCCTTAACTAGATGAAGGGAACAGACATACAAATCCAGGAAGCACAGAGTGTCCCAAACAAGATGAACCCAAAGAGCTCTGCATGAAGACACATCATCATCAAAATGCAAAAGGTTAAAGACAAAGAGAGAATCTTAAAAGCAACAAGAGAAAAGTAGTCAGTTACCTATAATGGAGCTCCCATAAGTCTGTCAGCTGATTTCTCAAAAAAAAAAAAACTTTGCAGGCCAGAAAGGAGTGGCAAGAGATATTCAAAGTGATGAAGAACAACAACCTATAGCCAAGATTACTCTATCCTGAAAAGCTATCATTTAGAATTGATGGACATATAAAGAGTTTTCCAGACATGGATAAACTGAAGGAGTTCAGCACCACCAAACCAGCATTATATAAAATGTTGAAGGGTCTTCTTGAAAAAGAAGAACAAAAATATAAACAATAAAATGGCAATAAATACATATCTATCAACAATTGAATGTACAAACAAAATGAGCATGCAGAACAGAAATAACCTTGTAGATACAGATGACTTTTTGTCACTTGCCAAATTGGAGGGGACTGGGGGGATGGGTGATGAAGATGAAGAAATTAAAAAGTAGAAATTGATTGATAGACTGATAAACCACAAAGAGAAAGTGGGGGGAGGGCAGACAGAGATAAACCAAAAACTTCTATGCATATATGCATAACTCATGGACACGAAGTAGGAGGGGGTCGGGATTGGGGAGAAGGGGGTTAATGGAGGAAAAAAGATGGGGACATCTGTAATCATTCAGCAATAAAGATAAGTTTTAAAAAATGAATAAATAAAAAAGTAACCCTTACAGAATCGAGATATACCACCAGAAACAGAGGCTGGAGAGCAGACATCTATCCCCAGGCAACAGAAGCACAGACCAGCAGCTGAGACCCATCCCCAAAAACTACAGCAAAAGCTGAGCAGGAGTAGAGCCCCACAGGGCAACAGCACTCCCCAGCCACCACCAGCGGGATCTGGAGCTCCACATAGGCCTGTGCAGTCCAACAGCCCACAAGAGCCCTGGGAAGCCAGACCACAAAAGAGACTGGTGCAATCCAGCTGCCTGTGGGTCCCGTGGGGTACTGGGGCACCAGAGAAGCTTCTGCAACCCCGCAGGGACTGTGCAATCCAGTTACCCGTCGGACCTGTGAGGTGCTGAAATGCCAGAAAGGCCTGTGTGACCCAGCAGCCTATAAGATAGACATAGAACAAGGTTCCCAAAGGGACAGTGCAATCCAGTTGCCCATGGGACTTGAAGGGTGTTGGGGCACCAAAGAAGCCTGTGTGACCCAGCTATGTACAAGATAGACATAGACGATGTGGAAATGCAGGCTGAGTGAATGGAAGCTACACAGATGATCTCCCAGGACCAAACAGGAATTACAACTAAGATAAAGATAAATACTAGGAAAAACAAGCAACTGAAAAGCAGCAGTACAGAACCATATAACCAGAGACATTGCTAAGATCTACAGAGGCACGAGAGGGTGGCAGGCTGGGAGCCCACAGACAGCAGCAGTCTTAGCTGTGAGCAGTGCCCTTGGGGAATAAAGACCAAGCTGGCTGCACAGTGCAGAGAGCCAGGACAGAGTGCTAAAATAGCCACAGCCACTCACCTGGGGGCTACAGCAAAAGGAAGGCAGACTGGGAAGGAACTCTGTGGGGACACCCAAGATTTGGAGGGCACTCAGAGTAATTGCTGAGTTTCAGCCACAAAGGATAGTGGCCAGTGTGCTCCATCCCCAGACTGTGGGGGAAAACAGGAGCCCCCCCCCAACTTGGAGAATCAGTCTTTCCAAAGTGAGGCAAAGAAATGCAAAATGAGGATCATTAATAACCAGCATCTATCCCACGCTCTGGAAATACACTTCCAGGGCTACAAACCAAGGCCCTGAGTAACTGAGACTACTAGCCACAAGGAAAAAGATAGAGGATAACTGAACCTTTCCTGGGCTTGCTAATCTACCCAGGAAAGTAAGACTTGACAGTGGTGTTTAACATCGGGCCATCCAGGCTCATCCAAACCCAGTAGAGGGAGCCACAAACAGCAGAACGCCAACACCCACAGGAAAAATTTGGCAGCCTCCAAAACCCACTGAGATAGCCAAAATGGTGAAACAAAGAAACAAATCCCAAATGAAAGAACAAGAGAACTCTATCGAAGATGAGATCAATGAAATGCAGTAAACAAATTATCAGAGGTAGAGTTAAGAGCCATAATCTTGAGGAAGCTCAACAGCATGAGTAAAGACATCAGCACCATGAATAAAGATATAAAAACATTGAAAATCAACCAAAAGGAAATGAAGAATGACATAGCAGAAATAAAGAACACATTGGAAGGACTAACCAGAAGAGTAGAGGAAGCTGAGGACCGGACCAGTGAATTAGAAGACAGGGTAGAAAAGATCAACCAATCAGAAAAACAAAAGGGAAAAACAATTACAAAACAGAAAGACTGCTTAAGAGAACTGTGGGACAACTGGAAACATAATAACATTCACATCATAGGAGTCCCCAAAGACAAAGAAAATGGGCAAGGGTTAGAAGAATATATTTAAAGAAATTCTGACAGAAAATTTTTCTAACTTGGTGAAGAAAAAACGCATTCAAGGTCAAGAAGCACAGAGAGCCCCAAGTAAGAAGAACCCAAACAGGCCCACACCAAGACACATAGTAACTAAAATTAAACACAAAGACAGAATTCTAAAGGCAGCAAGAGATAAGCAACAGGTTACGTACAAAGAAAACCCCATAAGGCCCTCAGCTGACTTCTCAACAAAAACATTACAGGCCAGACGAAAATGGCATAAAGTAACCAAGGTCATGTAAAACAAGTATCTGAAGCCAAGACTACTTTATCCAGCAAGGCTATCATTCAAAATAGAAAGTCAAATAAAGAGTATCCCAGACCAAAAAAAAAAAAGGCTAAGAGAATATGATAACACCAAACCAGCACTTCAAGATATGCTGAAAGAACTGCTGTAATTAGTAGAAGAAACAGGAAGAAAAATAGAAGCATACTAAACAAAAATGGCAATAAATAAATACATATCAGTATCACCTTAAATGTGAATGGTTTCAATGCTCTGATAAAAAGACACAGAGCAGCTGACTGGATAAGAAAGCATGACTCACATATATGTTGTTTACAAGAGACCCACCTCACAACAAAAGACTCACGTAGTTTGAAAGTAAAAGGATGGAAAAAATATTTCAAGCAAACGGAAAGGGGAAAAAAAGTTGGTGTAGCAATAATCATATCTGATAAAGTAGATTTCAAAATGAAGGCCATAACTAGAGTCAAAGAAGGCCACTACATAATATTCAAAAGATCTATTTAACATGAAGATATAACATTGATAAACATATATGCACCGAATATAGAAGCACCAACATACATTAAAAATCTTCAGAAGGACTTCAAAGGAAAATCAAACAGCAATACAACAATACCAGGGGACTTTAGCACCCCATTGACATCACTGGACAGATTATCTAGACAAAAAAATAAAAAATGGAAAAACAAACTCTAAATGAAACACTAGATCAAATGGATTTCATAAATATCTACAGAGAATTATACCCCAAAATTTCAGGATTAACATTCTTCTCAAGTGTACATGGCACATTCTAAAGGACAGAACACATGTTAGGGCACAAACTAAGTCTCTACAAGTTCAAGAAGATTGAAATCATATCAAGCATCTTCTCAGATTACAATGGCATAAAACTAGAAATCAATAGCAACAAAAACATGCAAAGACATTTGAATACATGGAGGCTAAATAGCATGTTATTAAACAATGAATGGGTTACCATGGAGATCGAGGAATTATTTAGAAACTTCCTGGAAACCAATGAAAATGAAGACACAACAACACAAAATCTATGGGATGCAGCAAAAGCAGTTCTGAGAGGGAAGTTCATAGCACTACAGGCCTACATCAAGAAATAAGAAAAATTTCTAATAGACTAACCACAGAATTTAAAGAACTAGAAAGCAAACAAAAAGAAAACCCCAGAGCAAGTAGAAGGAAGGAAATAGTAAAGATCATAACAGAAATAAATGACAAGGAATCCAAAACAACAACTCAAAGGATCAATGAAAGAAAGAGCTGGTTCTTTGAAAAGGTAAATAAGATTGATGGACCCTTTGGTAGACCCACCAAGAAACAAAGAGTGAAAACCCAAATACACAAAATCAGAAATGAGAGAGGAGAAATAATAACTGACACCACAGAAATACAAAGGATTGTTAATAAATATTATGAACAATTATATGGTAACAAATTCGACAATCTAAGCAACTTGGACAAATTTCTAGAAACACAGTCTCCCAAAACTGGACCGGGAAGAGATAGAAAATTTGAACAAACTAATAACAGCAAAAGAAATTGAAGATGTCATCAAGACTCTCCCAGCAAACTAAAGCCCTGGCCCGGATGGCTTTATGGGGGAATTTTATCGAAGATTCAAAGAAGAACTAATACCCTTTCTCCTCGAACTATTTCAAAAAATTCAAGAAGAGGCAAGATTTCCAAACTCGTTATATGAGGCCAGCATAATTCTAATTCCAAAACCAGAAATAAGACAGTACAAAGAAAAAAACTATAGACCAATATTTCTGATCAACATAGATCCTAAAATCCTGAACAAAATACTAGCAAATTGAATCCAGCAATACATCAAAAAAAAATTATTCACCATGACGAAGTGGGATTCATCCCAGGGATGCAAGG
Source organism: Molossus molossus (assembly GCF_014108415.1). NCBI lineage: Eukaryota > Metazoa > Chordata > Mammalia > Chiroptera > Molossidae > Molossus > Molossus molossus. The sequence goes on along the minus strand of NW_023425355.1, from coordinate 25,954,486 downwards.
CTGGTACAATATATGCAAATCAATAAATGTGATACACCACATAAAGAAAATGAAAGATAAAATTCATATGATTATATCAACAGGTGCTGAAAAACCATTTGACAAAATCCAGCTCCTATTTCTGATAAAAATGCTCAGCAATCTGGGAAGAGAGGGATCATATTTTGACATAATAAAGGCTATATATGAAAGACCTATAGCCAACATCATACTCAATGGGAAAAACTTAAATCATTTCCCTTAAAAACAGGAACAACGATGTCCACTTTCACCAGTTTTATTTAACATAATATTGGAAATCTTAGCCACTGCAGTCGGACATGAATTAAAAATAAAAGGGTTTCAAATTGGAAAGGAGGAAGTGAAACTGTCATTATTCACAGATGACATGATACAATACGTAGAAAACCCCAAAGACTCCATCAAAAATGTATTAGATATAATAAATGAATTTGACAAAGTAGCAGGATACAAAATTAATGTCAAGAAATTGATGGCATTCTTATACACCAATGATGAAGTCACAGAAAGAGGAACTAAAAAAAAAAATTCCAGTTACAATCGCAGCAAAAAAATTAAGTTACCTAGGAATAAACTTAACCAAAGAAATAATGGACCAATTTGCAGAAAACTATGGAACATAGAAAAAAATAATAGAGGAAGATATAAAAGAGTGAAAGCACATACCTTGTTCATGGATTGAAAGAATTAACATCATTAAAATGTCCATATTACCCAAAGCAATTTATAGATTTAATGCAATCCCCATCAAAATAATAACGACATACTTCACAGAACTAGAATGAATACATCAAAAATTTATATGGACCAAATAAAATCCCCAAATAGCCACAGCAATCTTGGAAAAGAAGAACAGAGTAGCAGAGATCACATGACCAGATTTCAGGTTATACTACAAAGCCACTGTAATCAAAACAACCTGGTACTGGCACAGAAACAGGCAGATAGATCAATGGAACAGAATAGAGAACCCAGAAATTGACCCAAGACAATATTCTCAATTAGTATTTGACAGAGGTGGCAAGAGCATACAGTGGAGTAAAAACAGCCTCTTTAATAAATCGTGTTGGGAAAATGGACAGCTACATGCAAAAAAAAATGAAACTATACCATCAAGTTACACCCTACACAAGAATAAACTCACAATGGATAAAAGACTTAATGTGGCTCATAAATCCATAAAAATTCAAGAAGAAATTGTAGGCAACACAATTTCAGACATCATACGCAGCAGAATTTTTACTGATACATCACCTGAGGCAACAGAAACAAAGCAAAAAATGAACACATGGGACTCCATCAAACTCAAAAGCTTCTGCACAGCAAAAAAAAACAACCACTAAAGTGGAAAGGCAACCCACTGTATGGGAGAGCATAATTGCCAATGATACATCAGATAAGGGGTTAATTTCCAAATTATATAGAGTGCTCATACAACTCAAAAACAAAGAACCCAATTAAAAAATGAGCAGAGAAACGAAATAAACACCTCGCCAAACAGGACATACAAATGACTAAGACACATATGAAGAAACGCTCAACATCACTAATCATCAGAGAGATGCAAATTAAAACAACGAGGTATCACGTCACACCTGTCAGAATGGCTGCCATCAACAAATCATCAAACAACAAGTGCTGGCAAGGGTGTGGAGAAAAGAGGACTCTAGTACACTACTGGTGGGAATGTAATCTGGTGCAGCCACTATGGAAAACACTATGGTATTTCCTCAAAAAATTAAAAATTTTACTGCCATTTGACCTAGTGACCCCACTATTAGGAATATACCCTAAGAAACCTGAAACACCAATCAGAAATAATATATGTACCCCTATGTTCATAGCAGCACAATTTACAATAGCTAAGATCTGGAAGCAACCCAAGTGTCCATCAGTAGATGAGTAGATAAAAAAGCTGTGGCACATATATACAATGGAATACTATACAGCTATAAGAAAGAAAGATGTCTTATCCTTCACGATGGCTTGGAAGGATCTGGAGAATATTATGCTAAGCAAACAAGCCAAAAGAAGAAAGACAAATATCACATGATCTCACTTATTTGTGGAATATAATGAACTAAACAAAGTGCTGAACAAATTTAACCCAGAGAAATGGAGGTGGAGTACAGGCTGACAAGCCTCAGAGGAGGGAGGTTTGGGAGGCAGAGATAATCCACAGAACTTATATGCATGTATGCATGACCAATGGACATAGACAACAAAGCTGGCGATGGTGTGGTGGGGAGGAGGGTGTCAATGGGGAAAAAAGGAGAAACATCTGTAACAAAAAGAAATTAATAAAAAAATCACTGGTAAAAAAAATTAACCATTATAAATATGAACCAAGAAGTATGAGTAACATTTCACATGCAAATGTCTGTTGTGGAGAATGTACTATGTATTGTTTCAACATCCCAACAAAATTGTGAAGTCAGGACTGTTATTATCCTTATTTACAAATGAAGAAATTAAGGGGAGTCCAAGATGACAGAGTAGGTAAAAGTTGCACTCAACTCTTCCAAGGACACATGAAAATAACAATTAAATTATAGAACAATCAACCTGGATAAGTATTGGAAGACTAGCTGAACAGAAGTTGTATAACTATATCCTTAGTTATATCACAACTGATAGGAGGGGTGGATACATGAAATGGCTGGCCCCACATCTATGTGTGTTGGTTGAGAATCCAGAGGGATAGCTCAACTGCGAAGGTCTCCTCTGAGGAGTGAGGGGTCTCAACCCCATGCTGGGCTCCCAAGCTCAAAGCCCTAGTGCTGAGAGGGGAAGTGGAGAAGCCTACCTAACATCTGGCTGTGAAAGTTAGTGAGGATTTGTTCCTCACTGATTGAGGGTGAGATGGGAGGCTGCTAGAAACCTAGATGTCCTCTAAAGAGACAAGGCACAGAATCTCACACCCAGACACTCACCCTTGGTTCTGGTAAAGGTAAGGATGCTTGGAGGGTGCCAGGATCATACAGAGACACATCAAGTTGCATGAGTTTGAGGACAGGGCTGGGGGGACAACCACCTATGTCCCTGTGTTGAGTCACTCACCTACATCGCCCACAGAAACCATTTTTCTTGGATTAAACATTCCCCCAAAACAGTATTAGCTCGGGTTCCTGCACTAGCTACACTCTGACAACTTTCAGAGGCCAGGCACTGCCCAGTTTATGAAAATCTGCAGGTCCTGCCAGCCTGCATTGCTATCTTCCTTAAAAACTACAAAACAAAACAAACAAAACTCTCAAAGGATTCTGGGCAAACTTATGAGGTTTTAGGAGGGGTTCCAGAAACACATAAAGAGATGCTCCATGTGCAGCTTTAGAGTGAGGGCCATCTTCCTGTATTCCTGATCGGTGATAAAGTTCCTGTGCATAGCCCTCCCTCAACACTGCCAAATCTTAATCTTCTTTATCTTGATGAACTCTACTGGCTCCACTCTGATGACTCCCTGGGACCCTGCCACATTACAAAGACCAGCAGGCTCAGGAATAGTGGTGGCTGTCCTCGATGTACCCAAAGACTTTTGCTGAATAGCCCCAGACACAGCACTGTTTAAGTTTGAAAATCTATTAATCTGATAAATACCACTCACCCTTACCTTGTGACTCCCTGAAAATCTACTTTATGCAACTTGTGTATAACCCCAGCCTCTTTCAGGGACTGAGCCTAATAAACCACTGGCAGGTGATAGCAGTCTTGAGTTGCCTTGGGCCTTTTGCAGACCTACACCAGGCCCAGTGCTAGTGGCAGCCAGCCTTGGTATTTAGCTAGGCCCTCTCACACAAGCACAGGCCCAGCAAAGGCTGTTTACAACCATGGATTGCTTTGTAACTCCTAAAAGGTAGTCCAGAGTCTGTAACAGAAAACATATGACACTAATCTGCACTGAAGTCCCTCCCAAGAGGTCCCAGAACCAACACACCTTGTGGCTGGCTATAGAACACAAAGCATGACCTAATTAGCTCCACATGGCACACCCAAAGGGAAATCTCAGCAGGTACCAGATTCTGCTGGCGTAAATTCAGCTGTATGAGGTTAACCCCAGCATAAGAGTTTATATATTGTGGCCAGTTTTCACTGTGAGCAAGCCTGAGGATCAACCCCTCCCACATATGGGCCACTAGCAATCAAGACTCAACTACAAATAAACTCAAAATGGATAAAAGACTTAAATGTAACTCATGAATCCATAAAAAATCTAGTAGAAAATGTAGGCAAAAAATCTCAGACATCATACGCAGCATAATTTTCACTGATATATCACCTAAGGCAACAGAAACAAAGGAAAAAATAAACAATATGGGACTACGTCAAACTTATAATTTTCTGCACAGCAAAAGAAACAACCATCAAAATGGAAAGGGAACCCACTATATGGGAGACTATAGTCACCAATGATGCATCAGATAAGGGGTTAAATTCCAAAACATACAGAGTGCTCATACAACTCAACAAAAGGAAGACAAAGAACCCAGTTTAAAGATGGGCAGAGGAACTAAATAGACACCTCTCCAAAAAGGACATACAAATGGCCAAGAGACATATGAAGAAATGCTCAACATCACTAATCATCAAAGAGTTGCAAATTAAAACAACTATGAAGTATCACCTCCAACCAGTCAGAATGGCTGCCATCAACCAATCATCAAACAACAAGTGTTGGCGAGGGTGTGGATAAAAGGGGACTCTAGTACACTGCTGGTGAGAATGCAAACTGGTGCAGCCACCATGGAAAACAATATGGTGTTTCCTCAAAAAATTAAAAATTCAACTGCCATTAGACCTAGTGACCCCACTATTAGGAATATGCCCTAAGAAACCTGAAACACCAATCAGAAAGAATATATGTATCCCTATGTTCATAGAAGCACTATTTATCTGGAAACAACCCAAGTGTGCATCAGTAGATGAGTGGATTAAACTGCTGTGGTACATGTACACAATGGAATATTATGCAGCTGTAAGAAATAAAGATCTCTTATCATTTGAAATGGCATGGAAGGACCTGGAGAGTATTATGCTAAGCGAAACAAGCCAAGCAAAGAAAGATAAATATCACATGATCTCACTTATTTGTGGAATATAATGAACTAAACAAAGTGCTGAACAAAATTAACCCAGAGACATGGAGGTGGAGTACAGGCTGATAAGCCTCAGAGGAAGGAGGGTTAGGGGGAAAGAGATAAACCATAGAATTTACATGCATTCATGCATGGCTAATGAACATAGACAACAAAGCTTGGGATGGGGCAGGAAGGAAGGGGAGGAGGGTGTCAATGGGGGAAAAAGGAGAAACATCTGTAACAAAAACAAATTAATAATACTAAAAAAAAAAAAAGACTCAACTACCACAGAGGGCTGGCATAACACACAGTGGACACTCCTGAAGCACCTGGCAGAGGTGATCAGGGAAACTGTGCCCCTGTGCCCCACAAGACACGAACTACATAAGGAAAATCTACCAAGACTGCGAAACATACCAGATTTACTTAATACACAGAAACAAACCCAGAAAGGCATCCAAAATTGGGAGAAAAAGAATCATACACAAAATAAAAGGAGAGGAGTCATCTCCAGGAGGGGGGATGGGAAATAAAACAAAGTAACAAAACACTAAATATAACAGAAGCAAACAATCAACCAGATATAGAGTTCAAAACAGTGATTATAAGGATGTCCAAGGAACTTAATGAGAACTTCAACAGCAAAAATAAATAAATAAATAAATAAAAATAAAAACTATAAAAAGAACAAGTATGAAATGAAGAATAAAATAATTGAAATGAAAAATATAGTAGAAGGAATTAACAGCAGATTAAATGAAGCAGAGGATCGAATGAACAATTTGGAAGCAAAGTAGCAGAAATCACCAATCCAGCACAGTAAAAAGAAAACAACATTTTTTAAAACTGAGGGTAGTTTAAGGGAACTTTGGTACAAAATCAAGTATAACATCATTTGCATCACAGGGGTACCAGAAATAGAAAAACAGAGCAAGAGATTTAGTATCCATTTGAAGAAATAATGACTGAAAACGTCCCTAACATGATAAAGAAAAAAATACATGCATACATGCAAATTCAGGAAGCACAGAGAGTTCCAACCAAGATAAACTCAAGGAAGCTCACACCAACACATATCATAATTAAACTGGCAAACGTTAAAGACAAAGAGAATCTTAAAAGCCATGAGAGAAAGACAGCTACTCACAGGGGAGCCCCCTTAAGGCTGTAAGATGATTTTTCAACAGAAAATGAACTGGTCATCAGGGAAAGGCATGAGATATTCAAAGTCATAAAAAGAAAAGACCTACAATCATGACTTCTCTACCCAGCAAGGCTATTATTTAAAATTCAAAAAGATAAAGAGCTTCCCCCAGACAAGGGAAAGATAAATAAGTTCATCACAACCAATCCAATAGCATAAGAAATATTAAAGGGATCTCTTTAAAAGAAGGGGTGAAAAAGAACATAAATATGAATAATAAAATGACAATAAATATGTACCTGTCAGTAATCACTTTAAATGTACATGAATTAAATGCTATAAAAAAATATTGGGTAGCTGAATCAATAAGAAAACACAACCCATTGCCCTGGCTGGTGTTGATCAGTGGTTAGAGCATCAGCCTGCACATCAAAGTGTCACAGGTTCGAGTTCTTGTCAAGGGTACTTACCTTGGTTGCAGGGCTTATTCCCAACCCCTGTGGGGACACACACAGAAGGCAACAAATTGATATGTCTCTCTCATATTGATGTTTCTCTCTCTCTCCCCCTCTGTCTCTCCCTTCCACCCTCTCTAAAAGTCAATGGGGGAAAAATAATCTTGGGTGAGGATTAACAACAAAACAAAACAAAACCAACAGAAAAAGAAAAAAAAAAACACAACCCATAAATATGCTGACTCTAAGAAACCCACTTTAGATCTAAAGACACACGCAAACTGAAAGTAAATGAGGAGAAAAAGAGATTTCATGCAAATGAAAATGAAATAAAAAAAAAAAAAAAACTGGAACAAGAAGATTTAGACCAAACAAACTTTAAAACAAAGTATATAATAAGAGACAAAAAGGGTATTACATGATAAAGGAATTGATCCAACATGGATATATTCCTTGTAAACATTTACACACCCAACACAGAAGAACCTAAATATATAAAGAAAATATTGATGAACATAAAATGAGCCATGTTCAGTAACACATATAGTAGGAAATTTAACACCCCACTGACATCTTCCAGACAGAAAAGTAACAAGGAATTAGTAGCCTTAAATGACACATTTGATCAGATGAATTTAATTGATATTTTCAGAGTATTTCACCCCAAAACATCAGAATATACATTCTTTTCAAGTACACATGAGACAATTTGCAGGATAGACTACAAAAAATATCTTAATAACTTTTAGAAGATTGAAATCATATCTCCTCTGACCAGAAACTAGAAATCAATTGCAAGGAAAAAAATCAAAAGGCATAGAAACACATGGAAGCTAAATAACAGGGTAGTAAACAATAAATGGGTTAACAATTAAATCAAGAAAGAAATCAAAACGTATCTTGAAACTAATAAAAATAAAAACACAATCCAAAATCTATGGGGCACAGCGAAAGGAGAAAAATACATAGCGATTCCAGCCTCTCTGAAGAAACAAGAAAAATCTCAAATGTACAATCTAATTTTACCCCTAAAGGAATTAGAAAAAAACAACAACCCCCAAAGTGAATATAAAGAAGCAAATAATAAAGATCAGAGGGCCAATAAATAGCAGTCTAAAAACATACAAATCATCAATAAAACAAAGAGCTTGTTCTTTAAAAAGATAAACAGATTAATAAACTTAAGACTCATCAAGAAAAAAAAAGATAGGACCCAATAAAATAAAATCAGATATGAAACAGATTACAATGATCTCGTAGTATATTTTGATATCAGGTAGTGTGACATGTCCAAATTTGTTCTTCTTTCTCAAAATTCCTGAAGCTCTTCAGGAACTTTTTTGCTTTCATATAAATTTTTGAAATATTTGTTCTAGATAAATAAAATAGGCCATTGGTATTTTAATAGGAATTCTGTCAATTCTATAGATTGCTTTAGGTAGTATAGATATTTTAATGACAATTCTTCCAGTCCATGAACACAGTATATGCTTCCACTTTGTGTCTTTTTCAATTTCTTTCTTCAGTATTTTATTAATTTTCTGAGTACAGGTTTTTTTTTTCTTTCTTGGTTAAATTTATTTCTAGGTACCTTATTTTTGTTGTTGTTTTTATTGCAATAATAAATGATAGTGTTTTCTTAATTTCTCTTTCTGATAATTCATTATTGGCATATAAAATACCACAGATTTCTGGATATTCATTTTGCATTCTGCTACTTTGCCAATTAATTTATTAGATCTAATAGATTTTTTGTGCAGTTTTTAAAATTAAAATTTGTACAGTGATCCCATTTCTGAAACATATCCTAAAAAACCTGAAACTCAAATTTGAAAAAAATTATGCACCCCTATATTCATTGCAGCATTATTTATAGTAGTTAAGATCTGGAAACAGAGCAAGTGCCCATCAGTAGATTAGTGGATAAAAAAGCTGTCGTACATTTACATAATGAAATACAATGAAGCTGTTAAAAAGAAGGAATGGACCTGGAAAGTATTATGCCAAGTGAAATAAACCAGTCAGAGAAAGACAAGTACCATATGATCTCATTTATATGTAGTATCTAATAAACAAAATAAAGTGACAAAATAGAAACAGAGGCATGGATACATAAAACAGACTGACAGTATTCAGAGGGGAGGGTTTTTTGGTGAAATAAGGTGAAGAGATTAAGTAAAAAAAGCATATATATAACACATAGACACAGATAATAGTGTGGTGATAGCCAGAGGGAAAGGGGGATGAGGGGAAGGTGGAGGTGGGCAAAGTGGGGGAACTGGGGATTAAAGAAACATTGCTTAGGGTAATGCGTGCATGGTGTAGTGTGAAGATGATGTTTTACTGAGTTGTACACTTGAAAGTGGTATGTTTTAGCAAACCAATATCATCCAAATATTTTTTTTAAAGTAATGAAACAGAAATGACAACTAACACCTCAGAAATACAAAGGATTATAAGAAAATTCTATGAACAGTTATATGTCAACAAATTGAACAATGTGGAAGAGGTGGATAAATTCCTAGTAATATATAATCTTCTAAGACTAAATCGCTAAGAAAAATAAAATCTAAACAGACCAATACAAACCAATAAAATCAAAGCAGTAATCAAAAACTCCCGATAATAACAAAAAAGTCCTGGACTGGATGAATTCATAGGTGAATTTTACCAAACATTCAAAGAAGAATTAAAACCTATCTCTCTAAAGTTATTCCAGAAACATTTTGAGGAAGACACATAAGCTCATTTTACAAGGGCAACATTATCCTGTTCCCGAAACCAGATATACACAATACAAAGAAAGAAAATTATAGGTCAGTAACCGCAATGAACATAGATGCAGAAATTCTCAATAAAATATTAGCAGACCAAATTCACCAATAAAATAAAAAATTAGACACCATGATCAAGTGGAATTTGTTCCTGGAATTCAAGGTTGTTTTAAAATTCACAAATCAATAACCCTGATGCATGACGTACACAAAATGAAGAATATAAATCATATAATTATACCAATAGATGCAGAAAAAAACATTTCACAAAATCCATCACATGTTTTTGATAAAAACTCTCAGCAAAATGAAAATAGAGGGAACATACCTCAACCTAGTAAAGGCCATATGTGAAAAACTCACAGCTAACATCACACTTAATGGGGAAAAAGGTAAAAGTATTTTACTTTAAATCAGGAACTGCACAGGGATGACTACTTTTACAGCTCTTACTCAACATATTACTGGAAGCCCTAGACACAGCAATCACACAGGAAGGATAAATCAAATGCATCTAAATTGGAAAAGAACTAAAACTGTCATTATTTGCAGATAACATGATACTGCATATAGAGAATACTAAGAATTCCAGAAGAAAACTACTAAAACTGATAAATGAATTCAGTAAAGCAGCAGGATACAGAATTAATATTCAGGAATCATTTTAAGTTTACACACCAATTATGAACTATCAGAAAGGGAAACTAAGAAAATCCCATTTACAATTGCATAAAAAATATAGCAATAAATTTAATCAAGGATACATTGAAGAAAAAAAATCGAAGAGGAAACCAATAAATGGGAGTTTATATCATGCTCATGGATAAGAAAAATTTACATGTTTAAAATGTCCATATTGCCCTGGCCAGTTTGGCTCAGCGGTTAGAGCGTCGACCTGCGGTCCGGAGAGACCTGGGATCGGTTCCCTCTAAGGGCATGTTCGGTTGCAGTTTGTCCCCGGCCCTGGTTGGTCGTGCGGGTGGCAGCCACTCGATGTGTCCCTTCACGTCGATGTCTCTCTCTCTCTCTCCCTTACACTCTCTCCCTCCTACTCTATCTGTACAAAAAATGGAAAAATATCCTCGGGTGAGGATAAAAAAATAAAAAAAAATTAAAAATTAAAAAAAAAAATAAAATGTCCATATTATTCAAAGCAATTTATGCATTCAACACAATTTGCATCAAAATGCCAATGGTGTTTTTCTCAGAAACATTAAAAAAAAATATGCAAAATATTACATGGAACCACATAAGACCCCAAGTAGCCACAGCAATCTTGAGAAAGGAGAACAAAGTTGAAAGTATCACACTACCTGATATGAAACTATGCTACAAAGCTAGAGTAATCAAAACAGCATGGCATTGGCATTAAAACAGACATGTAGGTTAACGGAACAGATTAGAGAGCCCAGAAATAAACCCATACTTTTATGGTCAATTAATATTTGACAAAAGAGGAAAGAATATAAAATGGAGTAAAGACAGTTTATTCAATAAATTGTGTTGGAAAATTTAGGCAAATGCATGCAATATATATATATATATACACACACATATATATTGTATATATATGTACAAACTAGACCACCTTTTGAATTTACAGCAGTAAATTCAAAATGGATTGAATACTTAAATTTATGACTCAAAACCATAAAACTCCTAGAAGAAAACATAGGCAGTTAACTCTGACATTTCTTTTAACAATATTCTTTCTGATAACAAAAAAGCAAACAAACACAACTACAGAAAACTAAAAGTTATTGCAGGGCAAAGGACATCATTAACAAAACAAAAAGAAAACCTAAAAAGAAAACCTAATGAATGGTAGAAGATACCAATTATAGATTCAATGAGAGGTTAATATCCAAAATTTATAAAGAATTCATACAATTCGCCCTGGCCGGTTTGGCTCAGCGGTTAGAGCGTCGGCCTGCGGTCTGGAGAGACCCGGGTTCGGTTCCCGCTAAGGGCACGTACCTCGGTTGCAGTTTGTCCCCGGCCCTGGTTGGTCGTGCGGGTGGCAGCCACTCGATGTGTCCCTTCACATCGATGTTTCTCTCCTCTCTCTCTGTTCCTCTCTCTCCCTCCCACTCTACCTGAACAAAAAATGGAAAAATGTCCTCAGGTGAGGATAAAAAAAAAAAAAAAAAAAAAAAGAATTCATACAATTCAACACCAAACCATGACAAACAAACAGAAAAGTCATTTAATTAAAAACTGAGCAGAGGATCTAAGTAGACACTCCTCCAAAGGGGACATACAGATGACCAGTAGACATGAAAAGATGCTCAATGTTACTAATCATCAGAGAAATGTAAGTTAAATCATAATGAGATGCCATTTCACACATGTCAGAATGTTTATCAAAAAATGAACAAAGAGTGCTGGTGAGGATATATAGAAAAGGGAAAAATCATGCACTGTTGATGACAATGCTGATTGGCGTGGCCACTGTGGAAAATAGTATGGTGGTTTCTCAAAAAATTAAAAATGAAACAGCTTTATGACCCAGTAATTCCACTTCTGCATATATAGCTAAAGAAATGCAAAACACTATTTTGAAATAATATATGCATCCCTATGTTCATAGCAGCATTACTTACAATAGCAAGATATTGAAGTAACTCAAGTGTTCATTAATACATGAGTAGGCAAAAAAGCAGTGAATATATATATATATATATATATATATATATATACACACACACACACACAGTGGAATATTGCTTGGCCATAAAAATGAACTCTTACTATTTCAACAGCATGGATAGACCTAGAAGGTATTATGCTAAGTGAAAGAAGTCAGACAGCTGAAGACAGATACTATGTGATTTCACTTATATGTATAATATAAAGAACAATATAAACAATCAAAATTAAAACAGACTCAGGTATATAGAGCAGATTGATGATTGTAAAAGGGGAGGAGGTTTGTAGAACTGGGTGAGAAAGGTGGAGGAATTAAGAAGTATAAATTATTAGTTACACAATAGTCATTGGGTGTAAAGTACAGCATAAGGAATATAGTCAATAACATTATAATAACTGTGTATGGTGCCTGGTAGGGGGAATACCTTGTAAAATATATGATTGTTAAGCCACTATGTTGTACTCCTGAAACTAATACAAAATTATTGTGAATACAAAGTACATTTCAAATACAAAATTTAAAAAAAACAAACAAAAAACAGAATGAAGCTCAGAGAGACCAAGAAATGTGCACATAGTTACACAGCAAGTAAACGTCAATGCTAGAATATGAATATAGGTTTTCTAAATAAAAATTCTGAGTTTCTTCTTCTATTATATTGTCTCCATGATAGGATGAAGTGATAAAGATATTTATATAAGAATTGGGTAAAATGCCAATTTTATTAATAATCTATAGCTGATTTTATTAAAGTGCAATAATCATATTTATATTATACATATATTACTTTCCTTTGAGAAACTCCATGTTCTTTGTTACACATAGGATATCATAATAAGAGGTTTGTATGTACTGATAATGTCTGTGTTACATACTCTTGTAAGGGTTTTACAGGTGCTTTGATTTTCCCCCCATATTATAAATGAAAAAATTGAGACGTAGAGATGTGAATGGCAGATCCAGGACTCAAATCAAAGCAGTGTGATTTTGAAGCCTGTGTTTTCCCTTCACAATATACTACTTCTTCTAATAACACACAATTTTGTAGAATTAATACTAATAGTAAGTAGAAATAGTTGGGACATGGTAATTTTAATCATATCTGTGAAAAACATAGAACCATAGAAAAGGATAAAATAAAAGAAGCTGGTTTCAAAATATAACTAACGTTCATAGGCCAAGAGGAGGGTGTATAATTCAGTGTGTATTATTTATATAAATATTTAATAGTTTAATTGATGGTGAAAAAATAGTTGTCTTAATTCTGGACACATTTAAAATTGCATAGTGTATTGAACAATAGGCAAAAGTCTTTAATTGTAAAGATAAAGAAAATAATTCTATTAATAAAATTGAAAGGTTTGAGTTCCCTTTTCTAAGGTATCTTTTATTTGGATATTTATATGATTAAAATTTGTGTTTCTTTTATATTTTCTCAGTTTTTGAGAACTTATGACAGAAGGCTATGTAAGCCCTTTCAATTTATTGCTTTTCTGAAGATTATTATTTATATTTATATGATAGCTCAGGTCACAAATTTGGTTAAATATGACAACATTTAGTTCTAGAAAGGCAAATAAAGAGAACAGATGGAAATTATGAAGTCTATCACTGTCAGATTCTCTGTCTCTGTACACTTCTTGACTTCTGTGATTTTTAATGGCAGCATTACAATATCCATAGTTAACATTGTTACCATCTGTTTATATGATTTATGAAAAATGGATATACTTTTGAACCATAGAGAACTGCCTATCTGTTGGTTTTAATATATCAATGGATAGATGTCCCCTCACATATTATTTGAGTATTTGTTTTGAATATGTACACACTTCTCCTCTGTTTCTCTCTCTCTCTCTCTCTCTCTCTCTCTCACACACACACACACACACACACACACACACACACTCACACATACACTCACACACAAACAGGCATCAAATAAAGTCTGCATCCAGAATTAGAGATAACAGAGACTAATGCTCTGGAAAAGAAACATTTTGAAATGAAGTAACGGTTTTATAAGTATATGCTATTTTGCTTGTGAGGACCTGGCTTCAGATACTTATGTGAGCCTTAACAACCATTAGGCTTCCACAAATTTTCCTTTCAATAATTCTTATAAAATGGAAAGGATCAAAATGGTTAAATAATACTATTCCCTTATTAAACACCACCACCAAAACATTTCTACTGAGGGAAGAAAAATATTGAGGTACAAAACAAGAAGCTCAAATCAGGTGCCTATAAAAAAAAAAAAAAAAAAAAAAAAGGACAGAAAGCCATATTATTAGCAAAAATGATAGAGTGACAGTAAAACTTATATTCTCTATCAAGCTTTCAGCCATTAAAAACATGAGACAGTTCTGTGAGCTGCTGGTAGACTGTGTGGAGGAATTTTCCTCCCAAAGGTATGACCTGGCTTCATGTATCTGTCACTTCCAAAGATCTTACCCTTCCACATTTGCCTACACATGACTTGTAGAAAGTCCTCCACATGTTGTAGTTGTACCTTCTTAACAGTTTATACTGTTCTACTGCATCTGTCTCAGAGAAAAGCAATGCATTGAGAAATAGATCAAGAAAGAGATTCCAAAAGGGCAGCGGAGTGAATGGAAGCTACACAGACCATTCTAGAATGGTCCCAGGACCAAACTAGAATTACAATAAAAATAAAGACAAATCCTCAGGAAAAAGTAACAGAAAAAGAGCTTGGAGACCAACTAACCAGGGACACTGAATCAATCCTGGTAGGCTTGCAAAGACGTGAGAGGGGGCTAGGGAGCACACGGTAAGCAGGGGCCTTAGCTGGGAGCAGCAACCTTAGTTGTGAGCAGCGTCCTCAGGTTAAACTCCCAAGTGATTCCACAGCACAGAGTTGTGACAGAGGCTAAAATAGCCACAGCCACTCACCTTGGGCTCCTGCAGAGGAAGGGAAGACTGGACTGGAACTATGTGGGAACACTCGGGATTTGGAGGGTGCTCAGAGCTTTCGCTGAGATGCAGCCACGCAGGACTGTGGTCATGTTACTCCGTCCCACAGCTCTGAGGAGAGGTGGCAGCCCCTCTCTCTGAGATTTAAACACACCAGGTGGCCACTGAAATGCAACTTAAGGCCCATTAATAACCAGCATCTGCCCTACCTTCTAGGAAATCTCCTTACACTGAGCACCTGAGAGACTTTTTCATTCAACTGAGAAGCCAAGGCTCTTCAGGAAACTGCTACTGATAGCCTCCAGGCAAGAAGCTGGAGGATAACTGCACCATCCCTGGGCTAGCAACTCTAAACAGGAAAGTAAGACTTGGCAGTGTTGTTTAACATGGGTCCTCCCTGGCTCATCCAAACCCAGGAGAAGGAGCCACAAACAGCAGAACAACAACACACACAGGGAATATATGGCAGGCTCCAAAGACCACTGGGATAGCAAAAATGGTGAAACACAGAAACAAAAGGCAAATGAAAGAACAAGAGACCTCTACCAAAGATGAGATAAGTGAGGTACAGTTAAGTAAGTTAACAGAACTAGAATTCAGAGGCATGATCTTGAGGAAGCTCAACAGCATGTGTAAGGACATGGGCACCATGAGTAAAGACATAGAAACATTAAAAATCAACCAGTTGGAAATTTAAAATCACCAAGAAGAAATGAAAAATGACATATCAGAAATAAAGAACAAATTGGAAAGTCTACATAGCAGAGGAGAAGAAGCTGAGGACCAGACCAGTGAATTAGAAGACAGGGTAGAAAAAAAAACCCTCACCAATCAGAAAACCAAAAGGAAAAAAAAACAATTAAAAACAGGAAGACAGCTTAAGAGAACTTTGGGACAACTGGAAACATATTAATATTTGCATCATAGGAGTCCCCGAAGAAGAAGAAAATGAGCAAGGGTTAGATAATATATTTAAAGACATAGTGACAGAAAACTTTCCTAATTTGGTGAAGGAAAAGGCTTTCAAGTTAAAGAAGCACAGAGAGCCGCAAGTAAGAAGAACCCAAACAGGCCCACACAAAGACACATAGTAATTAAAATGCCAAAAATTAAAAACGAAGACAGAATCCTAAAAGCAGCAAGAGATAAGCAACAGGTTACCTACAAAGAAAACTCCGTAAGACTCTCAGCTGACTTCTTAACAGAATCACTACAGGCCAGAAGGGAACGGCATGAGGTAATCAAGGTCATGAAAAACAAGGATCTGAATCCAAGTCTACGTGACCCAACAAGGATATTATTAAAAATAGAAGGTCAAATAAAGAGCTTCCCAGACAAGAAAATGCTAACGGAATACATTAGCACCAAACCAGCACTGCAAGAAATGTAAAAAGGACTGCTGTCATTAGCAGGAGACATAGAAAGAAAAATGTAACCACACTAAACAAAAATGGCAATAAATAAGTACATATCAATAATCACCTTAGGAGACCGAAAAATGGCGGCGGAGTGAACGGAGCTACACAGACCGTCTCCCAGAACCAAACTGGAATTACAACTATAACACAGACAAATCGACGGGAAAAACCAACAGAAAAGCAGCTTGCGAGGACCATACAACGAGGGACACTGACTCCATCCCGGTAGGCTTGCGAAGGCGCGAGACGGGGCTGGGAGCGCACGGTGGGCAGCTCGGCAGCGGCCTTAGCTATAAGCGGCGCCCGCGGGTTACACTCCCAGGCGGCCCCACAGCGCAGCCGGGACTGAGGCTAAAACAGCCACAGCCACTCACCTTGGGCGCCGGCAGAGGGAGGGCAGACTGGACTGGAACTGTGTCGGGACACTCGGGGTTTGGAGGGCTCTCGGAGCTTTGGCTGAGTGCAGCCACTCAGGACGGTGGCCACATTGCTTCTTCCCAGGGCTCTGAGAGAGGCAGCAGCCCCTCCCTCGGAGATCCAACCCCACCCTGTGGGCCATTGAAGTGTTAATTGAGGCTCACTAAGGACCAGCATCTGCCCCACCCTCGTGAAAGCCCCTTGGCTGAGCACCAGAGGGAGTTTTTCAATCAACTGACAACCCAAACTCATCAATTAACCTAGACTGCTAGCTTCCAGGCAAAAAGCTAGAGGATAACAGTACGTTTCCTGGGCTGGCAACTTTAACCAGGAAAGTAAGACTTGACAGTGGTGTTCAACGCGGGTCCTCCCTCGCTCATCTAAACACAGGAGAGGGAGCCACAAACAGCAGAACACCAACACCCACAGGGAGAACTTGACAGGCTCCAAAGCCCAGAGTGATAGCTAAAATGGTGAAACACAGAAACAGAAGCCAAATGAAAGAGCAAACCACCTCCACCGAAGATGAGATCAATGTGGAGCAATTAGGCATGTTAACAGAGCTAGAATTCAGAGCCATGATCTTGAGGAAGCTGAACAGCATGAGTAAGGACATAGAGACACTGAAAATAAGCCAAATGGAAATTAAAAACCAACAAGAAGAGATAAAAAATGACATATCCGAAAGGAAAAACACATTGGAAGGTTTAAAAAGCAGAGTAGGGGAAGCTGAGGACCGGATCAGCGAATTAGAAGACAGGGTAGAAAAAATCAACCAATCAGAAAAACAAAAGGAAAAAACTATTAAAAAACAGGAAGACAGCTTAAGAGAACTATGGGACAACTGGAAACGTAATAATATTCGCATCATAGGAGTCCCCGAAGAAGAAGAAAAGGAGCAAGGGATAGAGAATATATTCAAAAAAATAGTGAGAGAAAACTTCCCTAATTTGGTGAAGGAAGAAGGCATTCAAGTTCAAGAAGCACAGAGAGTCCCAAGTAAGAAGAACCCAAACAGGCCCACACCAAGACACATAGTAATTAAAATGCCACAAATTAAAGACAAAGAGAGAATCCTAAAAGCAGCAAGAGATAAGCAACAGGTTACCTACAAAGGGAACCCCATAAGGCTCTCAGCTGACTTCTCACAAGAAACACTACAGGCCAGAAGGGAATGGCATGAAGTAATCAAAGTCATGAAAAACAAGAATCTGAATCCAAGACTACTCTACCCAGCAAGGCTATCATTCAAAATAGAAGATCAAATAAAGAGCTTCCCAGACAAAAAAAACTAAGGGAATACATTAGCACCAAACCAGCACTGCAAGAAATGTTAAAAGGACTGCTGTAATTAGCAGTAGAAATGGGAACAAAAATAGAACCACACTAAACAAAAATGGCAATAAATAAGTACATATCAATAATCACCTTAAACGTAAATGGACTGAATGCTCCCATAAAGAGACACAGAGTAGCTGATTGGATAAGAAAGCATGACTCATCTATATGTTGTTTACAAGAGACCCATCTCTCAACAAAAGACTCACATAGGTTGAAAGTGAAGGGATGGAAAAAAATTTTCCAAGCAAATGGAAAGCAAAAAAAAGCTGGGGTAGCAATTCTCATATCTGATAAAGTAGATTTCAAAATGAAGACCATAACTAGAGACAAAGACGGCCACTACATAATATTGAAAGGATCTATCCAACAGGAAGATATAACCTTGATAAACATATATGCACCCAATATAGGAGCACCAAAATATATTAAAAATCTTCTGGAGGACTTCCAAGGAGAAATCGACAACAATACAATCATAGCTGGGGACTTCAACACCCCGTTGACAGCACTGGATAGATCCTCTAGGCAAAAAATTAGCAAGGAAACAGAGACTCTAAATGAAGCACTAGACCAAATGGATTTAATAGATATCTACAGAGAATTACACCCCAAAACTACAGAATACACATTCTTCTCAAGTGCACATGGGACATTCTCAAAGATAGACCACATGATAGGACACAAACTAAATCTCTACAAGTTCAAGAAGATTGAAATCATATCAAGCATCTTCTCAGATCACAATGGCATGAAACTAGAAATCAACTGCAACAAGAACATGCAAAGACATTTCAACACATGGAGGCTAAATAGCATGTTATTAAACAATGAATGGGTCACCGAGGAGATCAAGGAAGAAATCAAAAACTTCCTGGAAACCAATGAAAATGAACACACAACAACACAAAATCTATGGGATGCAGCGAAAGCAGTTCTGAGAGGGAAGTTCATAGCACTACAGGCCTACCTCAAAAAACAAGAAAAATTTCTAATTGACTGTTTAACCCCACAACTTAAAGAATTAGAAAGCAAACAAAAAGAAAACCACAGAGCAAGTAGAAGGAAGGAAATAATAAAGATCAGAGCAGAAATAAATGACATAGAGACCAAAAAAACAATTCAAAGGATCAATGAAACAAAGAGCTGGTTTTTCGAAAAGATAAACAAGATTGATGGACCCTTAGCTAGACTCACCAAGAAACAAAGAGAGAGAACCCAAATACACAAAATCAGAAATGAAAGAGGAGAAGTAACAACCAACACCACGGAAATACAAAAGATCGTTAACAACTCCTATGAACAACTATATGGCAACAAATTCGACAATCTCAGCGAAATGGACTAATTTCTAGAAACACACAGTCTCCCAAAACTATTCCCGGAAGAGATAGAAAACTTGAACAGACCAATAACAACTAAGGAAATTGAAGAGGTAATCAAGACTCTCCCAGCAAACAAAAGCCCAGGCCCAGATGGTTTCACGGGGGAGTTTTACCGAACATTCAAAAAAGAACTAACACCCATTCTCCTCAAACTATTTCAAAAAATTCAAGAAGAAGGAAGACTTCCAAACACGTTCTATGAGGCCAGCATAATTCTAATTCCAAAACCAGAAAAAGACACTACGAAGAAAGAAAACTACAGGCCAATATCCCTGATGAACATAGATGCCAAAATCCTGAACAAAATACTAGCAAATCGGATCCAGAAATACATCAAAAAAATTATTCACCATGACCAAGTGGGATTCATTCCAGGGATGCAAGGCTGGTACAATATTCGCAAATCAATAAACGTGATACACCACATAAACAAAATGAAGAATAAAAACCACATGATCATATCAATAGATGCTGAAAAAGCATTCGACAAAATCCAGCATCCATTTCTGATAAAAACGCTCAGCAATGTAGGAATAGAGGGATCATATCTCGACATAATAAAGGCCATATATGAAAGACCTACAGCCAACATCATACTCAATGGACAGAAACTAAAAACATTTCCATTAAGAACAGGAACAAGACAGGGATGTCCACTTTCGCCACTCTTGTTTAACATTGTACTGGAAGTCTTAGCCACAGCAATCAGACATGAAGAAAAAATAAAAGGGATCCAAATTGGAAAGGAGGAAGTGAAACTGTCATTATTTGCAGATGACATGATATTGTACATAGAAAACCCTAAAGACTCCATCAAAAATCTATTAGACTTAATAAATGAATTTGGCAAAGTAGCAGGATACAAAATTAACGTCAAGAAATCGACGGCATTCTTGTACATCAATGATGAACTCACAGAAAGAGAAACTGAAAAAACAATCCCATTTACCATCGCTCCAAAAAAATTACGATACCTAGGAATAAACTTAACCAAAGAAGTAAAGGACCTATTTGCAGAAAACTACAGGTCATTGAAAAAAGAAATAGAGGAAGATATAAAAAAGTGGAAGAACATACCCTGTTCATGGATTGGAAGAATTAACATAATTAAAATGTCCATACTACCCAAAGCAATCTATAGATTCAATGCAATCCCCATCAAAATACCAACGACATATTTCATAGAACTAGAACAAATACTTCAAAAGTTCATATGGAACCAAAAAAGACCCCGAATAGCCACAGCAAACTTGAAAAAGAAGGTCAAAGTTGGAGGGATCACATTACCAGATATCAGGTTATACTACAAAGCGACTGTAACCAAAACAGCCTGGTACTGGCACAAGAACAGGCATATAGACCAGTGGAACAGAACTGAAAACCCAGAAATGGACCCAAGGCAATACGCTCAATTAATATTTGACAAAGGTGGCAAGAGCATACAGTGGAGTAAAGACAGCCTCTTTAATAAATGGTGTTGGGAAAATTGGACAGCTACATGCAAAAAAATGAAACTCGACCATCAACTTACACCATACACAAAAATAAACTCAAAATGGATAAAAGACTTAAATGTGACCCGTGAATCCATAAAAATTTTAGAAGAAAATGTAGGCAACAAAATTTCAGACATCATACGGAGCAGAATTTTCACTGATACATCACCTAAGGCAACAGAAATAGAGGAGAAAATGAACACATTGGACTACATCAAACTAAAAAGCTTCTGCACAGCAAAAGAAACGATCATCAAAATGGAAAGGCAACCCACTGTATGGGAGAACATCATTGCCAATGATGTATCAGATAAGGGGTTAATTTCCAATATATACAGAGAGCTCACACAACTCCACAAAAGGAAGACAAAGAACCCAATTAAAAAATGGGCAGAGAAGCTGAATAGACACCTCTCCAAACAGGACATACAAATGGCCAAGAGACATATGAAGAAATGCTCAACATCACTAATCATCCGAGAGATGCAAATTAAAACAACAATGAGGTATCACCTCACACCTGTCAGAATGGCCGCCATCAACAAATCATCAAACAACAAGTGTTGGCGAGGGTGTGGAGAAAAGGGAACTCTAATCACTGCTGGTGGGAATGCAGACTGGTGCAGCCGCTATGGAAAACAATATGGTGCTACCTCAAAAAATTAAAAATTGAACTTCCATTTGACCCAGTGATCCCACTGCTGGGAATATACCCTAAGAAGCCTGAAACACCAATCAGGAAGAATATATGTACCCCCATGTTCATAGCAGCACTATTTACAATAGCTAAGATCTGGAAACAGCCCAAGTGTCCACCAGTAGACGAATGGATCAAAAAGCTGTGGTACATATACACAATGGAGTACTATGCAGCGGTAAGAAAGAAAGATCTCTTATCCTTTGAGACGACATGGAGGGACCTGGAAAGTATTATCCTAAGTGAAAGAAGCCAAGCAGAAAAAGACAAATACCACATGATCTCACTTATATACGGAATATAATGAACATAACAGTCTGAGGAATACAGTAGACCCAGACACATGGAAGTAGGGCACAGACTGACATCCCTCAGAAGAGGGGATGGGGGGTGGGGGGGGGGAAGAGATAAACCACAGAACTTATATGCATGTATGCATGACCAATGGACATGGACAACTAAGCCGGGGACAGGGTGGAGGGGGTGGGGTGGGGGGTGCCAATGGGGTAAAAAGGTAAAATATCTGTAACAAAAAAATAAATAAAAATTCATAAAAAAAAAAAAAAAAAAAAATCACCTTAAATGTAAATGGATTGAATGCTCCAATAAAAAGACACAAAGTAGCTGATTGGATAAGAAAGCATGACTCATCTATATGTTGTTTACAAGAGACCCCCCTCATGAAAAAAGACACACATAGGTTGAAAGTGAAGGGATGGAAAAAAATCTTCCAAGCAAACAGAAAAAAAAAAAAAAAAGCTTGGGTAGCAACACTCATATCTGATAAAATTGACTTCAAAATGAAGGCCATAACTAGAGACAAAGAAGGCCAGTACATATTATTGAAAGGATCCATCCAACAGGATGATATAACCTTGACAAACATATATACACCCAATATAGGAGCACCAAAATATATTAAAAATCTTTTGGAAGACTTATAAGGATAGCAATACAATCATAGCAGGGGATTTCAACACCCTACTTACATCACTGGATAGATCCTCTAGACAAAAAATATTATCAAGGAAACAGAGACTCTAACTGAAGCACTAGACCAAATGGATTTAATAAATATCTACAGAGAATTACACCCCAAAATTACAGAATTCACATTCTTCTCAAGTGCACATGGGACATTCTCAAAGATAGACCACATGATAGGGCACAAACTAAGTCTCTACAAGTTCGAGAAGACTGAAATCATATCAAGCATCTTCTAAGATCACAATGGCATGCAGCTAGAATCAATTGCAACAGGAAAATGCAAAGTCATTTGAACACATGGAAACTAAATAGAAATGTTATCAAACAATGAATGGGTTACCAAGGAGATCAAGGAAGACATTAAACATTTTCTGGAAACCAATGAAAATGAAGACACAACAACACAAATTCTATGGGATGCAGCGAAAGCAGTTCTGAGAGGAAAGTTCATAGCACTACAGGCCTACCTCAAAAAACAAAGAGAAACCTCTAATAGACTATCTAACCTCACAACTTAAAGAACTAGAGAGAAAACCAACCAACAAACAAACAAACAAAAAAACAAAACCCAGAGCAAGTAAAAGGAAGGAAATAGTAAAGATCAAAGAAGAAATAAATGACATAGAGTCCAAAAAAAACAATTCAAAGGATCAATGTAACAAAGTGCTGGTTTTTCGAAAGATAAACAATATTGATGGACCCTTAGCTAGACTTACCAAGAAGCAAAGAGAGAGAACCCAAATACACAAAATCAGAAAGGAAAGAAGAGAAGTAACAACTGACACCACAGAAATAGAAAAGATCATTAACAACTACTACAAACAATTATATGGCAACAAATTCAACAATTCCAAAACCAGAAAAAGACACTACAAAGGAAAACTATAGGCCAATATCCCTGATGAAAATAGATGCCAAAATCCTGAACAAAATACTACCAAAACGAATCCAGCAATACACCAAAAGAATTATTCACCATGAACAAGTGGGATTCATCCCAGTGATTCAGGGCTGGTACAATATTTGCAAATCAATAAATGTGATACACTACATAAATAAAATGAAGAATAAAAACCACATGATCATATCAATAGATGCCGAAAAAGCCTTCGACAAAATCCAGCGTCCATTTCTGAATAAAAACACTCAGCAATGTGGGAATAGAGGGACCATATCTTGACATAATAAAAACCATATCTGAAACAACTACAGCCAACATCATACTCAATGGGCAAAAACTAATGCATATCCCTTAAGAACAGGAACAAGTCAAGGATGCCTACTTTCGCCACTATTATATAACATAGTAATGGAAGTCAGCCACAGCCATCAGACAGAAAGAAAAAATCAAAGGGTTCCAAATTGGAAAGGTGGAAATGAAACTGTCATTATTAGCAGATGACGTGATACTATAGTAGAAAACCCCAAAGACTCCATGAAAAGTTTTCTACACTTAATAAATGAAATTGGAAAAGTAGCAGGATACAAAATTAATATCAAGAAAGTGATGGCATTCTTATACACCAATGATGAGCTCACTGAAAGAGAAACTAAGAAAACAATCCCATTTACCATCGTGGTAAAAAAATTAAGATACCTAGGAATAAACTTAACCAAAGACATAAAGGACCTATTCGCAGAAAACTACAGGTCATTGAAAAAAGAAATTGAGGACGATATAAAAAAGTGGAAGCACATACTTTGTTCATGGATTGGTAGAATAAACATCATTAAAATGTCCATACTACCCAAAGCAATCTATAGATTCATTGAAATCGCCATCAAAATACCAATGACATACTTCACAGAACTAGAACAAATACTTCAAAAGTTCATATGGAAACAAAAATGACCTCGAAGAGCTATAGCAATCTTGAAAAAGAACAAATTTGGAGATATCACATTACCAGATTTCAGGTTATACTACAAAGCCACTGTAATCAAAACAAACTGGTCCTGGCACAAGAGCAGGTGTATAGACCAGTGGAACAGAACAGAGAACCCAGAAATTGACCCAAGGCAATATGCTCAATTAACATTTCACAAAGTTGGCAAGAGCATACACTGGAGTAAGGACAGCCTCTTTAATAAATGGTGTTGGAAAAATTGGACAGCTACATGCAAAAAAAATGAAACTAGATTATTAACTTACACCCTTCACAACAATAAACTCAAAATGAATAAAAGACTTAAGTGTGACTCATATATCCATAAAAATCCTAGAAGAAACTGTAGGCAACACAATTTCAGACATCATACACAGCAGAATTTTCACTGATGCATCACTTAAGGCAACAAAAACAATGGAGAAAATGAACACACGGGACTACATGAAACTCAAAAGCTTCTGCACAGCATAAGATACAATCATCAAAATGGAAAGGCTATCCACTGTATGGGAGAGCATAATTGCCAATGATATATCCGATAAGGGGTTAATTTCCAACATATATATAGATTGTTCATACAGTTCAACAAAAGGAAGACAACGAACCCAATTAAAAATTGGGCAGAGAAACTAAGTAGACACCTCTACAAACAGGACATACAAACGGCTAAGAGGCATATAAAGAAATGCTCAACATCACTAATCATCAGAGAGATGCAAAGTAAAACAACAAAGAGGTATCACCTCTCACCGTTCAGAATGGCCGCCATCAACAAATCATCAAACAACAAATGTTGGTAAGGGTGCGGAGTAAAGGGGCCTCTAGTACTTTCCTGGTGGGAATCCAGACTGGTGCAGCCACTATGGAAAACAATATGGTGTTACCTCAAAAAATTAAAAATTGAACTTCCATTTGACCCAGTGATCCCCATTCTAGAAATATACCCTAAGAAGCTTGAAACACCAATCAGAAAGAATATATGTACCCCTATGTTTGTGGCAGCACTATTTACAATAGCTAAGATCTGGAAACAACCCAAGTGTCCATCAGTAGACAAATGGATAAAAAAGCAGTGGTACATATACACAATGCAGTACTATGCAGCTGTAAGAAAGAAAGATCTCTTATCCTTTGAGACGACATGGAAGGACCTCAAAAGAGTTATCCTAAGCGAAACAAGCCAAACAGAGAAAGATAAGTATCATATGATCTCATTTATTTGTGGACTACACTGAACTAACAGTCTGAGGAATGGGATAGTCCCAGAGACGTGGAAGTGGGGGTACAGACTGATCATCCCTAGAAGAGGAGGCAGTGGGGGAGAGATAAACCACAGAACTTACATGCATGTATGCATGCACAATGGACCTAGAGAACAAAGTTGGGGAAAAGGCAGGGAGTGAGGACGAGGGTGGAATCAGTGGGAGAAAAAGGAGAAACATCTGTAACAAAAATAAATAAATAAATTTTTAAAAAACGCCATATATAGTAAACATACAGCCAACACCGTACTCAATGGGCAAATTTAAAATAATTTCTTTTAAGAACAGGAACAAGATAAGGATGCCCACTTTTGCCACTCTTATTTAACATAGTACTGGAAGTCTTAGCCACAGCCATCAGACAGGAAGAAAAAATCAAAGGGTTCTAAATTGGAAAGGAAAAAGTGAAATCGTCATTATTCACAGATGACATGATATTATACATACAAAACCCCAAAGACTCCATCAAAAATTTATGAATGAACTTGGCAAATTAGCAGGGTACAAAATTAACATCAAGAAATCGATGACATTCTTATACACCAATGAGGAACTCACAGAAACTAAGAAAACAATTCCATTTACCATTGTGGCAAAAAATAAAAAATAATAAGATACCTTGGAATAAACTTAACCAAAGAAATACAGGATGTATTCACAGAAAACTACAGGTCATTGAAAAAAGAAATAGAGGAAGATATAAAAAAGTGGAAGCACATATCTTGTTCATGGATTGAAAGAGTTAACATCATTAAAATGTCCACACTACCCAAAGCAATCTATAGATTTAAAAAAATCCCCATCAAAATACCAATGACATACTTCACAGAACTAGAACAAATACTTCAAAAGTTCATATGAAACCAAAAAATACCTCGAAAAGACACAGCAATCTTGAAGAAGAACACATTAGGAACGATCACATTACCAGATTTCAGGTTATACTACAAAGTCATTGTAATCAAAAAACCTGGTACTGGCACAAGAACAGGCATATAGACTAGTGGAAAAGAACAGTTAACCCTGAAATGGACCCAAGTCAATATGCTCAGTTAATATTTGACAAAGGTGGCAAGAGCATATAGTGGAGTAAAGACAGCCTCATTAATAATTGGTGTTTGAAAAACTGGACAGCTACGTGGCAAAAAAAAATGAAACTAGACCATCAACTTACACCATACACAAAATAAACTCAAAATGGGTAAAAGACTTAAGTGTGACTCATGAATCAATAAAAATTCTAGAAGAAACTGTAGGCAACACAATTTCAGACATCATACGCAGCAGAATTTTCACTGATACATCACCTAAGGCAACAGAAACAAAGGAGAAAATGAACACATGGGACTACATCAAACTAAAAAGCTTCTGCACAGCCAAAGATACAATCATCAAAATGGAAAGCAACCCACTGTATGGGAGAACATAATTGCCAATGATATATCAGATAAGGGGTTAATTTCCAATATATATAGAGTGCTCATACAGCTCAACAAAACGAAGACAAATAACCCAATTGAATGATGGGCAGAGGCCAAATTTATTTGTTAAGTGTAGTAGATTTTTGATGGAGTGTTTAGGGTTTTCTGTGTATATCATGTCATCTGCAAATAATGACAATTTCACTTCCTGCTTTCCAATTTGGATCCCTTTTATTTTTCCTTCAAGTCTGATTGCTGTGGCTAAGACTTCCAATACTATGTTAAATAAGAGTGGAGAAAGTGGGCATCCCTGTCTTGTTCTGTTCTTAAGGGAAATGTTTTTAGTTTCTGCCTATTGAATATGATGTTGGCTGTAGGTCTTTCATATATGGCCTTTTCTGCACAGCAAAAGAAACAACCATCAAAATGGAAAGGCAGACCACTGTTTGGGAGAACATCATTGCCAATGATACATCATACAAAGGGTTAATTTCCAAAATATATAGTGTACTCATACAACTCAACAAAAGGAAGACAAAGAACCCAATTAAAAATTGGGCAGAGGAGCTGAATAGACACCTCTCCAAACAGGACATACAAATGGCCAAGAGACATATGAAGAAATGTTCAACATCACTAATCATCAGAGAGATGCAAATTAAAACAACAATGAAGTATCACCTCAAACCTGTCAGAATGGCAGCCACCAACAAATTATCAAACAAGTGTTGGCGAGGTTGTGGAGAAAAGAGGACTCTAGTACACTGCTGGTGGAAATGCAGACTGGTGCAGCCACTATGAAAAACGCTATGGTGTTACCTCAAAAAATTAAAAATTGAACTTCCATTTGACACAGTGATCCCACTTCTAGGAATATGCCCTAAGAAGCTTGAAACACCAATCAGAAAGAATATATGGTACCCCCATGTTTGTAGCAGCACTACTTACAATAGCTGCGATCTGGAAACAGCCCAAGTGTCCATTAGTAGACGAATGGTTAAAAAAGCGGTGGTACATATACATAATGGAGTACTATGCTGCTGTAAGAAAGAAAGATCTCTTATCCTTTGAGATGACATGGAGGGACCTGGAAAGTGTCATACTAGTGAAACATGTCAAACAGAGAAAGACAACTATCTTATGATCTCACTTACTTATGGAATATAATGAACATAATAGTTGGAGGAATGGGATAGCCCCTGAGACGTGGAAGTGGGGTACAGACTGACAATCCCCATAAGAGGGGGTTCTGGGGGAGAGATAAACCACAGAACTTATATGCATGTATGCATGAACAGTGGACATGGAGAAGAAAGCTGGGGACAGGGTAGGGAGGGAGGGAGAGGGAGGAATCTGTGGGGGGAAAAGAGAAACTTCTGTAACAAAATAAATTAATTAATTAAATTTAAAAAATAATGAGACAATTATCCTCTGTCACAGTCCTAAACAGTAACAATCTTTGCTGTTCCAGCTCCTTGGGACTGGTGTAATTTATTCACGTAGGAACACAGTTATGCATCTGCTATTATATTTGGTTTCCTTCACTATTTGCTTCATTGTTTTATAAGCTGGTATTCATCTATGGGGAAAAAGAGAAATATAGGAAATAAATAAATAAAGAGGTGATGGGAAGGAGGGAGAGAGGAAGGAAAGAAGGAAGAAAGAAACCAATTTAATAAGGAATGATATGATAAATGAGGGGGGCTTAGTAATGCTTCCACCAAGAAAATTTTTAAGGCCTCCAGAAGTGAAAAGAGAGTGGTTTTTAATACTAAGAATGTGTTTGTGTCATATGTGAAGTGACATCATACTCAGACATTTCATGGGGTTTCTTATTATTGACAAGGTCTGAGCATTTCTTTTATCCTTTGTAAGTTTAAGGTGCCTTTTTTTTACCCCAAAGGTATGTTACACATAAACTGTTGTCTATTTGGAGAACTATTATTAAATTATCACTTCCATAGAAAAGGCATCAGTTTGAACAAGGAAATGTATTACTTCTTTTCCTTACCCAAAAAAGCAGCAACCATAAGGGACATTCCCTTTTAATTATGTTAGTTCTAATTACATAAGTAATTACAGAAATTAAATATTTTGCTTTAGCTCTAGGTATTTTTGATACTTTTAAATATTAAGAGGCAAAGATACCCTAGTGAGGTGTCCTTTTGGGGGAACATATATGAAGGAAGAGGACGCTATAGTTAAATTATAAACTATTCCAGAAATTCTAATGCAAATTATAGCCAGCATAGGGGTTTTACCATAGAATAACTAACTCTAGGGGAGATCTAAGCTAAAGAAACCCTGCTTCTTTTCTGTCATCTTGAGCAGTTAGTTCTCTTCATGGAATGTTTCTATTTGTCCATTTTCTTTGGCAAAAGAGTGATACTAATGGTAAACAGCCTCCTTGAGTATGGATTCATGGTCTTACCTTGTTTCCAGTCCTCTCTGATGAATTCTAAACAAGGGGTTTCTTATATTTGGCAATACTGCCTTTGGCTTTTGTACCACACTACTAGACATTCCCAATTACTCTCAAGATTTGACACTTGCTGGCTGAGGATAAATGGACAGGTAATTGAATTCCTCTCTTCCTTCCAAATCTAGTGCAAAGTTCTCATAAATCTTTTTTTTTTAATCAAAACAATGTCAACTACTACTCACACCATCCACACCATCTTAAGAAATAGATAAGTTTATTATTAATAACTATACAGAACAACACTGGTTGCAAGCTCCGGGTCATAAAGGAATTTACTGAAGTCTAAATATTACATTGTTATAGGTAGTAGACACACCTAATACAAAGAGAAATGGTCTATAATCTCATACTCTTCATATTTTTACTGTTGATTCTTGTAACCTTTGTTTAAAATGTGAAAATATATTAACAGTTTAAGAGGATTTGGGTAGCCAATACAGTAATATGTGTATATTAAAGCAATAATCTGTGAGAGAAAGAGACACCCTAATAGAAGCAGAGCTCCAATGATGCAGAGAAAGATGAGAAGAAAATATGTTAAAAATCAAATTGTAAAGTAGCCAAAGACCATACTTCACTCCTCCTGTTTTCCTCCATCATTCCTAAAATTATTGTCCTACAAATCACACTCTGTTAGACTTAGAAATAAAAAGGGAAAATAAAATTGAGAACAATTAGGAATCTTCCAAGAGCTCCCTTTTATTTTTAAATTATTTTATTAATATATTTTTGTTACAGATGTTTCTCCTTTTCCTCCCACTGACACCCTCCTCCTGATCGCCCCCCCACACACACACTCAGCCCCATCCCCAGCATTGTTGTCTATGTCCATGGTTACACATACATGCATATAGGTTCTGTGGTTTATCTCTTCCCTCCCCTCCCCACCCCCTCTTCTGAGGTTTGTCAGTCTGTACCCTACTTCTATGTCTCTGGGTCTATTTTGTTCATCAGTTTGTTTTATATTCCACAAACAAGTGAGATCATATGATACTTGTCTTTCTCTGTTTGGCTTGTTTCGCTTAGGATACGACTCTCCAGACCCCTCCATATTGTCTCAAAGGATAAGAGATCTTTCTTTCTTACAGCTACATAGTATTCCATTGTGTATATGTAGTTTTTTAATCCACTCATCTATTGATGGACACTTGGGCTGTTTCCAGATCTTAGCTATTGTAAATAGTGCTGCTATGAACATAGGGATACATTTTTTTTTTTTTTCTGATTGGTGTTTCATGTTTCTTTGGGTGTTTGACCCAGTGATTTCACTTCTAGGAATATACCCCAAGAGCTCCCTTTTAAAAGTAAAGTTTCCATTTCAGATACAATCAGGCTAAGTCCAAAACACTGTAGTATTCCATACAGCTGTATGAAAGAGAAACGTTTTTTAAAATTTTATACATAGCCTACAAGAAAAATAATCCCTTTAATTAAAACATTAGAGGGATTCTTTAATAGCTTCTGTGGAGGCCACATACTATGGTGTTGTCAAAAATGAAAATTATGTCCTTTATTCTTTTACCAAAAAGGAAATAGATTAAATTTAACATAAATGTGGACATTTATGCTTAGTTGAAAAGCCATCTATCTCTGAGAATGCCCAATGAGCTCTGATGAACATGGAAATCACTTTTATCTGTAGCACCCTGGGCTGGGAAATGAAGGGCTAGAATCCAGGCTAGTCTAAAAAAATGAACACCTGAGATTCCCCTTCAGGAAAACTTTAATCTTCTTGAGATTTCAGGGAGATAAAGATATTAGTAAGTGGCCAGATGCTGGTGTTGAAAGCCAGATTGCCTTTGCTTTCCAAGTAATCTGTCTTTATTTGAATAGCTGGCAAATACTTCCCTGACAACTATCAAGGCACTTCTGAAAGTGTTTATAAATGACACATTTTATTCATCAAGAAATTAATGGATGATATCATTATTGCCAAACTAGGATTACATACAGAAAATCACAATGAAGGAGAGGGAATTTGTTCCCTTTGTAAATATTATCTTTCTTCCTTTTTTTATTCTCACATGGCTTTCTTTTGTTGTGGTGATACAAAACTCATCATGCCTTATGAAAAGAGCTGTGAAGATTGTTGTGGATTAGTTTTCATAAAGAAAAAAAAATGTAGAGAATCCTACAGGTGACAAAATAAGTAATGAGACATGCTAGGCTGTATTATTACTCCTTCAAAATTCTTAAACTGTATATTCGGCACACAGTAGTAAATCTATTTTAGATGAGACAAGAAATCCCCTTTGTGGGAAAATAACTTTTGAATAGTATGTGTATTCTTTGCTGATTAGAGACAAACAAGTTTCTGAAGTTTGGGAAGAGGAAACAATGTGATCAACATCAGTTCAAAATTATTGGATCATACAATGTTATTTCAAATTTGGGTCCAATGAAAAGAAAATGTATGAAAAATAGAAACATAGTACAAATTGTTAATTAAATTGGTCATTTTGCAAAATTTTCTTATATACCAGTTGCTACAGAGAGGTAGGGTCTTTTCTTTGTTAATAATAGTAATAAAGAGCTTGGATCTTAAAATTCTTCATTACAAGAAAATAAGGATCCTTGAAGAAATGCTGATTCTAAGATTGTGTCATGCAAAGTACTAAATGAACCTGGAACATTTTACTTTGCAAGAAAGTAAGGAAATGGTAAAAAAAAAAATATTGGGAACGTTGAAAAAACATAGGAGTCAACTTGACAGATTTTCCAATGTCCAGTGTTTGAACAATATAAGCAACAAAATATATAACGATAGTAATAGAATATAACCTGTAGAATAAAATAAATATCCAGTAGTCAATACAGATAAATGTGAATAATTACATAAAAATAAATGGGAAAAACAGAAAGTTATTTCTAAGTATTATAATAGATAAATTTAAAAAGTATTATGGTTCTAGAAAATTGTCATTTGGTTTGTGATAATTACCATAGGCCAGGATCATCAATGTATGCTAAAATTAGTAGATAAAAATGCAGTGAAAAAAAACATCTGTGTAATATTTATCAATTACAAAGAGAAAAATAGTAACCTTAAGTGGAGTAACCTGAGAGATACTACCTTAACCAAATAATCAAAGTTAAAATTACCATATTAAAAATATCAATACTATGTATCTTCTGATATAATGCATTGAGAAGGGCAGTCTTAACTTCTGTAGTATTACTGTAAAAAGTGCATAAACTGACTGTAAACATGAAGAAACATCCAACAAACCAAGTTAAGGAATATTTTACAAAGTAACTTGCCAGTTTCTTAAAAAATGTAAAAGTCATTATTATGTGCTGAATTGTGACCCCCTACACAAATTTATATGTTGACATTTTAACCCCCAGTGCCTCAGATTGTTACTGTGTTTGGAGATAGAATTTTCAGAGAGATAATTAAAGTAAAATAAATTTTATTGGTGGGTTCTAATTCAATATAACTGGTGTCACTAAAAGAAGAGATTAGGACATAGAGAGGGCACAGAGGGAAGACCATGTGATGACCCTGGGAGAAGTTAGTAATCTACAAACCTAGAAAAGATTTCTCAGAAGAAATCTACCCTAATACCTTGACCTCAGAATTTTAGGCTCCAGAACTGAAAGAAAATAAAATGCCCCTTGCATAAGCCACCCAGCTTGTGGTACTTTGTTATGGCAGCCCTAGTAGATGAATATAGTCATGAAACACAAAATGAGACTAAGAAATTGACCATTTTGGAGGAATCTAAAAAGATATGAAGACTAACTGCAATTTGGAATACTGGATTGGATCCTGAAACATAAAAAAGACATTAGTGGCCCAATTGGTAATTGTTAAATGAGGTTTATAGATTAGGTGGTAGCATTAAATTTCTGATTTTGATAAGTGTACTGTGGTTATGTAAGATAGTGAAGTTTGGGGAAGATGGCTAGAAGAAATTCAAGTGTCTTGTACAATTTTACAAATCTGAAAATATTATTTTAAAAAAGTTAAGCCCGGCTGGTGTGGCTCAGTGGATTGAACGCCGTCCCATGGACTGTGAGGTCCAGATTTGATTCCTGATCAGGGCACATGCCTGGGTTGTGGGCTTGATCCCCAGTAGGAGGCGTGCAGGAGGCAGCTGATCAATGTTTCTCTCTCACATTGATGTTTCTATCTCTCTCTCTAAAAAGAAATGAATAAAAAATAAAACAATAAATCAATAAAAACATTTTTAGAAATAAAAAAGTTAAAAATTAAAAGATGCAATAATAGAATATTCTAAAAGTAGTAGGTTACTTTCAAATATTGCTTGAAAGATGTTTGTTGGAAAGATGTAATTTTGTGATTTTTGACACAGTTTTTGTCACGTTACGTCTTCCATGATCAATTTCTCTCCGAAGTCTCTTTATTTTTCAGGCTGGAATAAGTATTTTATGATATATCTGTTTAAA
The DNA here is from genome assembly GCF_014108415.1 of Molossus molossus. NCBI lineage: Eukaryota > Metazoa > Chordata > Mammalia > Chiroptera > Molossidae > Molossus > Molossus molossus. Next base: position 25,920,228 of record NW_023425355.1, on the reverse strand, counting down.
TTGCTTTAAGCTTGTCTAGTTGATATCCAGGGAGTATAGTACATGAGTATAAGTTTATTACAAAATTTATAATTGTTGAGTATTAAGTATGCCTCTGCACAATTTCATTTAGCAAATATTTATTGAGCATTTAATACGTGTAATACCCTGTGGATGAAAAGACAAATAAGAGATAATTTTTTACCTTACAGTAATTTATAGTCGAGAAGGTGAAAATAGAAAAAAGGAAGGGAAGATCAATTTTTATTGCATATATAGTAAAGACATCTACTTTAGATAGACACTATTAACTTCAATTTTACAGTTATGAAAACTAAAACTCAGGGAAATTTTCCTTATAAAAATAAATATAAATTTGCTCTTAACAGAAGTTATAATTGGTGCTCTGGTTAAGGGAGAAATTTCATTCCAGGGAAAGCATATACTGTAACTTGGAGGCATTGAGATCAAGCTGTAGTTCTTATTCTGGGAATTTGTGAAACCTATAAAATTAGAAGCATATATTTTATGGTATATCACATTTTTTTTCTAGAAGATTCTATAATATTATAATAGATTTTTAAAGTTGTCTGTACTTCAAAAATAGTCAGAACCACTGTGAAGTTAATTTGAGATTCCTTTTGTTCCAAAATAAAATTCTAGAATTGTTCTTCTTTTTCTATTGTTGACAGTCTTACAGATGTCTCCCATTTCCCCTCCATCTACCCAGTCCCCACCTTAGCCCAGGCCTTCACCACACTATTGTCCATGTCCATTTTGTAAATGTACCACAGCTTTTTTGTCCACTCATCTATTGATGGACACTGGACTGTTAACAGATCTTATCCATCATAAATAGTGCTGCTATGAACATAGAGGTGCATATATTCTTTCTGATTGGTGTTTCAGCCTTCCTAGGATATAGTCCCAGAAGTGGGATTACTGGGACAAATGGCAGATCCATTTTAAATTTTTTGAGGAAACTTTATACTGTGTTTAATACTGTAATTTTAAAAGGTCTTATATCTATGTATCTGTCCATATATAATTAGTTCACAATAAAGTCATAAGTTATCTATATACCTGCGACGACATACAGTATATGGTTTTATTTTACAGATACCTTTAGCATATATTCCAACTAGAGCAGAATAAAACATCATCTAAATAAGAAAAGGCAAATGCTGCCCAGATCTAAATTATTCCACTTCTCTGTTTGTATTTCGACATTATCATGGGCAACAGTTGTTATGGTTAAACAACTTTTTTTATCCTCATCTAACGGACAAAAAAATTATGTCACAGTGATCACCATCATTACCATGGCTTACAGAACACTTAGGGTAGGTTAAAAGTCTCCATCTTTGTGTATAATAGGCTACTTTTTTAATGAAAAAGGTGCAATTGAAAATATGTATATATCTTCAAAATATTGCATAGGTGGATAAATGAGATTCTATGAAATTGGTTACCACAAGTCTTATGTGTGGGGATTAGACAGTGTGAAAGGGAAGGGGTGACATAACAGTCATTGTGATGCTCTATGTATATAAGATTAAAATGAAGTAAACTACAAAAGGTGTGTGTGTGGGGAAACTGCCTAAAACTGAATATACACAGAAAAAAATGTACACAGCTATATTTTAAGGGAATAGCATAATAAAAGAAGGAGAAAATAAGAATTAGTCCATGCAACATTTTAAAACAGTATTTTGACTATATACTTTCAAACTGGAGGATAAAAAACTTCGTATGAACTTGTGTCTCTTGAATACCTGATTGACTGGTATAGATAGATAGATAATAGGTTGCTATTCTGAAAAGAATTTATATGTATTTCAGGATCAAGTAAATAACATAATGTGTGCTTTACTTTAAAGTGGGAGCATGGAAATCCAACATACCACCCGGATCTTGTTTTCTAAATAGCAATCCCCACTAACAGGAATACAGCTCTTTGAAGAAATGTCTGATACTCAGATTGGCATAGGAAAAGCACAGGATGAACCCAGAATATCTTGTACCAGAAAGTAAATAAAGTATTCAAATAATGATGGGGCATATCTAACATCTATCTTGAAAGAGTTCCTACTGGTCAAATACAGAACAGTTGGAATATCAAAATTAATAAGAATTGCAATGAGATATAACCTATTGATTATTTTTTTAAAAAGGAATCTATAAAGGAGACAAAGTGCATGTATACAGTGCAATATTATTTCTTGGTATAGACAAGAATGAAATCTTGCTGTTTGTGACAACATAGATCGATATAGAGGGCAATATGCTAAGTGAAATAGGTCAGAAAATTGAAGGCAAATACCATATGATTTCACTTATATGTGGAATCTGAAAAACAAAAGAAATAAACATATAAAACAGAAACAGACACATAGATATAAGAACAAACTAATGGTTGCAAGATGGGAAAGGTCTTGGTGGCCTGGGTGAAAAAAGTGAAAGGATTAAAACATACAAATTGCTAGTTACAAAATAGTCATAGGAATATAAAGTACAGCACAGAAAAAATAGTCAATATATTGTAATAACTATGTATGGTGCCAGGTGGGCATTAGACTTATCAAGGAATTACTCTGTAAATTATATAAGTCTCTAACCGCTAGGCAGGATATACACCTGTAGCTAATATAATACTGAATGTCAACTATAACTGAATAAATGAATAAATATAATGAAAGAAAAAAATAAAAAAGAGAAACCCATGAGTTCACAATGATTGTAAAGAGGTAGATGATTAATAAATACATAAATTGAGAGGGATGGGGAGCTGCTTTCTTATAGTGGAATGATGACTAATGTGAAGGAAGTGGTGGTGTTAGGGGGACAGTGACCATTGTGTAACAATTATAATAAAGATTGGTTCAAGCAAGAATAAGCAGTGGATACAAACTCTGGAGAGGAGGGTTGAAGATTGATGAGTTGCAGGGTAAGGGGAAGAGCTCAAAATGTCTCTAGCAAAGATTTCTGTTGCAAGGAAAAAACTAGTAACTGTACAATGGAAAACCTGACAACACTTTGACCAGGGGACCAAAATGAACATAATCAATAAATCACAAATTGATATGGTGTGCCTCCAGTTGTGACACACATAAAGGATAGAACATTTGTATTATTCTGGCTATTAATGCAGATAAATAGGTAAATAAGTAGTAGATAGTAAAGGGAGGGTCCAAAAAAGCCAAATTTAATTTTTTTTTTAATCTTTGTGAAAAATATGTAGTTCTCTGTACTAGTCTTGATATTTTTCTATAATTTTTGAATTACTTTTTAAGTATATATTCTTTCAAATTAGTGTTTCAGATTCTTCATATAAATTCCCAGAAGTGGAATTGCTGGGTCATAGACAGTTCCATTTTTAATTTTTTGAGGTAACTCCGTACTGCTTTCCGTAGTGGCTGCACCAGTCTGCATTCCCACCAACAGTGCATTAGGGTTCCGTTTTCTCCACATTCTTGTCAGCACCTGTTGTTTGTTGATTTGATTATAGCCATTCTGACATGTGTGAGGTGATATCTCATTGTTGCTTTTTTCTTTTTTTAATTTTTTATTGAATGTATTGGGGTGAAACTGGCTAACAAAATTATGCAGATTTCAAAATTATATAATTTTGTTTTTGTTGTAACAAAATTCTACAACACATCATCTGTACACTGTATTGTGTGTTCACCACCCCAAATCATGTCTCCATCCATCACCATTTATTCCCCTATACCCTCTTCTGCCTTTCCCTATCCCCTCCCCCCAGTTTTAATTTGCATATCTCTGGTGACTTATGATGTTGAACATCTTTTCATATGTCTTTTGGCCATATTTATGTCCCCTTTGGAGAAGTATCTAGTCATGTCCTTTACCCATTTTTAATTGGATGGTTTTATTGGTGTTTAGTTTTATAAGTTCTTTACAAATTTTGGACGCTCCTATGCTCACTGCAGCATTATTTAAAGTAGCTAAGATTTGGTAGCAGCACAAGTGCCCATCAGTAGATGAGTTGGTAAATAAGCTGTGGTACATTTACCCAATGGAATAGTACTCAGCATTAAAAAAGACAGAAATCTTACCCTTTGTGTTAGCATGGATGGACCTGGATAGTGTTATGGTAAGTAAAATAAGCTAGTAAGAGAAAGATAAGTATCGTATAATTTAACTTATATGTAGAATCTAATAAACAAAATCAACCAACAGACAAAATAGAAACAGAAGCATAGATATAGGGAACAGACTGAAAGCTCCCACAGCGGGGTAGACTGGTTGGACTGGGTAAAAAAATTGAAAGTATTAAGCAAAAAAAAAAAAAAAAAATTTCATGGACACACAACAGTATGGTGATTACCAGAAGGAAATGGGTTTGGGCCAGTAGAAGAGGATAAAGGGGGCATGAGTGGTGATGGAAGAGACTTGACTTGGGGTGGTGAACACACAATACAATATAGAGATGATATAGAATTATATACCTGAAACCTATATAATTTTATTAACCAATAGCATTCCAATAAATAAATTTAAGAAAAGTATATAAGACAGTAGATTTCAAATGTTCTCATCAGAAAAACTAAATGGTAATTGTGTGATATAATGGAGGTATTAGCTAACTTTACAATGATAATCATTTTGCCATATATAAGTGTATCAAATTAAAATGTGGTGCACCTTAACTGTACACAATGTTATGTCAATTATACCTCAATAAAACTGAAAAAATTCCCATATGAGAGACACAATTAAATCTAAACAATAGCCTCTTTAGTAAAGAACTATTTTATTTTAAAATAAAGTGTGAAAAACAAAGAAAATTTCATAAGGCACAGAAACAACTTTCTTCTCTCCATCTTCTCTAAGTATGTTTGTTAAAAGCAAACTGTGACCCTGGTTGGTGTGGCTCAGTGATTGAGCATTGACCCATGAACCAAGAGGTCACCGGTTCGATTCTTGGTCAGGGCACATTTCCAGGTTGTGGGCCTGATCCCCAGTGGGGGTCATGAAGGAGGCAGCCAATCGATGTTCTCTCTCATAAATGTTTCTATCTCTGTCTCCCTCTTCCTTCCTCTCTCTCTCTCTAATATCAATGCAGAAAAAAAAAATCAAAACAAAACAAACGCACACTGTGGGATAAGTAACCTATCTAATGAACTTTCAGAATCACTAATATTTTTGTATAATACTTAGGTGAAAATGTAAATTTTACACAATCAATTTTATTTTTTCTTATAAAACTCCTGTGATAGAGAACTATATTTTCTTCACCTTGTAGTTGACACAAATCCAGGTGCAAAAAAGGTTCTCTTGGATCTTCAAATGTAAAATTAATGTTCTCATTAATTTCACATTTTCTCCTAATTAATTATGTTTTCTTGACACCTTCTTTTAGTAGGAGTAAAATGAATTCAATTCTCTATTTTAATGTGTTTGTGTGTGTGTGTGTGTGTGTGTGTGTGTGTGTGTGTACCTAGGTTTGGAGTCATTTGCAAGGCCATTCTATTATGTAAACTGTCACATTTCATTAGAAAACATGAACTTCCATCTAGAATCCAGCAAGCATACATGGCTATATTCTCTATCTGGTTTCTACATGACATTTTAAACCTGCTTTTTTATTACACATCTTTGGCTTTTATCCAAATAACTCATTGGACCATTCATCTATCCATGGTGGTAGAGTATCAGTTTACTATGAAATAGTGATAAATATTATCCATTAGATAACGAGACTCAGGATTAAGAAGGCAAAAGTGTAAGCAGCAGAGAGTGAGTTGTAAATGAATGGGTACATATAAAGGCACATAACTTTGAACCTTAGACACACTGATTTATTCCATGGTCTTTGCAATTGCAAAGTTCCAATAGGACTTGCCAAATAAAAATCTGTGTGGTAACATTTATGGTTGCTCCTCCCTCTTACTTTTCCTGAGACTATCAGCTGCTGTGCTAACACATTTCTCTGGATCATAATAAAACTCATAAAATAAAAAGACTTGAGTCCCTCTATTCACTCCACATACTTGAAATCCTCTCTAGCCAATCTTTTCCTCCTCAAACTGCTCATTTGGCCTGGAATACTGGGAAATATATGATCTTTTATGCCTATTTGGAGAGTTGGTTTCACTGCTGCCTGTTTCATCCCAAAATGTCTTTTCTTCCAACCTGAACCTACAAAATTCTATTTTGACTGAGTGCCCTTTCTGAATATTCATTGGCTTCTTTGACAAATTCTTGGTTTCCTGAAACTTCTGTGATTTTATTCTTTAATAATATCTCTAGGATTTTCTTCTACCACCCAGAGGAAAAATGGTGCATAATTTTAAATTCCTTAACTTTTCTTTTCATCTTCCTTTTTTGTTTAAACTTGCCTAGTGTGGCAATAAATACTTTCCCTTTCTCCAAGGAGTCATTAAGAAACTCCACATTTCCATGATTAAAGCAGTTATCTTTCCTATCATCTCTTTTAAGATTGTAAGTGGTTATAATACATTCAGTCAATGGATATTACCTACTGTGGTTTTTACTGATTCTAGCCACCTGCATTACCCTCCTGCTTCCTTTTATTCTCTCATACTATCCATTGTTCTAATAACATCACTTTTTTTTTCTCTTTGTATTTTTTAATGCCATAGAAAGGAGGTTGTATAAAAAATAGGCAGCTCTTTCCTCACCCCTAATAGGTTATTTTCCACCTTGATTATCCTTTTGGTCCTAATTGCAAAGTGGCACTTAATTGCTAAGAAAACCTGATGGAGTTCTAAGCACCAGTCCTTTTCTGTCAGTGATGCTAAGTCTCAGGTAGTTTCATCATGTGATATAGCTTTATCATGTATAGTACTTGTGATATAGGCAAATCATGAGGAACTTGGGTGAATGAAATAATATACAGCAGCCTATCATCTCAAAATAATTTTTTTCTCAAACTATGGATTTGTCACCTCTCATAATCTAGAGGGGTTAGGGACATGGATGAAATACACCAAATGAAAACAGCATGATTTTTAGTACATTTAAAGGATTGCTATGGCAGAAGCAAAAAAGTCTGTTCCTTGGTATTTTTACTGTACAACTAGACCATCATACTCTTGACTACCCTGAGTTAAAAAACAGGCTTGCAGATGAAATGTGAAATTACTGGATAAGGCCATCTAGCACTTTAGGTAGACCCAGTGAAATAAATGTCAGTGGCTAGACAATTGGAATCCTCAGTTCTCAAAAATACCTCCTGCAGTTTCAGATGCATACATCTCTTTCTCCATTTGAATACCTATATTTTCAATTGTTTCACAAACCACTGTAGGATTTTTCAGCCTAATGTATCCTGTGGCTCCTCAACTTGACCTTAATTTGCAGCTCAGCAGACCAGCCTGTGATAGGAAGAGCTGAGAACGCTGGGTGCCTGCCAATTCTGTTGCTGTGTATGAACACTGTAGCTGATTGAGTGGACCCAAATTTCTGTGAATGCAATATTACTGTTGAGTGTGTAGGCACAATCTAATTGCTCATGGTAGATATTTAATATATAAAATCCAAAGAAGTCCTATTCCTTCAGCATTAGCAAGGCAAGAACCAATAAATTTAAATCAGGATGAAAAAGTATAGCAATGGCCCTAATGCTTTGTGCCTAGAAAAAAGCCTCTATACTTTTTTTTTTTTTTTATCCTCACCTGAGGACATTTTTCCATTTGTTTGTTCAGATAGAGTGGGAGGAAGAGAGAGAGAGATAGAGAAACATCAACGTGAAAGGGACACATTGAGTGGCTGCCATCCGCATGACCAACCAGGGCCAGGGACAAACTGCAATCGAGGTACATGCCCTTAGAGGGAACCAAACCCAGGTCTCTCTGGACCACAGGCCGATGCTCTAACCGCTGAACCAAACTAGCCAGGGCAAAGCCCCTATACTTTACAAAGTATTTCCCCTGATATTTCCAGTACCCAACTAGTACCATACGTAGTTATAACAATTTTATTGACTATATTTCCAATGCTGTGTTTTACATCCCCACAACTATTTTGTAACTACCAACCTGTATTTCTCCCTACCTTCATTTTTTTCACCCTGTTTCCCAAACCCTCTCCACTCTGGCAACCCTCAGTCTATTATCTGTAGCTCTGAGTCTGTTTCTTTTTTATTGTTCCTTTATGTTTATTTAGATCCCACATATAAGAGAGAAAAAAAACTAATACAAAGTAATATTGAATGTAAACTGTAATTGAAAAAAAATTAAAAAGCAGCATCTAATAATGTGTGACTCTGCCATGATGCAGTTTTCTTAATATCCTGAGAAAAATATTCATAAAGAAATTCCCTAAATTTACCTGATTAGCCTAAATACCAACAAAAAAAGTATAAAATTGCATTAGAAAAAAAGTTCATTATTTTGTTTTCCTAACCTTTCACTGTATAGTGATATTTTGATGGAATTACAATAACTAATTTGTTGTCTTCACTATACAAGAAGTGAACAGATTAAACAAACTAGCTTGCTATCTACCAGATAACAGACAAATGTATTTTCATCTTTCCTGACTACTATCTATGTAGGTATTTATACTACCTTACACATAATTAAAATAAAGATTGATTTCAGTTCTTTCTTTTCAGTGGTAGAATTATCAAGTTAGTTCTCAATTAATTATTTTCTGTAGTATAGCAGTGTTTAGACCCCTGTCACATTCCATTTAGCAAACACAGAATAGCTCTGAATTAGAATTATCACAGCTTGTGTCTTTTATACAATTAATTTGTAGGGAGGTAATCTTTAGATGAATGTTATCCAAGCTGAAATTAAATTCTTTTGAAAGAATCCATTTTTTTCATTTAATTTTTTTTTATTTTTCCTTCAAGTGATTCTAAAATCTCTTGCCCATTCAGAATATCTGTTGTTGGTGGGTTTTCCTGTTTTTAATTTAAGGTTGCTTAATTTGCTCAAGTCTAATGCAGGCTTTTCTCACCAAACAGTAAGGTTAAACTATTTATCATTACTCTGGTTGTGTGTTGCATAGCTTTTCAAGTTTATAGGTGAAGATGCTTATTTTTGGAAACAAGGAAAACTTCTGCTGATATTGCACAGTAGAAATATGCATAGTTAAAAAAGAGTTTTTAATCATGGAGGATTAGTGAACTTGCTTTGAAGAAAAGCCCTACACTCTAATTATGTCCATGAGGCAGGGGACCCATTATAAAAGCATCTTCTCTGTACAAAAGAAGCCAGTCCCAATGAAGTTCCCTTAAGGGACACATTTCCATAGTGAACTGTGAATACTATTTTGATGGCAAAATTTCAGCATGCGTGCTCTTTTTAAGCACCATTTTACCTTGCAATAATAGATGACACTGAACTCCTGGGAAATTGCATTATTAGACTATAAGATTAATTTAAAGATAATTGACTTTGGAAATGCAATTGTTATATCCTGATTCTGGTGGGCACACCTGATATGAATTATTTCAGTGTGATGTCGCTGATTGTTTCATTTAATAGCATATAGTGTCTTGTTTCTAGTAATTATTCAAAAGTGTTTGCTAAAATTAATCTTTTTTTTTGGTATACTTGCTCTGTGAGGGATGTACTGTTATTGTTCTTTTTGTTTGTTTTTGTTTTGCATAACTGGGCTATGGTCCTATTTAGCTGCTGTAAAATAAGTAGGGTAAAGTGATCTTAACTTTCTTCATCTCCTACACATCATGGTGGCCAATGTATATATTTTTGCTATTCCATTCTCAGTCCCTAAACTTCCTTTAAAGTCTGTTCAATCATATTCCCTTCATCTAACCTTACTACGGCTAGAAATGGTCTTTTACTTTCCCTTACTCTCCTTTCTTTTATCCCAAGAATAAATTCAAAAGCAAATATTGCTACTATTTCTCATTTTCACTTACTTTAGAAAAATAATTTCAATGTATTATTTTAAAGATAATATATGCACATAGTAAAGACGTCAAGCATCACAAAAGACATACAATATCTGAATTTCTCCATTCCTCCTCTGACCTTCAGTTGTTTGATCCTGAGTGGCAGATGCTGATTTCAGTCCCTGATATATTATCCCAGCAATATTTCATCATAAATGAGTAAATGTAGATATCTGTACATTTTTTATTGAGGCAAAATTCATATAACATAAAATTCAGCATTATAAATTTAACAATTCAATGGCATTTCATAACATTCACATTATTATGGAAGTACTTTATCTAATTTCAAATAATCTTTTTTTCTTATTAATTTTAAAGGGGGAGAGAGAAATGGAAACATCAATGAGAGAGATCATCGAATGGCTGCCTTCTGCATGCCCCTCCCTGGGGATCGGGCCCACAACTTAGGCATGTGTCCTGACCTGGAATTGAACCAGTGTCCTCTTGGTACATGGGTCGACACTCAACCACTGAGCAATACCAGCCAGACTCAAATACTTTATTTTTATTTCCAAAGAAAACTCCATAAGCAGTAACTACTCATTCTCCTCTCCCTCTACCCACTAGTAACTTTCTATATGTCTTGTCTCTATAAATTTACCTATTCTGGATATTTTATGTAAATGGATTCATACAATATGTACTCTATTGAGTCTGGTTTCTTTCACTTAGAATAATATTTTATTTATATTTTTAATTAAATAATTTATTTTTGTTACAGATGTTTCTCCTTTTTCTCCCACTGATACCCCCCTGCCCCACCCTCCCCACCTTGTCCCCAGCTTTGTTGTCTATGTCCATTGTTCATGCATGCATGCATGCATATAAGTTGTGTGGTTTGTCTCTTCCCACCACCCTCTCTTTGGAATATTGTCAGTCTGTACCCCAGTTCCACGACTCCGGGACTACCCCATTCCTCAGACTGTTATGTTCATTATATTCCACAAATAAGTGAGATCATTTCATATTTGCCTTTCTCTGCTAGGCTTGTTTCACTTAGGATAATACTTTCCAGGTCCATCCATGTCATCTCAAAGGATAAGAGATCTTTCTTTCTTAAAGCTGCATAGTACTCTATTATGTATATGTACCACAGCTTTTTTATCTATTTGTCAATGAATGGACATTTGGGCTGTTTATAGATCTTAGGTATTCTAATTTTTTTTTTTTTTTATCCTCACCCGAAGATATTTTCCCATTTTTTGTACAGATAGAGTGGGAGGGAGAGAGAGGAAGGGAGAGAGAGAGAGAAACATCGACGTGAAGGGACACATCGAGTGGCTGCCACCTGCACAACCAACCAGGGCCTGGGACAAACTGCAACCGAAGTACGTGCCCTTAGCGGGAACCGAACCCGGGTCTCTCCGGACCGCAGGCCGACGCTCTAACCGCTGAGCCAAACTGGCCAGGGCGATCTTAGCTATTCTAAATAGTGCTGTTACGGACATGGGGGTACATATATTCTTTCTGATTGGTGTTTCAGCTTTCTTAGATTATATTTCTAGAAGTGGGATCACTGGGTCAAATGGAAGTTTAATTTTTAATTTCTTGCGCTAAAACCATGTTGTTTTCCATAGTGGCTGCATCAATCTGCATTCCCATCAGTAGTGTACTAGAGTCGCCTTTTCTCCAAATCCTTGCCAACATTTGTTGCTTGATGATTTGTCAATGGTGGCCATTCTGACAAGAGTGAGGTGATACCTCATTGTTGTTTTAATTTGCATCTCACTGATGATTAGTGATGTTAAGCATTTCTTCAGATGTCTCTTAGCCATTTGTATGTCCTGTTTGGAGAGGGGTCTATTTAGTTTCTCTGCCCATTTTTTAATTGGGTTCTTTGTCTTCCTTTTGTTAAGTTGTATAAGCACTCTATATATATTGGAGATTAATCTCTATCTGATATATCACTGGCAATGATGCTCTCCCATACAGTGTGTTGCCTTTCCATTTTGATGATTGTATCTTTTCCTGTGCAGAAGTTTTTGAGTTTGATGTAGTCCCATGTGTTCATTTTCTCCTTTGTTTCTTTTGACTTAGATGATGTATCAGTGAAAATTCTGCTACATATGATATCGGAAATTTTATTGCCTACATTTTCTTCTAGGATTTTTATGGATTCATGAGTCACATTTAAGTCTTTTGTCCATTTTGAGTTTATTCTTCTGTATGGTGTAAGTTGATGGTCTAGTTTTATATTATTTTTTTTGCATGTAGCTGTCCAATTTTCACAACACCATTTATTAAAGAGGCTGTCTTTACGCCACTGTATGCTTTTGCCAACTTGGTCAAATATTAATTGAACATATTGCCTTGGGTCCATTTCTGGGTTCTCTGTTCTGTTCCACTGGTCTATATGCCAGTTCTTGAGCCAGTACCAGGCGGTTTTGAATACAGTGGCTTTGTAGTATAACCTCAAATCTGGTAATGTGATCCCACCAACCTTGTTCTTCTTTTTCAATATTGCTGTGGCAATTCGGGGTCTTTTTTGGTTCCATATGAACTTTTGACGTATTTGTTCTATTTTTGTGAAGTATGTAATTGATATTTTGATGGGGATTGCATTGAATCTATAGATTGCTTTAAGTAGTATGGACATTTTAATGAAGTGAATCCTTCAATCCATAAACAAGGTATGTGCTTCCACTTTTTTATATTTTCCTCTATTACTTTTTTCAATGACCTGTAGTTTTCTGTGAATAGGTCCTTTATATCTATGGTTAAATTTATTCCTAGGTACCTTAATATTTTTCCCGCAATGGTAAATGGTATTTTTTTTTTTTTTTTAGTTTCTCTTTCTATGAGTTCATCATTGGTGTATAAGAATGCCGTCAATTTTGTGACATTAATTTTGTATCCTGCTACTTTGCCAAATTCATGTCTTAAATGTAGTAAACTTTTGTAGGAATCTTTGGGGTTTTCTACGTCTACTATTATGTCATCTGCTAATAATGACAGTTTCACTTCCTTTTTTCCAATTAGGATCCCTTTAATTATTTCTGTCTGATTGCTGTGGCTCAGACTTCCAGTACTATGTTAAGTAAGATTGGTGAAAGTGGGCATCCTTGTGTTGTTCCTATTCTTAGGGGAAATGTTTTAATTTTTGTCCATTAAGTAAGATGTTGGCTGTAGGTCCTTCATATATGGCCTTTATTATGTTAAGATATGATCTCTCTATTCCCACATTGCTCAGCGTTTTTATCAGAAATGGGTGCTGGATTCTGTCGAATGCTTTATCAGCATATATTGATATGATCATATGATTTTTATGTTTCATTTTGTTTATGTGGTGTATCACATTTATTGATTTGCGAATACTGTACCAGCCTTGCATGTCTGGGATGAATCCCACTTCATCATGGTGAATAATTTTTTTGATGTATTGCTGGATTTGATTTGCTAGTATTTATTTTAGAATTTTTGCATCTATGTTCATCAGGGATATTGGTCTGTAGTTTTCTTTCTTTGTAGTGTCTTTTTCTGATTTTAGAATTGGAATTATGCTGGCCTCAGGAAACGAGTTTGGAAGTCTTCTTTCCTCTTGAATTTTTTGTAATAGTGTGAGGAGAATGGGTGTTAGTTCTTCTTTGACTGTTCAGTAAAATTCCCCCGTGAAGCCGTCCAAGCCTGGGCTTTTGTTTGCTGCAAGAGTGTTGATTACATCTTCAGTTTCTTTTGTTGTTAATTGTTTGATCAAGTTTTCTATCTCTTCCCTGTCCAGTTTTTGGAGACCATGTGTTTCTAGAAATTTGTCCATTTCGCTTAGATTGTCATATTTGTTGCCGTATAATTGTTCTTAATATTTGTTAACAATCTTTTGTATTTCTGTGGTGTCAGTTGTGACTTCTCTTCTTTCATTTCTGATTTTGTGTATTTGGGTTCTCTCTCTTTGTTTCTTGGTGAGTCTAGCTAAGGGTCCATCAATCTTGTTTATCTTTTCAACGAACCAGCTCTTTGTTTCACTAATCCTTTGAATTGTGTTTTGGGTCTCCATGTCACTTGTTGCTGCTCTAATCTTTACTATTTCCTTCCATCTACTTGTTCTGGGATTTTCTTTTCATTTTCTTTCTAGTTCTTTAAGTTTTGAGGTTAGATAGTTTATTAAAATTTTTTCTTGTTTCTTGAGTTAGGCCTGTAGTGCTATGAACTTCCCTCTCAGAACTGCTTTCGCTGAATCCTAAAGATTTTGTGTTGTGTGTTTATTTTCATTGGTTTCCAGGAAGTTTTTAATTTCTTCCTTGATCTCCATGGCAACACATTTATTGTTCAATAACCATCTATTTAGCCTCCATGTGTTCAAATGTCTTTGCATGTTCTTGTTCCAATTGATTTCTAGTTTCATGCCATTGTGATCTGAGATGATGCTTGTTATGATTTCAATCTTCTTGAACTTGTAGAGACTTTATTTGTGCCTAACATGTGGTCTAACTTTGAGAATGTCCCATGTGCACTTGAGAGGAATGTGAATTATGCAGTTTTGGGGTGTAATTTTCTGTATATATCTATTAAATCCATTGGATCTAGCGCTTCATTTAGAGTTTGTGTTTCCTTGTTAATTTTTTGTCTAGATGATCTGTCCAGTGATGTCAATGGGGTGTTGAAGTACCCTGCTATAATTGTATTGCTGTCGATTTCTCCTTTGAAGTTCTCCAAAAGATTTTTAATATATGTTGGTGCTCCTAACTTGGGTGCATATATGTTTACCAAGGTTATATCTTCCTGTTGGATAGATCCTTTCAATATTATGTAGTGCCTTCATTGTCTCTAGTTATGGCCTTCATTTTGAAATTTACTTTATCAGATAAAAGTATTGCTACCCCAGCTTATTTTTCCTTTCCATTTGTTTAAAATATTTTTTTCCATTCCTTTACTTTCAACCTATGTGAGTCTTTTGTTGTGAGATGGGTCTCTTGTAAACAACATATATGTGAGTCATGCTTTCTTATCTAGTCAGCTACTCTGTGTTTTTTCATTGGAGCATTCAAACCATTCAAATTTAAGGTGATAATTGATATGTACTTATTCATTTTCATTTTTGTTCAGTGTGGTTCTATTTTTCTTCCTATTCCTTCTATTAATTACAGCATTCCTTATAGCTTATCTTGTAATGCTGGTTTAGTGTTAATATATTCCTTTACCTTTTTTTTGGGGGGGGGGTGGAGTTTTATATTTGATCTTCTATTATGAATGTTAGCCTTGCTGGATAGAGTATTCTTGGATTCAGATCCTTGTTTTTCATGACCTTGATTATTTCATGCCACTCCCTTCTGGCCTGTAGTGTTTCTGTTGAGAAATCATCTGAGAGCCTTATTGGGTTTCCTTTGTAGGTAATCTGTTGCCTATCTCTTGATGCCTTTAAGATTCTCTCTTTGTCTTAATTTTTGTCATTTTTATTACTATGTGTCTTGGTGTGAGCCTGTTTGGGTTCTTTTTACTTGGGCTCTTTATGCTTCTTGAACTTGAATGCCTTCTTCCTTTACTAAGTTAGGAAAGCTTTCTGTCACTATTTCTTTAAATATATTCTCTAAGCCTTGCCCATTTTCTTCCTCTTTGGGGACTTCTCTGATGTGAATGTTATTATGTTTCCAGTTGTCCCACAGTTCTCTTAAATTGTCTTCCTGTTTTTTTTTTTTTGTTGTTGTTGTTGTTTTTAGTATATACCCCTAGCAGGAACTGAACCTGGGGCTCTCTGGTCTGCTGACCAATGCTTCAACCGCTGATCCAATCCGGCCAGGGCATGTCTCATATTTTTCTGTTTTTTTAATTGTTTTTTTTTTTGTTTGTTTGTTTGTTTTGTTTTCTGATTGCTTGATTTTTTTCTACCCTGTCTTCTTTTTTT
The DNA here is from genome assembly GCF_014108415.1 of Molossus molossus. NCBI lineage: Eukaryota > Metazoa > Chordata > Mammalia > Chiroptera > Molossidae > Molossus > Molossus molossus. The sequence continues at coordinate 25,904,494 of NW_023425355.1, read as the reverse complement.
TTTTTTTAATCCTCATCCGAGGACATTTTTCCATTTTTTGTACAGACAGAGTGGGAGGGAGAGAGAGGAAGAGAGAGGGAGGGAAACATCGATGTGAAAGGGAAACATCGAGTGGCTGCCACCCGCACGACCAACCAGGGCCGGGGACAAACTGTAACCGAGGTACATGCCCCTAGTGGGAAACAAACCCAGGTCTCTCCGGACCGCAGGCAGACGCTCCAAACGCTGAGCCAAACCGGCCAGGGCTCTACCCTGTCTTCTAATTCACTGATCCAGTCCTCAGTTTTCTCACTCTGATGGTTAGTCCTTCCAATGTGTTCTTAATTTCTGCTATGTCATTGTTTATTTCCACTTGGTTGGTATAGAAACAAGATATGTTTCTGTATCTTTACTCATGGTGCTGATGTCCTTACTCATGCTGTTGAGCTTCCTTAAGATCATGGCTCTAAACTCTACCTCTTATAATTTGCTTAGCTGCATTTTATTTGTCTCATCGTTCATAGAGTTCTCTTTTTCTTTCATTGGGGATTTGTTTCTTATACCATTTTGGCTATCTCAGTGGGTTTTGGAGCCTGCCAAACTTTCCCTGTGGGTGTTGGTGTTCTGCTCTTTGTGGCTTCCTCTGCTGTGTTTGGATGAGCCTGAGTGGGCCCACGTTAAACACCGCTGTGAAGTCTTACTTTCCTGGGTCAATTTGCAAGCCCTAGAAATGTTCAGTTTTCCTGTAGCTTTGTCTTCATGGCTAGTATTCTCAGTTACTCGTGGCCTTGGAATGTATCCCTGGTGTTCTGCATAAGAGGATTTCCAGAGGGTGGAATAAATGCTGGTTGTAAATTAGCCTCAATTTGCATTTCTTTGCCTCACCTGGGAAAGGCTGAATCTCCCAGGGGTGGGCTGCTACTTTTCCCCACAGCTCTGGGAAGGACCACACTGGTCACCTCTTTTTGTGGCTGCAACTCAGCAAAATCTCTGAGTGCCCTCCAAATTCCAGTTATTCCCACAGAGATCCAGCCCAGTCTGCCCTCCCTGTGCTGTAGCCCCAAGGTGAGTGCCTGTGGCTATTTTAGTGCTCTGTCCTGGCTCTCTGCCGTGTGGAGCGGGCTTGGTCTTTATTCCCCAAGGGCTCTGCTCACAGCTAAGACTGCTGCTGTCTGTGGGATCCCAGCTCACCACCCTCTCATGCCTCTGCATTCTACCAGTGTCCCTGGTTATATGGTGCTGTCCTGTTCTTTTCTGTTGCTTTCTTCTGAGGATTTGTCTTTAATGTAGTGGTAATTCCTGTTTTGTCCTGAGAGCTTGCCTGTGTAACTTCTATTAACTCTGCCTCCATTTTCATATCCTCTATGCCTATCTTGTTTGGAGCTGAGACGCTCAGGCCTTTCTCGTGCCCGGGCACCCTGCAGTTTCCGTGGGTAACTGAATGGCACAGTCCCTTTGGGGACCCAACTCTATGCCTATGTTATGTGCTGCTGGGTCACACAGACCTCTTTGTTGTTTCAGCAACCTACAAGTCCAGTGGGTAACTGAATGGCACAGTCCCTGCTGGGTAGCGCAGGCCTCTCTGGTGCTTCAGCACCCCACAGGCCCTCTGGGTAACTAGATGGCACAGTCCCTGCTAGGTTGCACAGGCCTCTCTGGTGCTTCAGCACCCTGCATGTGCAGTGGGTAACTGGACGGCACAGTCCCTGCTGGGTCGCACAGAACTCTCTGGTGCCCTACCACCCTGCAGGTCCCATGGGCAGGCAGCTGAATTGCACCAGTCTCTTCAGGGCTAAGGCTTCCCACTGCTCTTGTGAGCTACTGGACAGCACAGGCCTCTGTGGAGCCCCAAGTCCTGCTGCTGGCGGCTGGGGAGTGCTGATGCCCAGTGGGGCCCAACTCCTGCTCAGCTTTTGTTGTAGTTTTTGGGGATGAGTCTCAGTTGCTGGTCTGTGTTTCTGTTGCCTGGGGATGGATGTCTGCTATGAAGTCTCTGTTTCTGTGTGTATATCTAGACTCTGAGCTGGCTGCTACTATGGGGGATTGTGCTGAGCTCTGGGCTCTGAGGCTTCTGCAACTGGCACCTTGTGAACTCCACTACTGTGCACTGGTCTGTGTTGACACAGAGTGTCCACTGGTCCGATGGTACCAGGTGCACTGATGGGCTCATGTTGCTGGGCCCTAGCAGCTCCCACTGCCTCCTCCCAGGGAAGACCCCGGATCTTCCAAAATGGTGGGACCTCCCCAAGTACAGGGAGAAGCACCCAAAGAGCTGCTTACCGAGGTAGCTGGCTGCTCTAGTCCATAGCACAGGAAACTTCTGCTCTGTGTCTCTGCACTGTTGGGGATTGGTCATCCATCTTTGAGTCCACTCACACTCTCTCACACACTCGCTCACTCTATCACACACTCTCCCTTTCTCAGGTCCTGCCAGCTGCCATCTTTGGGCTAGGAAAACGCCAATGGTGTTTTTCTTTTGCAATATTGTTTGGGATATTTGGGGCCCTTGTAATTTCATATGAATGGAAAGGCATTTCCATTTCTGCTAAAATGGCCGTTAGAATTTTTATATAAATTACACTGAATCTGTAGATTGTTTGGGGTAGAACTGTCATGTTACCATTATCAAGTTTTCCAACTTGTGATACAGAAGGAATTTCTTTTCCTACTTATTTAGGTTTTTAAATTTTGTCACTTAAAGTTAATATGCCTTCATTTCCCTTGCTTAAATTTATTTTGAAGTATATTATACTTTTCGATGCTATTGAGAATAGAGTTGTTTTCTTGATTTATTTTTTGGAAATTTTATTACTGATGTATAGAAACACAACTGATTTTTGTATGTGTTGATCTTGTACCTTGTACTGCATAATTTGTTTATTAGGTCTGGTAGGTTTCCTGTGGTTTCTTTAGGGTATTGTATATCTAAGAGCATGCCTTATATGAATAGAGTTAGTTTTACTCTATCATTTCTAATTTGGATGCTTTTTATTTATTTTATTTATCTTTCTTGCTTAATTCCTATAGCTAAAATTTCAAGTACCATGTTGAACAGAAGTGGCAAAAGTGGTCATTCTTGTCTTGTTCTTGATTTTAATGGGAAACTCTTTAATCTATAACTATTGATCACATTGTTACCTGTGGGTTTTTCATAAATGTCCTATATCACATTGAGAAAATTCCATTCTCCTCCTAGTTTATTGAGTGTTTTTAAAATGAAGGTGCTGGATTTTGTAAAATATATTTTGAGTGTCCATTGAAATGCCATAGAGTGGTTTTTGTTTGTTTGTTTGTTTTATATTACTGATGTGATGTATTATATAGACTGTTTTTTTAAGTTGAACTACTAATGTATTCCTGACATAAGTCCTTATTGAACACCATCTATAATCCTTTTAATATGTTATTACACTTGGTTTGCTAGTATTTTTTTTTTTCTTTGAGATGTTTTATATCTATGGTCTTAAAGGAAATTTGGCCTGTGGATTTTTTTTTTTTTTTTTTGCTTATGTTATCTTTGTCTACCTTTGATAGTAGAGTAATACTAGCTTCATATAAAAAATTAGGAAATGTTTCCTCTTCTATTATTATTTGATGGAAATTTAGAAATGTTGGTGTTAATTTTTTAAAACTATTTGGTAGAATTCACCAATGAAGTCATCATTTCCTTGTTGTAATTTTTTAAAATCAGATTCAATTTTTTAATTAGTATAGATCTGATCAGATATTCTATCTTCTTGAGTTAATCCTAGTAATTTTTGTACTTTTAGAAGTTTACCCATTTGATCTATAGTGGCTAAGTTTTGGCACACAATTATTCAGTCTATTCTCTTATAATCCTTCTTTATTTTTGTAATATTAGTAGTAATGACCTCATTTTTTATTTTTTAAAATTTATTTGCATCTTCTATCAGCTTTTTTTAGTCAACTTGGCTAAGGGTTAGCAAATGTTGATATTTTAAAAGAACCAATTTTGTTTTCATTGAAACTCTATTGCTTTTCCATTCTATATTTTACTTATTTCCATTCTATTATTTACCACTTATTTTCTGCATTTAGTAATTTGATTTAGCTTTTTATTCCTTAAGTTGTAAAATGAAGTAATAATTTGATATTTTACATTTTTATTAAATTTATTTGTGTGACATTGATTAATAAAACCATATAGGTTTTAAGTGTACATTTCTATAATACATCTTATGTATATTGCATTGCGTGCCCACAACCCAATGTCAATTCTACTTCTGTCACCATATATTTGACCCCCTTTATCCTTTATTGCTCTCCTATCCCCCTTCTTTCTGGTAACCACCATACTGTTGTCTATATCTATGAGTTTATTGTTTATTTGTCTTGTTTGTTCATTTGTTGCTTTTAGTTTTATATCACATATATGAGTGAAATCATGTAGTTCTAGACTTTTTCCATATGACATATTTCACTTAGCATATTCTCAAGATCCATCAATGTTGTCACAAATGGCAGTAATTCATCTTTTCTTATGACTGAGTAAAATCCCATTGTGTATATGTATGACATCTTCCAATTATTTATAGGACACTCTGGTTGTTTCCATATCTTGGTCATTGTGAATAATTCTGCAATGCACATAGTGGTTCATATATCTTTGTAAATAAATGTTTTCAAAATGTTTCAATAGGTATACAGAAGAGGTCAGAGAATATGGTAACTCTATTCTTAAATTTTTGAGGAACCTCCATACTATTTTCTACAGTGGTTGTACTAGTTTACATTGCCTCCAGCAGTGAATAAGGGTTTTTTTATTCCACAACCTCTCCAACACTTATTATTACTTGTCTTGTTGACAACAGCCATTCTAACGGGTGTGATGCGGTAACTCATTATAGTAGTTTTCCTTTGAATTTCCCTAATAGCTAGTGAAGTTGACCAGCTTTTCATATATTTGTTGGCCATTTATATATCTTCTTAGAAGAAGTGTCTGTTCAGGTCTTCTGCTCAGTTTTTAGTTGTATTGTTTGGCTTCTTGTTGTTAATTATATAAATGATTTATATATTTTGGATATTAAACTATTGTCACAGCCATTCTTTGAAAATATCTTCATCCATTTGGTTGGTTGCCTTTTTGTTTTGTTCACAGATTCTTTTGCTGTGTAAAATCTCTTTATTTTGATGTAGTCTCATTCATTTATTTTTGTTTTTACTTCCCTTGCCTTTGGGGTAAAATTAAAAAATCCTCTCTAAGTCAAATAACTATAAGTTTATTACCTATGTTTTTTTTCTATGCAACTTATTGTTTCAGGCCTTATATTTAGGTATTTGATTCATTTTGAGTTAATTTTTTGTATATGTGAACAAATAGTATTCCAGTTTCATTCTTTTGCATGTGGCTTTCCAGTTTTCCCAGCACCATTTATTGAAGAGGATTCCTTTTTCTGTTTTATGTTTTGGCTCCTTTATCAAAAATGATTTGCCCATATATATGTGGGTTTATTTCTGGGCTCTCAAGTCTGTTCCATTTGTCTGTATGTCTGTTTTTCTGCCAATGCCATGCTATTTTTATCATTGTTACTTTGTAGTATAATTTTAATTCAGGACGTGTGACACTTCTGGCTTTGCTCTTTTTCTCAGAAATACTTTGATTATTCAAGATCTTTTGTCTTTCCTTACAAATCTGATTTTTTTGTTCTGTTTCTTTAAAAACATGCCATTGGTATTTTGATGGATATTATATTAAATCTGTATATTACTTTCAGTAATGTGGCAGATTTTGTTATGTTGATTTTCTTCAATCCTTAAATGCAAAATATTTTTCATTTCTTTTTGTCCTTTTCAATCTATTTTAATAATACTTTGTAGTCTTCAATTTATAGATACTTCACATCATTTTCCTAGGTATTTCTTTTCTTTTTATTGTAATTATAAAAGTAATTGTGTTTTTGTTTTTTCTGGGTGGTTTAAATAATTCAAGAAATGTTATTCATCACATACATAATTTAAACGTGAGTGGTGAATCTGTGAGTGCTGGTGTGATGGCAGCTGAAAAAAACTGGAAACTCTAGATAAGCAAATTGTGAAGAAAAATTACTTGCCAGAATATATATTTAACAGGGATAGAATTTTGCTGTACAGGAAATGGAAGCCTGAAGGACTTTCATGTATAAAGAGGCCAAGTAAATGCACATTTCAAGGCTTTTAAGGACAGGATAAGAGTCTGGTTTGGGAGCAATACTGCAAGCTACAAATTAAAACCCTTTGTAATCTGGCACAGTGAAAAACACAGGGCCTTTAAACACATCAATATGCATACAATGCCAGTATACTTCTTCAAAAAGACCCTTATGCAGGTTCTTCAAGAGGTAATTCAGAATTAAGTATTGTTATTATAGGATATGACAGCTTTATGTATGTTATTGTCTCTGAAGACCCAGTGAGACAAACTATAGTCAAAAACAATAATAGTGGTAACCCTAACCCTGTGTAGGCCTAAACTAATGTGTATGTTTGTATCTTAGTTTTTTAAAAAAAAGTTTTAAAAAGAAAAAAGAATAAAGATAGAAAAATGCTTATAGAATAGGATATATCATCTTATTCAGATGTGCAGTATGTGTTTTAAGTTGTCATAAAAAATCAAAAATTTTAAAAATTAAAGTTTATAAAGTAGAAACCTAATGATAATTTTGTATGCATAGCTCTTTGTGGCTGTACATTTTGGATTGCATTTTTTTCTTGTCCCCAAATAAATCATTTTTGGTGGTGGAAAAAAAATGACATTGTAAGATAAGGTTAATTTATTATTAAAGGAAGAAAAATATTTTTAAATAAATTTAGTAAAGCTTAAGTGTACAGTGTTTATGAACCCTGTAGTAGTGTCAAAAATGTCCTAGGCTTTCACATTCTCTCACCACTGATGCACTCACTCATCTAGATCAACTTTCAGTTTTGCAAGCTCTATTAATGAGAAGTGCCTTATATAGGTATACCATTTTTATCTTTTACATTGTAATTTTTCTATAACTTTTTATATGTCTAGGTATTTTAAAATAACAAATACTTATTATTGGATTACAATTACCAATAATATTTAGTGCAGTAGTATGTCTACAGCTTTGTAGCCTAGGAGTAAGAAAATAATTTGAACATCTATATGCCAACAAATTGGAAAACCTTAGCAAAATGGACAAATTATTAGAAACATACAATCTGCAAAAACTCAATAATGAAGAATCAGAAAACCTGAATAGGCCAGTAACAACTGATAAAATTGAAGCAGTAATAAAATAAACTCCCAGCAAAATTGAAGCAGTAATAAAAAACTCCCAGCAAATAAAATATCTAGTCCAGGCGGCATCACAGGGCAGTTATACCAAACATTCAAAGAATTAACACCAATCCTCTGCAAACTATTCAAAAAAAAAAATCAAGAGGAGGGAAGACTTCCAAGTTATTTTTACAAAACCAGGATTATCTTAATTCCAAAATCAGATAAAGACACTATGAAGAAAGAACATTTTAGGCCAATATTCCTGATGAACATAGATGCTAAAATCTTCAATAAAATACTAGCAAATAGGATACAGCAATGCATTAAAAAGACCATACACCATACCCAAGTGGGATTTATTCTGGAGAATGAAAGGATGGTTCAATATTCACAAATCAATAAATGTGATATATTTAATATTTTTTTAAATGTTGGCTCTTAGTAGTAATACTATTTTAAAAATAGTAGTAGTAATAGTGGAGAAATAAAACATCTCAAAACTAACATTTTACTTGGAAATGAAGAAAAAGAAGGGGGGAAATAAACCACAGAACTTATATGCATGTATGCATGAACAATGGACATGGACAACAAAGCTGGGGACAAGGCGGAGAGGGAGGGGGAGGGGGGAATCAGTGGGGGGAAAAGGAGAAACATCTGTAACAAAAATAAATTAATTAATTAAAAGAAAATAAAGAAATGTTATGTTACTGTGATAGAAGTTTAAGAGTCTAAAATATAGTTTGGGAAACACTAATTTAGAAAATATTAAAATATTAAAGTAAAGATGGTTAGTGTAAGTGTATTTAGTAGAGACTAACTGATAGTCTAACATAACAGAAGAATTACTTCTTACATCAGTGTTTTGCTTTATATACAGAGACAGAGAGATATAAATAATATGTATATCTCTCAGAAGACTAATATCCATAGGAAAATAAACAGGTATGTTTGTTATATATAGCCTTTATTAAGGTCAGGTATGATCTCTTTATTCCCACTTTGCTGAGAGTTTTTATCAGAAATTGGTTCTGGATTTTGTCAAATGTGTTTTCTGTGTCTATTAATATAATCATAAAATTTTTATCTTTCATTTTGTTTGTGTGATGTATCACATTTACAATGGGCAAAAATTAAAGCATTTCTGTTAATATCAGGAACAAGACAGGGATATCCGCTTTCACCATTCTTATTCAACATAGTACTGGAAATCATAGCCACAGAGATCAGACCAAAAGAAGAAATAAAATGCATTGAAATTGGAAAGAGGAAGTAAAACTATCATTATTTGTAGATGACATGATACTGTACATAGAAAACCCTATTGACTCCACAAAAACACTGCTAGGTCTCATAAATGAATTGGGCAAAGTTGCAGGATACAAAATTAATATCTGAAAATCAGTGGCATTTTTTGACACCAATAATGAAACCTCAGAATGAGAAACTAAAATCCAATTAATGGTTTCAACAACAAAAAAAGATAAGATACCTAGAATAAACTTAACCAAAGAGGGAAAAGACCTATACTCAGAAAACTATAAGACATTGAAAAAGGAAATACAGAAAGACACAAAAGATTGAAAGTGTATACCATGTTCATGGATTGGAAAAATCAGCATCATTAAAGTGTCTATACTACCCAGAGCAATCTACAAAGTCAAAGGAACCCCTAGTAAAATACCAATGGCATATTTCACAGAGCTAGAATTTTTTTTTTTCCCAAAAATGTATATGGAATCAGAAAAGACCACTAATAGCCACAACAATCTTTAGAAAGAGGAACAAAGTTAATGTGATCACAAGACCAGATAGTGAACTATACAACAAAGCCATTCTAATTAAAGCATACTGGTACTGGCAAAAACAAAAACAAAAACAAAAACAGGTATATAGAACAATGGACAGAACAGAGACCCTAGAAATTGACCCATGCCAATATGGCCAATTAATATTTGACAAAAGAGGTGAGAGCATACAATGTAGTAAAGATAGTCTATTAAAAAAATGGTGTTAAGAAAATTGGACAGGTTCATGCAAAAGAATGAAACTAGACCACAAAATTACACCATACATAAGAATAAACTCAAAATGGATAAAAGAAAACCTTAAATGTAACTTGGGAAACAATAAAAATCTTAGAGACAAACATAGGCCATAAAATCTCAGCTATCTCATGTAGTAGTATTTTCACCAATACATTGCAAGGGAAACAGAATAAAATTAAGAAATGGAACTACATCAAACTAAAAAGCAAAAGAAACCAGCCTCAAAATGAAAAAGTAACCTACTGTATGGAATAATATATTTGTCAATGATACATCTGATAAGGGGTTAATTTCCAAAATTTATAAAGTACTCATATAACTAAACAAAAGGAAGACAAACAATCCAATTAAAAATGGGCAAAATACCTGAATAGGTACTTCTCCAAAGAACACATACAAATGGCCAATAGAAACATGAAAAAATGCTCAAGGACACTAATCATTAGAGAGATGCAAATTAAAACTACAGTGAGGTATCACTTCACACCTGTCAGAATGGCTACCATCAATAAATCAAGAAGCAAATGCTGATGGGGATGTGGAGAAAAGGGAACTCTAATACAATGCTGGTGGGAATGCAGACTGGTACAGCCACTGTGGAAAATAGTATGGAGGTTCCTCAAAAAATTTAAAATGGATATGCCATTTGACCTAGTGATCCCATTTCTGGGATTATATCTTATGAATCCTGAAACACCAATCAGAATGAATTAATACACCCCTATGTTCATAGCAGTGCTATTTACAATAGGTAAGATCTGAAAACCGCCCAAGTATCTATCAGTAGGTGAGTCCGTACAAATCTGTGATATATTTACACAATAGAATGCTACACAGCTGCATAAAAAGGATCTATTACCCTTTAAGAAAGCATAGATGGATCTGGAGACCATTATGCTAAAAAAAACTATGCCAGTTACAGAAAAACAGATCACATGATTTTATCTATTAGTGGAATCTAAAGAACAAAATAAACTGACAGACAATATAGGTGCAGAGGTATGGATGCATGGAACAGAATAACAGATTTTGGTGGGGTTTTGGGGTAGAGGGTATAGGAAAAGATTAGCCAAATAATATATATGCATATATGCATAACCCTTGGATATAGACAATAGCATGGGGAAGGCCTAGGGGGGGTAGGAGTTGAGTGGAGGGGGCAAAAGTGGCAAAATGGGATACATCTGTAATACTGTCAAAAATAAAGAAAAAATAAAATAAATAAATAAATAAAATTCTTAATTGACATGTTTTTAATCTTTTAGCTCCTTGCATATGCCATCCTACTACATTCTGGTTTCCATGGTTTCTAATGAGAAATAGACTTTTAAATTTATTGAGAGTCCCTTGTATTGTGACACATTTCTTTTTTCTTATTGCTTTCAAGATTCTCTCTTTCTCTTGGGCTTTTGTCACTTTGATTATATTGTATCTCGATGTGTCTTTGAATCAATGCCACATGGAATTTGTTGTGCTACTTGTATGTATAGATTTACTTCACTCATAAAATTTGTAAGGATTTTAGCAATTATTTAATCAAATATTTTTCTCTCCCTTCCACAATTTTTCTGTGGCTCCCATAATGTCTATGTTCATATTCTTGATGTTGTCTCACAAGTCTTATATAGCCTGTTCAATTTTCATCATCTATTTTTTTCTTTCTAATCCCCAGATTGGATAATTGTCAGTTTCATTAGAATGTGTCTCTGTGTAGATGTCTTTGAATTTATTCTGTTTGGAGTTTCCTGAGCTGATTGAACATATATTTTCCTTCCCCTAAAATTTTTGGAAAGGTTTTGACTTTTCTTCCTCCCAATAGTGTATCTGCCCCTTTCTCTTTCTCTCTTATCCTTTTTTGGATTCCCTTAGTTCATATGATAATATGCTTGATGATATCTCACAAGTTTCAGGTTTTGTTCACTTACTCTATTATTTTTATTCCTCAGACTAGATATATAAATTGCTCTGTATTATTAAAGTTTACAGATTATTTATTCTGCCTAATTAAATCTTCTATTGAACCCTTCTAGGTAATTTTTAAATTTTCAGTTATTTTACTTTCTTGCTCCAGAGATTCTATATGATTCCTTCTTATAACTTCTATTCCCTTATTGATATTTTCTATTTGTTCAACAAACATTCTCTGGTTTATTTTAGTTATTTGTGCATAGTTTCCTTTAACTATTTCAGCCTAATTAAGAGAGTTTATGTATCCTCTTTATCTAGTAAATCCAATGACTGGGCTTCTTTCAAAATTGTTTCTGCCATTTTCTTTTTTTCCTGTGAATGGGTCATACTGTACTATTTTTCTGCATGCCTTGCAAATTTTTGTAAGTTAAATAAATTAAATAGAATGTATTGACTTTAAAAATCAGATTCTGTCTTATCCCCAGGGTTTTTTGTTATTGGTTGTTAAGGGTTATAGCAATCAATAATTTCCTGTCTTTTACCAACTACTTTTGCAAAAACTGTATTATATGCCATGTGTGGTCACTGAAGTCTCTCTTCTGTTATCTCATTTGTCAGCCAGTGACATGGCAGAGGTTTCCTTAAATTCCTGGAGCAAAAAGAAAAGAAATCTTCTGAGTTGTTTTTATGTTGACTTTTTTGTTCCCAATTTTTATTAATTTATTTTTGTTACAGATGTTTCTCCTTTTTCCCTCCTAGACACCCTCCTCCCCATCATACCCCCCCACACACCTCTAGCATTGTTGTCTATGTCCATTGGTTATGCATGTATGCATATAAGTTCTTTGGTTCATCTCATTCATCCCTCCCCGCCCTCCTACTCTGAGGTTTGTCAGTCTGAACAATACTAATTTCTATGTCTCTGGGATTATTTGGTTCAAGCCCACCTTGTTCATTATATTCCACAAATAAGTGAAATCATGTGATATTTGTCTGCATGGTGCAGACTCCAAAGATCAGCCATATATGCAAGTTTACATTTTTTCATGTATTTTCTGAGCATGTTTCTGTCCCTAAGCACATACTTTGCACTCCAGATTTTATAATATATGTGGTAGCCCATAAAGCCCTGGTTCTCAAAAAAAAAAAAAAAAATCTTCCTTGTCAGCCTCTTACTTTTCAGACTTTTCAGTCTGTGTGATGCTTACTTTTTCTTCCATCTTTTGCCCCAGTCATTTATGGTATGCATGTATTTTTGTAAAAAAATATCTTTATTAATTTTTTGAGAGAGCAGGACACTAATCAGTTGCCTTCTGCACACCCCTTACCAGGGATCAAGCCCATAATCCGGGCATGTGCCCTGACTGGGAATCAAACCAACAACCTTTTTGTTCACAGGAGGATGCTCAACCAAGTGAGTCAAACCGGCCAGGGTTATTGCATATCTTTAATGTTTTAATTAGACACTGACCAGAGAGCACTCCAGTCTGAGGGAGATGAAACAAAAATCAACTTTTGTACCATCCTTTTGATAACTGCCAGAAAAGTCAAAATCACAACCACAATTTTTTGAGAAAAAATGTATTTAATCCCCTAGCACTGGCCAGCCACACCATACATGTAGTCTTGTCTACACAGCTACCGCTGAAATAGAGAATTGAAAATGGGAGGTGGATAAGCAAATATATTATAACATTTTTGTATTGTAATTTAACTATTTCTTCATTCTGTATTTTCTTCCTTCTCCCTGGTTATTGTAAATATTTGTTTAGATTTGAGAGATTTGAAATAATTGATTCTGTCAGTTTTTTAAGCTTATTGGTTGCTTTATTGGAGTAAGCAATTGTTAATGCTTCTGTCATTTTTATAACATCACTTTTCTTTATTTTTTATCATATGTACATTAGTTATTAATGGCAGTTGTATTTGAATTCATTCTCATTGTTACACATCAGAACATTGCAAACAAAGCTATAAAATAACTTGACCACCAAAACTGATCTTGGGCCTTTCACCACCATACTGCTGTTTCATCAAAGAAAACATCTTTATTTTTAATAGTTTTACAAATTTTGTATCATATATGTAGGTTGTATCATATTATGTGAATTATTTTACATGTTAATTTTTTAAATTCAATTTTAATTTAATTTATTTTACTTTTATCATTTATTTTTATTTGATTGTATTTCCCATTATCCTCTCTCTGCAGTGACTTTTTCTTCTCTTTTAATTTCTATAACACTAAGCCATATATTTATTTTATAATGACTAAAGATGCTAATTTTAACATAAAACATTTAAATGATTAATTAAACCATTAGAAGACTGATTACATACACACAAATAGCTGTGGTACATTTACATAGTGGAATACTATGTGGCCATAAAACAAAAAAGGAACTCTTACCCTTTGTCACAGCATGGATGGACTTGGAGATTATTATGTTAAGTGAAATAAACCAGTCAGAGAAAGACATGTATCACATGATCTCACTTATATGTGGAATCTAAAGAACAAAATAAACTGACAATAAATTAGGACCATAGGCATGGATACATGGAACAGACTGACAGATCTCAGAGTGGTGGGACATAGAGGGGATGGGAAGAGATTAGCCAAAGAACATACATGTATATATGCATAGCCAATGGACACAGACAACAAAGCATGGCGGTGGGAGGAGGGCTGGGGAAAAGGGAGAAAAGAAGGAGAATGAGGGACATCTGTAATAGTGTTACAATAAAAAATTATAAAGTTCCACACAAAGAAACAGTATTGTGAAAATTATGTTTTTATGATGATTACGTACATAATAAGAAATCTTCCTCTAAAGTATTCAATTGTAGCTCCACATATTTGCTTAAGTTTTATATTGACAGATTTGAATTTTTGGAGTCTAACTTGGTAATTTGAACGTGGTACATTCACATTTTTGTGTAATTCAACTTTGTTTTTTTAGAAAGATACCCATAGCGTTACATATAGATCTGGTACACTATGCCTACTTTTAATTCATATTACTCATTGCTACACAACTTCATTCTCAATTTCTCCACCTCAAGTTTTAGAAATTCTGGAAGAAAAAATATGAGAACTGAGAGTAGTAACTAAGATTCAAGAAACGAATTCTCAGGAGAGAAAGTTGAAAGGTGCCAGCATGACAAGTTATCAAGGTGATCCACTTTCCCTTTTTTAAAAAAAAAGATAGGACCATTAATCCTCTTGATCAGCTCTTCTTTGATTCAAATTTATTCATCTAACTGCTCTCTTAGCTGGAAATAATGTGTTTTTTTTTTTTTGAATCACCACAACATTATGTTCCTTTTTCATTTGTAACAATACATATATGTGACAGAATGTATAAAAAACACATACAAAATATATGAAGAGCTCTTATACATAAAATGTAAACAGACAAACCCAAAACATAAAAATATGTTACAAGATATGAACAAACAGTTCATAAAAGAAGATATCTAAATTGACATTGAACACAGGAAAAGTTGCATAGGAGAAAGTGAACCATGTCATTAGTTACCCAGTAAAAACAATGAATACTTACTGCATAATATGATACTATAACCCAGTGAGTAAAATCCTGTAAAAATTCATTGTTCTATAGTGATAATAGACAAATAGATAGATTAGATAGATAGATGATAGATGATAGATAGATAGATAGATAGATAGATAGATAGATAGATAAACAGAATACAGAATAGGAGAATGTTATTTATAGTAAAATGCCAACTAATAAATAGGTTTACTTGTACAAGCATCATTTTATGTAGTTGTACCACCTTGCCCTAAAGCTATAAGTTTTAAACTGAAGCCTATAAGAATGGTATTCTCACACACTACTTTGAATTATTTATATAAAGCAGTGGTTAGCAGATGTGTTAATTAATTTGATGGGGGGGGGGGGGGGAAGCCTTTCACAGTGTATATGTGTATGCAATCATCATGCTGCTCATATGAAAGATCTTATAATTTTGTCAATTATACCTCAGTAAATCTGAAAAATAAGCAGTGGTAAGCTACTCAGTTCTTATTATATAGATCACCACATAATATCGGTAAGAATAAAAAAAAAACCTTTCATTTAAGATTATTCCCTTAAATGTAATAATTTATCATCATTTATAGAATCTAATTAGGCTTGACCATTCTTTCTCTTGAAGATATCTTAGTTTATAGGAAAATAATTATTTTCTCTTGCTTGTAGATATAACACGAGGATCACACTTAGCTAAAACATTTATTAAAAGTTGCACATTTATATGTCTATATCTCATTCTTATATGACTATGAGAATATTGATATTTCCCTATTATCTTTGATATTAGCATTTGCTTTTTACACCTCATTTGTCTACGTTATTCCTTGTACTTCACTAAAGATTCTTGCATCCTGCTTTTTTCCCTAAATCTTAATAATTGCAGTGAAATATTTATAAATTACAATTACTGTCTATCTTTCTCTTTAAATTTATAACAGCTTTATTGATTTATAATTGACATAACACAAACAATACATATTTAAATTATATAATTAAATGTTTTGATAAATGTGAAAATAAACACCAGAATCAAGACAATGACCATATTCATCATCCCCAAATTTTTCTTGTGCATTTTCATAGTCCCATCTCCAATATTCACCCTTTCTATCATCTCTGTCTCCAGCTAAACATTGATCTACATTTTGTCACTATTCATTAGATTTTATTTTCTTGAATTGTACATAAATGGAATCATACAGTTTGTGCTTTATGTTTTCTGGCCTCTTTCACTCAGCATAAGTATTTTGAGATTTATTTATGTTGTGGTGTGTGTGTGTGAATAATCCATTAGTTTTCATTGTTGTGTTATGTTCCATTGTTTGGCTATACCATGATTTATTTAACTATGCATCTGTTGATAAACATTTGGGTTGGTTACACTTTGGGGGTATTATAAATAAAGCTGATAGAACATTTGTGCTCAGATCTTTGTATGGACATACGCTTTCATTTCTTTTGAATACATACCTAGGAATGTAATTGCCAGATAATATGGAAGATTTATGCTGAACATTTTATAAAACTATCAAAGTGTTTTCCAAAATTTTGGTGGCACTTACTTTTATTTATTTATTTATTTATTTATTTATTTATTTATTTATTTATTATTTATCCGTTTTAATTAGATTAATTGGGGTAGTGCTTATTAACAAGATTATGCAGGTTCAGGTGTGCATTTTTACAACATATCATCTGTGTGTTATTATTGTGTATTTACCTCCCCAGGTCAAGTCTCCCTCCATCATCATTTGTCCTCCTTATACCCTTCTCCACCTCCTTCCACTGCCCCCTAACCCCTGGTAAGCACCACACTATTGTCCATGTCTATGAGTTTTTTTTTTTCTCTCTCTCTCTTTTCTATGGTATCTTAATTACCATAAACAATGAATGAGATTTCAGAATTTTACATTCTCCCAGCACTTCTTGTGGTCAAGGTTTTCATTATTTTAGCCATTTTGATATGTGAAAAGTAGTGTTTCATTGTGATTTTATGTGCATTTTTCTAATGACAGAAAATATTGAGTATCTTTTCATGTGTTTATAGGACATTTGTATATCATTTTTGGTGTACATCTTTGGTGAATTTAATTGGATTACATGTATTGAGAGTTTACTTTGTTGGATGCTTGATATGTTTATATGTCTATTATTGCCTTTCGGCATTGTTCTAAGATTCAGTTAAGTTACTAGGAAACAGGTTGTTTTTTCTGTTCTTTCTTTTTAAATGTGTGAGGTTAGATTAGAGAAGTACAGTCAAAGACTATTCTCTACTTCTGGTGCAAGATTCTTCTGATACTTTACCCAGTGCTATATAAACCATGGAATTTTCCAGATTGTAGAGAATGCATCATTTCTGCCTTTGTGTGAGCACCGAATACCATTAACTCTAATTTTCCCAGTACCCTTGAATAGTTTCCTTACATGCATATCTTGGTGAACATTCAAATTAAGACTTTAGGGAGGCCCTCTGGAGTTCTTTGGGGTTCTCTTTCTGTGTCTATCTTTTCTTTGGTAATCAGCCTCAAGAACTCCAGAGGCTTTGGTTATCTCAGAACATTAATTCTGTCTCCTTAACTTAGGAAGTTCGCTGGGCTTTGCCTGGAATCTCCCTCCCTGAGCTATTGCTTGGAATATAGTTCTAAACTTGGGCAATCATAGGATTTACCACATTTTCAATTTCTCAGAAATTACTGTCATTTGATGCCTGCTCCCCAGTGTCTTGAAAATCATTGCTTCAAATATTTTGACCTGTTTTTTTTTATCAGTCTGGTGGGAAAATCTGGTCCCTGTTATTTCATCTGGGTTGGAAGTGAAGATAATTTTTATCTTTCTTTGTATGCTGTTTAACAAATAACCTTTTTTGTTCTGTGTTATATATCCTAGTAATATTACTTTATTTACTTTATCATGTCAAAAAATATAAACAATTTATCATATTTAATTTAAAATCTAGATATTTTTAGATTTGCCTATTTTGGAAACAAAATAGAATAATTAGTATCAACACTTGTTTAAAATGTTCATTTTATTCAATAATATTTATTTCAAGTTAATACTGCTAATTCTAAGGATTTTCACCATAACTGATCACTTTGTCTGGTGAATGACTAAACTCTTTCAAGGTACCACTCATTAATCAATGTGGTAACCAGATAACTTTGAGAAGGAATTTCTCACTTTGGAACTCTCTGGAGATTCATTTATTGAATTTAGAATAATCTGCAATTAGATTTAATTTTTGGGCCAGGATACAAATGCAGCCTATTAAAACATAACCATTTTTTCTTTTTTTTTAAAGAAATATTTCAGCAGCTTTTGATTCTTGGTCATTAGAAGGTAGTGTGTGTGTGTGTGTGTGTGTGTGAGCATTTAATTATATTTAGATATATCTTTATGGTTGAAAGGATTACAGATGTCCGTACTTTTTCTCCCATTGACACCCTCCTCCCCGCTCCCACCCACACCTCCTGCCTTCACCTCATTGTTGTTAGTGTCTATTAGTTATGCCTATATGCACATAAGGTCTTTGGTTTTTCTCTTCTCATCCTCCACTCCCTTCCCTCTGAGGTTAGTCAGTCTGTTCTCTTCTATGTCTCTTGATCTATTTTGTTTGACAGCTTATTGTGTTCATTATAGTCCACAAATAAGTGAGATCATGTGATGCTTGTCTTTCTCTGACTGGCTTAATTCTATTAACATAATATTCTCCAGGTCCTTCCATGTTGATTCAAAGGTAAGTCTTCCTAACAGTTGCATAGTACTCCATTGTGTAAAGGTACCACAGCATTTTTATCCAGTCATCTACTGATGGGCACTTTGGCTTTTTTCGGATCTCATCTATTGTAAATAGTGCTGCTATGAACACAAGGGTGCATCTATTCTTTCCAAATGGTATTTCAAGCTTCTTAGAAAATAGTCCTAGTAGTGGAATCACTGGGTCAAATGGAAGATCCATTTTTAACTTTTTGAGAAAACATCATATTGTTTTCCATAGTGGCTGCACCAGTCTGCATTCCCACCAGCAGTTTACTAGAGTCCCCTTTTCTCCACACCCTCGCCAACACTTGTTGTTTGATGATTTGTTGATGGCGGCCATTCTGACAGGTATGAGGTGATACCTCATTGTTGTTTTAATTTGCATCTCTTTGATGATTAGTGATGTGGAGCATTTCTTCATATGACTCTTGGCCATTTGTATGTCCTGTTTGGGGAGGTGTCTATTTAGCCCTCTGACCATTTTTTAATTGGGTTCTTTGTCTTCCTTTTGTTGACTTGTATGAGCACTCTATATATATATTGGAAATTCACCCCTTATCTGATATATCATTGACAATTATGCTCTCCCATACAGTGGGTTGCCTTTCCATTTTGATGACTGTATCTTGTGCTGTGCAGAAGCTTTTGAGTTTGATGTAATCCCATGTGTTCATTTTCATCTTTGTTTCTGTTGCCTTAGATTATGTATCAGTAAAAATTCTGCTGTGTATGCTGTCTGAAATTTTGTTGCCTACATTTTCTTCTAGGATTTTTATGAATTCATGAGTCACATTTAAGTCTTTTTATCTATTTTGAGTTTATTCTTATGTAGGGTATAAGTTGATGGTCTAGTTTTTGTTTTTTGTTTTTTGTTTGTTTGTTTGTTTGTTTGTTTTGGGTATGTAGCTGTCCAATGTTCCCAACACATTTATTAAAGTGGCTTTATTTACTCCACTGTATGCTCTTGCCCCCTTTGTCAAATATTAATTGAGTATATTGTCTTGGTTCAATTTCTGGGTTCACTGTTCTGTTCCACTGGTCTATATGCCTGTTCTTGTGCCAGTACCAGGCTGTTTTGAATACAGTGGCTTTAGAGTAAAACCTGAAATGTGGTAATGAGATTCCGACTACTTTGTTCTTCTTTTTCAAGATTGTTGTGGCTATTCGAGGTCTTCTTTGGTTCCATATGAACTTTGAAGTATTTGTTCTAATTCTGTGAAGTATGTCGTTGGTATTTTGATGGGGATTGCATTAAATCTATAGATTACTTTGCATAGTATGGTCATTTTAATGATGTTAATTCTTCTAATACATGATCACGGTATGTGCTTCCGATTTTTTATATCTTCCTCTATTTATTTTTCAATGACCTCTAATTTTCTGCAAATAGGCCCTTTATTGATTTGGTTAAGTTTATTCCTAGGTATCTTAATTTTTTTTGGCACAATGGTAAATGGGATTGTTTTTTTAGTTTCTCTTTCTATGAGATCATCCTTGGTGTATAAGAACACCACCTATTTCTTGACATTAATTTTGTATCCTACTACTTTGCCAAATTGATTTATTAAGTCTAGTAAATTTTTGACGGAGTTTTTGGGGTTTTCTACATATAGTATCATGTCATCTGTGAATAATGACAGTTTCACTTCCTCCTTTCCAATTAGGATACCTTTTAATTTTTCTTCCTGTCTGATTGCTGTGGCTAAGACTTCCAGTACTATGTTAAATAAGACTGGTGAAAGTAGGCATCCTTGTGTTGTTCCTGTTCTCAAGGGAAATGCTTTTAATGTTTGCCCATTGAGTATGATGTTGGCTGTAGGTCTTCATATATGGCCTTTATTATGTTGAAATATGATTCCTCTATTCCCACATTGCTGAGCGTTTTTATCAGAAATGGATGCTGGATTTTGTCGAAGGCTTGTTCAGCATCTATTGATATGATCATGTGGTTTTTATACTTCATTTCATTTTTGTGGTGTATCACATTTATTGATTTGCAAATATTGTGCCAGCCTTGCATCCCTGGGATGAATTCCACTTGGTCATGTTGAATCATTTTTTAATGTATTGCTGGATCTGATTTGCTAGTATTTTGTTTCGTGTTTTGGCTTCTATGTTCATCAGAAATGTTCGCCTGTATTTTTTTTTTTTCTTTGTAATGTCTTTTTCTGGTTTTGGAATTAGAATTATGCTGACCTCATAAAACAAGTTTGGAAGTTTTTCTTCTACTTGAATTTTTTGAAATAGTTTGAGGAGAATTGGTGTTAGGTTTTTTTTAAATATTCGGTAAAACTCCCCCGTGAAGCCATCCGGGCCTGTGGTTTTGTTTGCTGGGAGAGTCTTGATTACATTTTCAATTTCCTTAGTTATTATTTGTCTGTTCAAGTTTTCTATCTCTTCCCAGTCCAGTTTTGGAAGACTCTGTGTTTCTAGAAATTTGCCCGTTTTGCTTAGATTGTTGAATTTGTTGCCATAAAATTGTATGTAATATCTTTTAACAATCCTTTGTATTTCTGTGGTGTCAGTTGTTACTTCTCCTCTTTCATTTCTAATTTTGAGTATATGGGTTTTCTGTCTTTGTTTCTTCATGAGTCTGTCTAAGGGCCCATCAATCTTGTTTATCTTTATGAAAAACCAGCTCTTTTTTTCATTGATCCTTTTAATTTTTTTTGGTCTCTATGTCATTTATTTCTGCTCTGATCTTTATTATTTCCTTCCTTCTACTTGCTCTGGGGCTTTCTTTTTGTTTGCTTTCTAATTCTTTAAGTTGTGAGGTTAGACAGTCAATTAGAAATTTTTCTTGTTTTTTGAGGTAGGCCTGTAGTGCTATGAACTTCCCTCTCAGAACTGCTTTCGCTGCATCCCATACATTTTGTGTTGTTGTGTGTTCATTTTCATTGGTATCCAGGAAGTTTTTAATTTCGTCCTTGATCTCCTCGGTGACCCATTCATTGTTTAATAACATGCTATTTAGCCTCCATGTGTTGAAATGTCTTTGCATGTTCTTGTTGCAATTGATTTCTAGTTTCATGCCATTGTGATCTGAGAAGATGCTTGATATGATTTCAATCTTCTGGAACTTGTAGAGATTTAGTTTGTGTCCTATCATGTGGTCTATCTTTGAGAATGTCCCATGTGCACTTGAGAAGAATGTGTATTCTGTAGTTTTGGGGTGTAATTCTCTGTAGATATCTATTAAATCCATTTGGTCTAGTGCTTCATTTAGAGTCTCTGTTTCCTTGCTAATTTTTTGCCTAGAGGATCTATCCAGTGCTGTCAACGGGGTGTTGAAGTCCCCTGCTATGATTGTATTGTTGACGATTTCTCCTTGGAAGTCCTCCAGAAGATTTTTAATATATTTTGGTGATCCTATATTGGGTGCATATTTGTTTATCAAGGTTATATCTTCCTGTTGGATAGATCCTTTCAATATTATGTAGTGGCCGTCTTTGTCTCTAGTTATGGTCTTCATTTTGAAATCTATTTTATCAGATATGAGAATTGCTACCCCAGCTTTTTTTTGCTTTCCATTTGCTTGGAAAATTTTTTTTCCATCCCTTCACTTTCAACCTATGTGAGTCTTTTGTTGAGAGGTGGGTCTCTTGTAAACAACATATAGATGAGTCATGCTTTCTTATCCAATCAGCTACTCTGTGTCTCTTTATGGGAGCATTCAATCCATTTACGTTTAAGGTGATTATTGATATGTACTTATTTATTGCCATTTTTGTTTAGTGTGGTTCTATTTTTCTTCCCATTTCTACTGCTAATTACAGCAGTCCTTTTAACATTTCTTGCAGTGCTGGTTTGGTGCTAATGTATTCCCTTAGCTTTTTTTGTCTGGGAAGCTCTTTATTTGATCTTCTGTTTTGAATGATAGCCTTGCTGGGTAAAGTAGTCTTGGATTCAGATTCTTGTTTTTCATGACTTTGATTACTTCATGCCATTCTCTTCTGGCCTGTAGTGTTTCTTGTGAGAAGTCAGCTGAGAGCCTTATGGGGTTCCCTTTGTAGGTAACCTGTTGCTTATCTCTTGCTGCTTTTAGGATTCTCTCTTTGTCTTTAATTTGTGGCATTTTAATTACTATGTGTCTTGGTGTGGGCCTGTTTGAGTTCTTCTTACTTGGGACTCTCTGTGCTTCTTGAACTTGAATGCCTTCTTCCTTCACCAAATTAGGGAAGTTTTCTCTCACTATTTTTTTGAATATATTCTCTATCCCTTGCTCCTTTTCTTCTTCTTCGGGGACTCCTATGATGCGAATATTATTACGTTTCCAGTTGTCCCATAGTTCTCTTAAGTTGTCTTCCTGTTTTTTAATAGTTTTTTCCTTTTGTTTTTCTGATTGGTTGATTTTTTCTACCCTGTCTTCTAATTCACTGATCCGGTCCTCAGCTTCCCCTACTCTGCTTTTTAAACCTTCCAATGTGTTTTTCATTTCGGATATGTCATTTTTTATCTCTTCTTGTTGGTTTTTAATTTCCAATTGGCTTATTTTCAGTGTCTCTATGTCCTTACTCATGCTGTTCAGCTTCCTCAAGATCATGGCTCTGAATTCTAACTCTGTTAACATGCCTAATTGCTCCATATTGATCTCATCTTCGGTGGAGGTGTCTTGCTCTTTCATTTGGCTTCTGTTTCTGTGTTTCACCATTTTGGCTATCACTGTGGGCTTTAGAGCCTGTCAAGTTCTCCCTGTGGGTGTTGGTGTTCTGCTGTTTGTGGCTCCCTCTCCTGTGTTTAGATGAGCGAGGAAGGACCCACGTTGAACACCACTGTCAAGTCTTACTTTCCTGGTTAAAGTTGCCAGCCCAGGAAACTACTGTTATCCTCTAGCTTTTTGCCTGGAGGCTAGCAGTCTAGGTTAATTGATGAGTTTTGGGTTGTCAGTTGATTGAAAAACTCCCTCTGGTGCTCAGCCAAGGGGCTTTCAGGAGGGTGGGGCAGATGCTGGTTGTTAGTGAGCCTCAATTAGCACTTCAATGGCCCACAGGGTGGGGTTGGATCTCCGAGGGAGGGGCTGCTGCCTCTCTCAGAGCCCTGGGAAGGAGCAATGTGGCCACTTTCCTGAGTGGCTGCACTCAGCCAAAGCTCTGAGCGCCCTCCAAACCCCAAGTGTCCCGACACAGTTCCAGTCCAGTCCGCCCTCCCTCCGCCGGAGCCCAAGGTGAGTGGCTGTGGCTGTTTCAGCCTCTGTCCCGGCTGCGCTGTGGGGCCGCCTGGGAGTGTGACCCAAGGGCGCCGCTCCCAGCTGAGGCCGCTGCCGAGCTGCCGACGTGGGCTCCCAGCCCCGTCTCGCGCCTTCGCCCGCCTACCGGGATCGAGTCGGTGTCCCTCGTTGTATGGTCCTCGCAAGCTGCTTTTCTTTTGGTTTTTCCCGTCGATTTGTCTGTGTTATAGTTGTAATTCCAGTTTGGTTCTGGGAGACGGTCTGTGTAGCTCCCTTCACTCCGCCGCCATTTTTCGGTTCCCCCTTGCCTGTATATTTTAAAAGCAGTTTAAATACTTATCTATATATGTCATTGATTGTTTATGTGTGTTACTATTTTATCTGAGCTTCTTAACAAAATAGTCTGGTGTTTGTTATTAATTTAATTTTTTTTCATATCTATTCCTCAAGTATTTTTTTTTCCATTCTCCCCGTCTTCCTCTTCAGGGATTCCAATGGTCCAGCTTGTAGTTCCACAGCTTTTGGATGATCTGTTCTCTCTCTCTCTTTCAATCTTTTTTTTTTTTTTTTTTTTTTTTTGGTTTAGGTTTAGGTTATTTTTACAGACCTATCTTCAAGTTAGGTTTTTGGTGTAGGTTATTTTTACAGACCTATCTTCAAGTTAATTAATTATTTCTTTGACTGTATTAAATCTACTAATATGTCTGTCAAATCATTCTTTATCTAGGATACTGTGTTTTTTTATTTCTTATATTTCTATATACAGGTTACTTTGAATTATATTAACATTATAAAAGTTGTACATTTTTAGTGTTGAAAACACAAAAAAAATACATTAAAGATAACTATATTTAAAAATAAGAAAGAATGCAATCTAAATTATGTTAATTACACTAAAAGTATTTTAGGAAAATACACCAAAATAATAAGAGTGTTTATTTCTTGGTAGTGGTTAATTTTTGTCTTTTAAAAATGTACAACATAAAAATGCATTAACATAAGTGAGTCTAAATTGTTTATGCAGATATTGAAGCATATGAATCATGTACATTCACAGGTATTTTATGAATAATAGTAAGAAGAGGCTTGTTGCAGATAATACTTACCAATTGTAAATTATTCATCTTGCTCAATTTTAGAAAAGTAATTTAATATGAATTTCTACAATGCAGAAAATCACTTCTTTAGTATTTTGACAGTAAAATAGTTAATATTCTTCTGCAATTTTACTTTTGTGGAATATTTAGAAATAAAGTTTTTGTTTATAAATTTTCTTGGCAGAATGTAATGATTGTTGACAAATACTAGAACACAAAATCATTTGCTTTTTTTAATAGTCAAAAACATATGAAGGGATTCTAAGTGTTTGGGTGAATATTTTAGAATAAGTAATTCACTTTCCAAAAATATACAAAAATCAGTTCAGACCACAAGTGAATCTTGTAAATCTCAAATGGCATGCTCAGTTTAAGGCAAAGACCACACAACTCTCAGTACTTCTGTGACCAGCTAAGCAACATCATGGTGCACAGCCTATTTTTCTTGCTCACTTTCTGTGATAGGCAGAATTCTAAGACAATTCCCTCTCAAAGATCACCAGGTTTGTCAACAGGTATACACATACTTTCTTTTGTTATCCAATGAAACACTATTCTAGGTAGTGCTGTAAAGGGATTTTGCAGATTAAATTAAGGTGCCAAATCAAATGACCTTAAGATAGGGAGGTTATCCAGGTGGGCCTAACCTAAACTCATCATTCCACTAAAAGCAGAGTGTCCAGCTAATGACAAGAGGTGCATTCTTCCTCTTCTGGGAATATTTCACACATTCATATTTTTATCTTCTTTGTAGGACCACATGGCAAGATACTGTGGGAATCTTCTAGGAGCTTAGAGTTACCTCTGCTGGCAGCTAGAAGGAAAACAGGAGCCTCTGTTTTACAATCTACAAGGAAGTAAATTCTGCCACCCAGTGAGCTTGGGATAGCACTCTGAGCCAACATTAAAGTTGCAGCTCTAGATGACACCTTGATAATAGTTTTGTACGATCTTGAGAAGAGTATCCATCACATGCAGACTTCTGGCTTACAAAATCTGTGAGATTAAAAAAAACAACAACAACAATAACTGTGTGGTTTTAAACTGCTAAATTTGTGGCATTGTGTTTCATAGCAATAGGAAACTAATATACAATTGAAGATGTAAGGCTTCCCAGTTACTTATTATTTCCCATATCCTTTTCTCTGTAATACTCTGATTATAATTTCTAATCAAAATTTATAATCCCCCCTTATCTTTCTGACTTTTACATTGTGTTTCCTGGAAACCCAGATCTACTACATTTCAAGAGATCTTTATATTTTAAATATCTTCACTGAAAAATTCTTTCTATCTCTTTGCCTTAACTAAAACAGGCTCATTCACAGGGACACTTTTACCTATAGTTTCATTAAGGGAGGGTCCTTATTCTATCATACACTCTGAAGCTTCAAGGTGAGGAGTTGGAAATAATAGCAATAATAGAGAAATTTTACTAAAGGTTTATTATGTGTCAGGTACTAGTCTAAAAACTTTGTGCCAGCAAATGTTATCTACTCAATAATATTTATTTCAGGTTTTCCTACTAGTAAAACACCAATATCACTAGGAGAACAAAGTTCTTAATGGAAATCAATATTTCTCAACTTCCCTTGCAGCCAGGTGGCCACACGACAGAATTCTGGTTAACAAGATATAAGAGAAAGTTGGGTTGGACTTCCTAGAAAAGTTCTTTAGAAATGAAGAAGATTCCACTGGCATGCATTTTTTTTCCTACTTGCCCTTCTCTCTCCTTGGCTGAAATGTAGTTGCATTGCATTTTTTGGCAGAGAGTTTAAAGGAAAGGAGACATTTTACAAGCATGAAGATTAGATCCGCTTCCAAAGACTAGTGGAACTCAAAAACAGATGGAGATTTAAAGCACTGATGATAACATGGAATCACTACGCCAGTCCTGTATTCCTGAATTGTCTACCTGTAAGTTTGTACTTTTGTAAAAACAAAACAAAAGAAAAACCTGTTTGGTGATGTTATTTATTTACAATTTATTTATTTATTTATTTATTTATTTATTTATTTATTTATTTATTTATTTATTTAAATCTAATGGGGTAACATTGGTTAATAACATCATATATATTTCAGGTGTACTATTCTATAATACAAATATATATATTGAACTGTGCACTCACCACCCAGTCTAGTCTTCATCAGTCACCATATATTTGACTTTTTCATGCTCTTCATCCACCACCATCCCCCTTTCCCCTTTGGTAATCCCCATACGGTTGCCTGTGTCTATGAACTTGCTTGTTTGTTGATTTCCGTTTTATATTTCACCTATAAGTATAGTCATATTATTCTTGTCTTTTTCCATCTGACTTATTTCACTTAGCATGATACACTGAAGATTCTTCCATATGGCAACAAATGGTAATATTTCATCCTTTTTAGAGGTGAGTAGTATTCCATTGTATATATGTACCACTTGCTTATTCAGTCATCTACTGAAGGATACTTAATGTCTTGGATATTGTGAATAATGCTGCAATGAACATAGGAGTATTTATATATTTATGAATAAGTGCTTTTAAATTTTTCATGTAGATACCCAGAAGAGGGATTTCAGGGTCATATAGTAGATCTATTCTTAATTTTTTGCGGAATCTCCATATTGTTTTCCATAGAGGATGCACCAGTTTACATTCCCACCAGCAGTGTATGAGAGTTCCCTTCTCTCCATATCCTAACACTTTGTATTTCTAGTCTTGCTGATAATTGCCACTCTAGAAGATGGGAGGTGGTATTTCATCGTCATTTTAATTTACATTTCCCTTATAGCTAGTGAGGTTGAGCATTGTTATATAAATCTGTTGGACATCTATATGTCTTCTTGGGAAAAGTGTCTGTTCAGGACTTCTGTCCATTTATTAAACTGGATTTAGTTCATTTGTTGTTGACTTGTATGAGTTTTTGTATATTTTGCATATTAGCTCCTTATCAGAGTATAGTTTGCAAATATCTTCTCCCTTTCAGTTGGTTGCCTTAATATTTTGTTGATTTTTTTTTTCTGTGCAGAAGCTTTTTAGTTTGATATAGTGCCATTCCTTTAGTTTTGCTTTTACTTCCCTTGCATTTGGTCTCTAGTTCAAAAAAATTCCTCTGAGACCAAGGTCAATAAGTTTAATGCCTATTTTATTTTAAGTGTTTTGTTTCATGCCTTATATTTGTTTTTAATCCATTTTCAGTTAATTTTTGAGTATGGTGTCAGATAGCAGTCTAGTTTTATTATTTTGTATGTGGCTTTTCAATTTTCCCAACACCATCATTAAAGAGCCTTTCCTTTTTCCATTGTATGTTTTTGGATCCTTTTCAAAAATGTATTTGCCCATATATGTGTAGGTTTATTTCTGGGCTCTTATTTATATTCTATTGATATCTATTTCTATTTTTCTGCCAATATCATAGTTTTGATTATTGTAGCTTTGCAGTCTAATTTGAAGTCAGGGAGTGTGATATCACCAGCTTTGATCTTTTTCCTCAGGATTGTGTTAGCTATTCATGGTTTTTGCGGATCCTACAAATTTGAATATTATTTTGTTCCATTTCTTTGAAAAAATGCCATTGGGATTGCATTACAGCTGTATATTGCTTTAAGCAATATGGCTATTTTAGCTACATTAATTCCTCCAGTCCATGAACACAGAATATCTTTCATTTTTTTGTGTCTTCTTCAATTATTTTCAATAATGTCTTATAGTTTTCAGTGTAAAATCCTTCACTTCCTTTGTTAAGTTTATTCCTAGACTTTTTATCCTTTTTTTTTTTTTTTTTGCAATTGTAAATGGGATTGTTTTCTTCATTTCTTTTTCCAATATTTCATCTATTGCATTCTTATATACTATATTTCTTTAAATTAGGTTTTCTGTTACATGTCACTGGGCCTGTTCTTAACTGATACAACATATTTTACATTAATTAATTAAATAAACTAATACAATAACACTATATAGTGAATGGAATTATTATTCTTATTTTAGTAATGAAGAAACAAGTATATAGAGTATATGTAATTTTTGCAATGTTACACAGCTATGAAAGAAGCCATCATTTGAACATAAGCAATATGGTTTCATATTCCACAGTCTCAATCCCAATGCCATACTGTCTTAGTTCCATGGTAACGGTTCCAAATCAGTAGTTTTCCACCATCATGAAAATGCCTACTTTTTTTAGTTTTATGCAATTTGGCTATATTAACCTACATATAGCAACATTACTGTCATATACTCAGCTCCTAAATTACCCACATTTATTGAAGACTTTGACATGTTTTGTGATCTTTATCCCCAGCACAGGCCTGGTCATTTACTAAATTCTTTTTGTTTTAAGAACTTCACTACAACATTATAGACATGCATTTACCAAATCCAATGAATATATTGTACATCTAGTAAAATTCTACAGTGGCACTATCTCTGAAATTATAAATATATATATTTTATTGTGTGACCACAATGTTCTGCCCATATATTCTCTCATTTATTGTCTCCCAATATCCTTATTCCTCTAATTTAGGTCACTTAAACCTTGTACTTTCCTCCTACCTGTCAAGTATCCATCCCTTTACAATGTATTATCACATTCGACCTAGATTCCTCTACTTAAAAATTTTTTTTCTTTATTGATTTTAGAGAGAAAGGAAGGGAGAGGGAGAGAGAGAGAGAGAGAAACACTGATGAGAAAGAACATGGATTGACTGCCTACTGCACACACTGGGGATTTAGCCTACAACCTGGGCCCTGACCAGAAATCAAACAAGCGACCTCTTGGTGCATGGATTGACACTCAACCACTGAGCCAAACCGGCCAAGCTAGATTCTTCTACTTACCTTTCAGTCACTTCTGTGCCAATATAATCAACTCCATAGCTTATATCCTATTGTCCCTGCACATATCAACTCCTGCAGTCTTTCACTGCCTATATACAGGCTGGTGATAAGTAACAGAAAAAAAGTATACTACTAAGAAGGAGAACAAATATAATTCTATAGTCTAGAAACTTATCTTTGACTTTTTTTTCTCCATAATAAATCTTTTAAACTGTCTCCAATTTTCTTAAAATTCCAAACTTTTTGTTACTTTATCACTTTTACCAAACGCCTTTCTTTCTACAACAGATAAAAACTGAATACACAAATCGAGTATTTCCCTCTATCAAAGCTATTTATATACCCCATCCTAATGTTGCCAAACTAAAGAATTTTAATTAGACTCTTAAAAATCTCTGCTGTAGAAGTGGCAGTGTAGACTTCCGGTCAAGATGGCAGTGTAGGTAAACGTGGTACTTGCCTCCTCCCACAACCACATCAAAATTATAATAAAACTACAGCACAACTATCCTTCAGAACTGCCTGAAATCAAGCTGCATAGAAGTCCTACAACTATGAAATTAAAGAAGCAGCCACATCGAGACTTCTAGGAGAGGCGGAGGCACGAATGGGCTGGTCCCACACTCACGTGTGGAGGAAAAAACCAGGAGGACATCTCAGCTGGGAAGGTCCTCCCTGAGGAATGAGGGGTCATTATCTCACACCAGGTGCCCAGCTCAGGGTTCCAGTGCCAGGTAGAGAAGTCCCCATAACATCTGGCTGTAAAAACCAGCGGGAACTGAGGCTGAGGCTTCTGGAGCCCAAGGCAGCTCCTCTTAAAGGGCCCGAGCTTAGACTTGCTCATAGACTTACTCAGATTTGCTCCTTCTAAGCTCTGAGAGGAGGCAGCTTGAAAGGCACCAGATACATATAGGGAAGAACTGAGCTGTTTGGCCTTGGGACAAGGGCTGGAAAGGCAGCTTTCTCTTAGACAAACATGCTGGTGGAGGCCATGGTTCCTTTGGTGAGCTCTTCCCCCACAGGCTGGCAGACAGTTGCCATATCTTGGAGTCCAGCAACCAGGCTTACACTGTTTGTCCTGCGTGGTTATTCCCTAAGGCCCTGCCTGTTGTGGCATGACAGAGTCAAAGAAAGACCACTAGAAAATTAAAGTCCAAATAAAAGCTTTTAGCCGGCCAGTGTCTGATTCTGAACACCCTTGTGACAGAGTCTTCGAAATCAGCCCTGATATGCTTTATTACATGCCTTTTATACCTTAAACAAAATAGGATCTTCTTGATATAATGCCCAGGGTCACAGCAATGTTGTATAGAATTAGCCTTATGGATAACAGGAACACCCAGGCACACCCAGGTATTTCAGGTTTTTCAAAGTACATTGGGTCACACTTAGCCCCGAGCTGCACAAACACAATGCAAGCCTAATTTCTTGAGATTGTGGGGAAGGTCAAGTCTCTGACTCAAGACCTCCAGGCTCCGTAGACTGTCAGACACATAGCCGGCTCCCAACAATTCTTGGTTCATGGAGTATTCTAATTTACTGAGGTTATTTTGACTAAACAGGTTCAGCTAGAGGGCACACAGTGACTTTCCCAATCATCAATTATGGAGCAGCACAACAATTTATCAATTATCAATTATGGGGTCATAAACATGCCAGCACACTGCCCCACCCAACTTTCAGGCCCACTCAAGCTGTTTCCAAAGGCTTTACCATAGGATTGGCCTGCCTTGGACTCTGCTTCAGGGTTTCCTAAAATCTCTCAAACAAGCAGCATCTGGTCTCAGGGAGCCCCATACCTCTCGTTAAGTGACTCCAGGCCACACACTAGAAGCAGCTAGCCTTGGTTCACAACTTGGATTTTCCTGGACATCTCCAAGCCCAGCACAAGAAGTAGCCATCTGCAGATCACTTTGTATACCCCAGTTAGAATATAGGTGGAGGCTGAACTTGCCCCAGAGCCAGCACAACCAGTGAACATCTTCAAACCATGTCGAAGCACCACCATCCAACCACCTCCACAAGTAACACACTCAGTGAGTGGACTCAGTGGATACCAGAGTCCTGCTGAAGTAAGTCTTGCTCTGCGTGGTGGGCCCCTACCCTGCTGTTCCTCCAAGGGAGTCAGAGACCAGTGGTCAGTGGGCACAGCCAGTCCTTGCAGCTGATCAGCCTGAGGAAATCTCTCACATTGAAGTGCCAACAGCAATTGAGACTCAATTACAGCCCTGGACGGTTTGGCTCAGTGGTAGAGTGTCGGCCCATGGACAAATGAGAACTGGGTTTGATTTTGGCCAAGGGCACGTACCTCAGATGTGGTTGGTCCCTGGCCCTGTCGGGGTCCTGCAGGAGGCAACCAGTCGATGTATTCTCAGGTGAGGGTAAAAAAAGACTCAATTACAACAGAAGGGTGTACAGTCCACACTGGGGGTGCACCTTGAGGGCCCATTTGGGGTGATTAGGGAGGCTGTGCCACTGGATCCTACAGGACACCAACAACAATAGGCCACCCTATAAAGCCTAGGAGACATAGCAATTCTACCTAATACATAGAAACAATCACAGGGAAGTAGCCAAAATGAGTAGACAAAGAAACATGTCCCAAGTGAAAGACCAGTACAAAAATCCAGGAAAAGAACTAAACAAAATGGAGATAAGCAATCAGTTAGATGTTGTTCTAGGAACTTAGTGAGACATTCAAGGAACTTAATGAGACCTTCAAGGAACTTAAGGAGACCTCCAAGGAATTTAGTGAGAACATTAACAATATAAAAAAGGGCCAGTCAGAAATGAAGGATGCACTAATGGAAATAAATAATAATTTACAGGGAATCAATAGTAGAGTAAGTGAAGCCAAGAAACAAACCATTGATTTGGAATATAAGGAAGCAAAAAAAATACCCAATCAGAACAGCAAAAAGAAAAAAGAATCCAAAGAAATGAGGACAGTGTAAGGAGCTTCCGGGACAACTTCAAGCATGCCAATATTCGCATCTTGGGGGTGACAGAAGGAGAAAAGAGAGAGCGAAAAATTGAAAACCTATTTGAAAAAGTAATGATGGAAAACTTCCCTAACTTGGTGAAGGAAACAGACATATAAGTCCAGGAAGCACAGAGAGTCCCAAACAAGTTGAACCCAAAGAGATCCACACCAAGACACATCATCATCAAAATGCCAAAAGTTAAACACAGAGAGAGAATCTTAAAAGCAGTGACAGAAAAGCAGTCCGTTACCTACAAAGGAGCTCCCATAAGACTGTCAGATGATTTCTCAAAAAAAAATTTGCAGGCCAGAAAGGAGTGGCGAGAGATATTCAAGGTGATGAAAAGCAACAACATGCAACCAAGATTACTCTATCCTGCAAAGCTATCATTTAGAATTGATGGACATATCTAAAGATTCAAAGACAAGAAAAAGCTAAAGGAGTTCAACACCACCAAACCAATATTATATTATATGAAATGTTGAAGAGTCTTCTTGAAGACAATGAAGAACAAAAATATGAACAATAAAATGGCAATTAGTACATATCTATCAACAATTGAATCTACAAACAAAATGAGCAAGCAGAGCAGAAACAGACTCATAGATTCAGAGAACTTTTTGTTGCTTGCCACATGGGTGGGGGCTGGAGAGATGGGTGAAAAAGATGAAGGAATTAAGAAGTACAAATTGGTTGTTAGAATGGTGAACCTCAAAGGGAAGGGGAAAGGGAGGGCCAGATGAGACAAACCAAATAACTTCCATGCATATATGCATAACCAATGGACACCGACAATAGTGTGTGGGGAAGTCAGGAGGCGGGCGGTATTGGGGAGGAGGGGGTTAATGGGGAAAAAACGGGGGACATTTCTAATTCATTCAATAATAAACATGAGTTAAAAAAGTGTCTTCTCTGCTTACTTTACTAAAATTTATTTTCTCTAATGTAGTGGACTTTTAGTTTAATTCCCAGTGTCTTTTTTAATTTTATTACAATTGTGTTATATTAATAAAATATATTTTATTTATAATATATGTTTAAGGGCTTCTACTTACTTTAGTGTAAATTAATGTTTCTTTATTATTCTAGGTTTTTATGTTTATTTTTTTGAATTCAGCATTCAGAGGTTGAGAGCATGGTTTCACATTACTATCTTTACTAAATTTTGCAGGTGTATTTAAATTTTAATCTGGAAAGATTTCTTTCATTATTATAGTTGTGATCAAACTTTTTCATTTGTTCTTCTTGTACTATATCCCATTCTTTTTCTTTCATATTTGCATGTGACTAACATTATATTTAGCTCTTTGTTTTAAGGACTACATCTCAATATTATTGATTTAACTTTTTACATACTCAATTATAACTCTTACAACATCCAATACTCATTTAAATTTTTTTCTTTATTGATATTAGAGAGAGAGAGAGAGAGAGAAAGAGAGAGAGAGAGAGGAAGGAAGAGGGAGACAGAGATAGAAACATCAATGAGAGAGAACATCAATTGTCTGCCTCCTGCATGCCCCCCACTGGGTATCAGGCCCACCACCTGGCTATGTGCCCTGACTGGGCACCTTCAATACTCATTTAGTTTTCTTAATTTCCCTGCAGTTCATCCTATTCTTATATGTTTTTAAAATTTAATTCAATATTAATTTTTTCATCACCCTTTATCCTTCTATGCCCTCTTCCACCTCCACCCCTGTAATCACTGCACTTTTGTCCATGTGCATGAGTCCTCTCTCTTTTATTTATTTTTTTTCAATCCCTCCATTCTCACAAGCCCCTACTACCCAGCTGTCTGCCTGCTTTTTATCTATGAGTCTGTTATTCTTATCTTAATCAGTTGTCTATTCATTTCAGATTGTTTTCTTTTTAGCTTTTTACTCCATTTCAAAGGCCTTCTATATGTTTGATTTTGATGGAGATTATAACAATGTTCTATTTTTCTGGTTATTATAGAAAATTATTCCCCAAAGTTATATTTCAGCTTCCAAATCTTTGGGAAAATAAAGAATTTCTGCACAAGCTCCATGTTGTATTTGTCATTGTTATTATGCTACTTCTCTACTCATTCTCAAATAAAGCTAATATTATATAGTCCTAGTACTGGACATTACATGACCGTACTTTTATTCCACTTAGCACTGGAAAAATCCCTCTCTTTAATCTACAATAGGAAATACATTTGATATATTCAGCTTCTGGTATAATTTTCACTCTTTTGCCTGAGATTTGTATACTGTACAGAGGGAAAATAAAATTAGCCCCATTAACTGAGTCTCTGATAAACTAAAAGAAAATGACTATAACGAGAAGTACATTCTCCAGCTCACACCTTTCATCAGGCTTTTCTTGTTATTGTGTCCTTACAACCGAGGAAACAAAACATCAGAGATTCTAAGATTCAAGATGCCAGAATTTATTCTTCCCCTACAAACAGTTCAGTTATTTTCTTTAAGTTTCAGTGTATGAATTTGTTACAGAAGTATAGAAAACAAAACAGGAAACAAGAACCTGGCTTCTTCAAAGACAGTGTACATTACAGGGGTGTTGTGCAATATTTACAGACCTTAAATAGCTAACAGAATGATCTTTCTAAATCTCTGCTTTCATCATGTTGTGCCCTATCCAAATACTTACAAGATAAAATGTAATTCTCTTAGCTTAAAAATCAAAGGTCACTTGAATAAGAAAGGTCCATTCCCATCTCTGCACTTTTACTCATACTGCTCCTGTCTTTCCTTTCTCTCTGCCTACCTCTGTTTTTAATGCGGGTTTTGTATTAAGTGAATAGTAGCAATGTTGTGTGTGTGTCATTTAATACTGGCTTTATTTTTTTAACTTTATTTGTATTGTTGACACTATTACAGATGTCATCATCCCTGCCCTTTGCCAACCTCCACCCAGTCCCCATTCCCCTTCTCTCTAGACATTATTAAATAGAATTACAAAGCTTATTATTGTTGGCAATATTTTATCTTTCAAAATGCATTTTCTACACTCTATGCCCTGTAGGAAGCAAGCTCCATGAAAGCAGGGATTGTGCTTAACTTGTTCTTCTTTCCTTCTTATTATTTCTTATTTCCCAGAGCCTACAACAAGCTGTGTCTTATGTTCATTTTTATCTTAGAGGCATAATATAATTCTTGTATGGAGATATCAATAAATACTTTATTTATAGATAGATAGATAGATAGATAGATAGATAGATAGATTGACTGGATGAATGTCTCTATTACAGACACTAAAAACTTTCATTTTACATACCTATGGGAATTAACCTATAGCCTCTATTCATTTTTTCCACCTATTATAAAGATAGATCAATAGGTAATTTCAAGTAGCAATTATGTTTCTATAATTAAGAAAGTATTGCAGAAAAGATACATTTATAATTCTATGTCCTTGTTAGAATTGATAAGTAGTACTGCTGCATTGAAAAAGAAGGAAAAAAACATGTTTCAATTGTTTTTTAATCCTCACACTAGGATATGTTCACTAATTTTAGAGAGTGAGGAAAAGAGAGAGAGAGAAAGAATGAGAGAGAGAGAGAAACATCAATTGATTGCCACCTGTATATACCTGACTGGGGATTGAACCCACAACACTTTTGGTGTACATGAGGACACTCCACCCAACTGAGCCACCCGGCCATGGAGAAAATAATGTTTTAATATATGTAAAGAAAAGATGTGAGGTAAATTATGTACTTCAGAAATATCAATTCTCGGTCAGAGCACATACAGGTTGTGGGTTTCATCCTTGGTCAGGGCACATGCAGGAGGCAGCCCATTAATTTTTCTCTTTCTCTTTCTCTCTCTCTCTCTCCCTCTAAAATAAATTTTAAACATTTTAAATAGAATACAGCTGAAAATTTCTCAGACAAAGGGTTCAGTTTGGTAATATTATTGTTATTTATTTTACATAGTTAAGGAATACTGTAATGTATTTTATAAAGTAGGCTTTAGAGAGCTCCCCAAGCCTAGATTTTAAGTTTTTATTTATTGATGAGAGCGATGGAGAGAGAGAGAGAGAGAGAGAATAATTTGTTGTTCCACTTATTTATGCATTTATTGGTTGCTTCTTGTATGTGCCCTGACAGGTTTAACCCAAAACTTTGATGTATATGGACAATGCTTGAACCAATTGAGCTACCCAGCCAGGGCCAAACCTGGATTTTAATGTGTTCTTCACTACTGACAGCACATGTGATCTCAGGCAAGTCAAGGAACTTCTACAAGCTCAGTTTTGTCATTTATAAATTGCATATTCTTACCATCCTAACAAGATTTTGTGAGGATCAAATGAATTAATAAATGTTGAATAACTTTTTAAAATTCTTAAAATTATTTGGATATAAGAGATATTACTATTACCAATAAATGGTGAAAAGAAGAAAACTCAGTAGAACAAAATAAAAACATCTGCAAAGGGATGTGATATCAAGTGTCATGCTATATCTTTTTAAAGTCCTGAGTGGCAAGAGATTGAAAGATAATTAATATAGAGTTGCCAGATAAAATACAGGATGCACAGTTCAAATTAAACTGCAGATAAATAATACATATTTTTATTTGTTTAAGTAAATTATATACATGAGCTCTTGCCACTAAAGTATAGGTAAGACACTGACAAATATTTGTCAATCAGGAATTTAATTACTGAGAAATAACAACAAACTAGTTATTTTTTTCAAATTAGTTATTTTTTTCCAAAGTAGTTATTTTTTCTCCAACTTCTTATTCATGAAATTTAAGAAGGAAAATGTCGAAAAATTTAACGTATGATAAAGATGTAGGGGAGATGATACATTTTATAGTGTAGCAAATATTGGTGTTTTACTTTATTTTAATTTATGTGAATTCCTAGAACATCAAACATATCTACCTTCTAGAAGAAGAACATAATCATTTTCTGAAGTTTAATATAAATTATTTCTGGGTCATTCACTGTTTTAGGTTATTCAATTGGGCAGATGTGAGTAGAAAGCACAGACTTATGGTGGTTTTATAATATCTTAGAACTAAGAACTGTGCTGAGAGTAAATGGTTTATTCCATAGGAACTAATA
Source organism: Molossus molossus (assembly GCF_014108415.1). Classification (NCBI taxonomy): domain Eukaryota; kingdom Metazoa; phylum Chordata; class Mammalia; order Chiroptera; family Molossidae; genus Molossus; species Molossus molossus. The sequence continues at coordinate 25,866,844 of NW_023425355.1, read as the reverse complement.
TAATCTTAATAACTTTATTGAAAGAAAGAAAACAAATTATTTTGTTGACAAATGGCCAAAACAGACTGATGTCAAACACAAATGCTAAACAATTTATTTAGTTTACACACTATAAACATTGTGTTAGAAAAACATTAGAACAATATAGGGAAAGTTGTTTGTGCATGTGAAGGTATTAAGTGACTTTTCATCTTTTATCACCACTATCTCCTTAACTAATAAATTTTATTTTGCAGTCTATTCCAGCAAGTTAGCTAGTGTCCTGTCAAACATCACATGTTTTTTTTATGTGTTTTTTTTTTTCCTTATATGCACTCCCTTGACATGAGTTTATCTTCAGGCACAGTCTTTACAAACAAATCTTGGTTTTAATACAATATATAAACTTGACTCTGAACTTATATTTCACTTCATTCTTTGAAAGTCAAAACTTAAATGAAGAAAGAAATAAAAATAGTCATGTACATTTAAAGCTCTTAACATGTCTTGGATTTATAAATTACTAAAGGCTAAATATATTCCAGGCTTCTGTGGATCTCACCATTTATTTTTACATGGATTCATAAAGTCTTGGCAGGTTCACTATGTCTCCAATATACATATAAGCCAAGAAAACTCTGCAACTCCCAGCTGGCCATGTCAAGTTTGTATACAACTGCTTCTGTATCCTTCAGAAGATAATTTCTAACCACCCCTATATAGATTTTATATTTTGATACGATGGTTTCATCGACCAATTTTTGATTGCATTCTCACTACCTGTGTGTCTTTTGGTAACTTACTTAACATCTTTGAGTCTTTGTTTCTTCAAAATGGGTCCCCAGTGATTCAGTGTCTCCCTGTACCAACTTTGAATTCCCTGAACAGAAAAGCTGATCAAATATGAACTAAGCAATGCATTACTAGTTTCTTCAGCATAGTGCCATGTCAATCTGGTTAGATAGTTATTGATCATCCTGAATATTTGACAGAAATATCTCAATCTTACTGACTTTTTTTATTTTTCTATTAATTTATTTTTGTTACAGATGTTTCTCCTTTTTTTCCCATTGACACCTTCCTCCTGATCCCCTGCATCCCCAGTTTTGTTGTCTATATCCATCAGTTATGCATATATACATATACATTCTGTGGTTTATTCCTTCCCTCAAATCCCTCCTTCTGAGGATTGTCAGTCTGTACCTTACTTCTATGACTCTGGGTCTATTTTGTTCATCAGTTTGTTTAGTTCATTAGATTTCAGAAATAAGTGAGATTATGTGATATTTGTCTTTCTCTGCTTGGCTTGTTTCACTTAGGATAATACTTTCCAGGTCCCTCCATGTCATCTCAAAGGATAAGAGATCTTTCTTTCTTACAGCTGCATAGTACTCCATTGTATATATGTACCACAGCTCTTTTATCCATTCGTCTACTGATAGAAACTTGGGCTGTTTCCAGATCTTAGCTATTGTAAATAGTGCTGCTATGAACGTGGGGGTACATATATTCTTTCTGATTGGTGTTTCAGTCTTCATAGAGTATATTCCTAGAAGTGAGATCACTGGGTCAAATGGAAGTTCAATTTTTAATTTTTTGAGGTAACACCATTATATTTTTCACAGTAGCTGCACCAATCTATATTCCCGCTTTTATTTTTTAACATTTTATTTTATTTTGAATGTATCTTTATTGTTGAAACCATTACAAATGACCCCTCTCTTTTTTTCTCATTGAATATTTCACTCCCTAAGGTTGTCTTTATTCATATTGGTGGAACATTTTTACTAAATTAATTTAGAAGGACACTGTTTTAAAGTTTGAGGCATCAAATTAAAGTCAAGATATTAACACTTCATTGGAATGTCCCCACTTTCTCATTACAATATGTGTATATAGAATATCCATATATAGAATATGTATGCCATACATATATTTATATGGACTATACATATGTAAAATATGTATACCATACATATATTTTTCAGAGACTAAAAATGTGTTAATATACTGGGAAATACCATGATAGCTTCACACAGAAATATTGATTGAATTAAGAATTTAACCTCATCCCAGCCAGTATGGCTAAGTGAATTGAGCATCATCCAAAGCACCAAAAGGTCATGGATTCGATTTCTGGTCAGGGAACATGCTCAAGTTACAGGTTCAATCCCAGTGAGGAGTGTTCAAAGAAGCTGCTCAATGTTACTCTCTCAGCGATGTTCCTGTCTCTCTCTCTCCCTTCCTCTCTTTGTAAACACTCAATAAATTATTTAAAAAATTCAATATTATATGTATATATGCTATTATGAGTTCATTCACTCATGTGTAAATGAAAGCTGAATTTTATTCATACAGAGACCACTAGTACTTTTTTTAATTTTAGTAGTCATAAAACAAAATTAACATTTTAAGCCAATCATCACTTTCCAAGGACCATATGTTAAATATTTTGGGGTTTTTTTTTTTACTGTTTTTTAAAATTAATTTATTTATTTTAGTTACAGATGTTTTTCCTTTTTCCCCCACTGATTCCCCCCTCCCCCTCCCTCCCTGCCCTGTCCCCAGCTTTGTTGTCCATGTCCATTGTTCATGCACACATGCATATAAGATCTGTGATTTATGTCTCCCCCACCACCCCCTCATCTGGGGATTGTCAGTCTGTACCCCACTTCCATGTCTCTGGGACTACCCCATTCCTCAGACTGTTATGTTCATTATATTTCAATAATAAGTGAGATCATGTGATACTTATATTTCTCTGTTTGGCTTGTTTCGCTTAGGATAATAATTTCCAGGTCCCTCCATGTCATCTCAAAGGATAAGAGATCTTTCTTTTTTACAGCTGCGTAGTACTCCATTGTGTATATGTACCACTGCTTTTTTATCCATTCATCTACTGATGGACACTTGGGCTGTTTCCAGATCTTAGCTATTGTAAATAGTGCTGCTATGAACTTGGGGGTACATATATTCTTTCTGATTGCTGTTTCAGGTTTCTTAGGGTACATTCCTAGAAGTGGGATCACTGGGTCAAATGGAAGTTCAATTTTTAACTTTTTGAGGTAACACCATAGTGTTTTCCACAGTGGCTGCACCAGTCTGTGTACTAGAGTCCCCTTTTCTCCACACCTTCACCAATACTTGTTGTTTGGCGATTTGTTGATGGCGTCCATTCTGACAGGTGTAAAGTGATACCTCATTGTTGTTTTAATTTGCATCTCTCTGATGATTAGTGATGTTGAGCATTTATTCATATGTCTCTTGGCCATTCGTATGTCCTGTTTGGGGAGGTGTTTATTTAGTCCTCTGCCCATTTTTTAATTGGGTTCTTTGTCTTCCTTTTGTGGAGTTGTATGAGCACTCTATATATATTGGAAATTAACCCCTTATCTGATATATCATTGACAATTATGCTCTCCCATACAGTGGGTTGCTTTTCCATTTTGATGATTGTATCTTTTGCTGTGCAGAAGCATTTGAGTTTGATGTAGTCCCATGTGTTCATTTTCTCCTTTGTTTCTATTGCCTTAGGTGATGTATCAGTGAAAATTCTGCTGCATATGATGTCTGAAATTTTGTTGCCTACAGTTTCTTCTAGGATTTTTATTGATTCATGAGTCACACTTCAGTCTTTTATCCATTTTGAGTGTAATCTTGCATATGGTGTAAGTTGATGATCTAGTTTCATTTTTTTGCATGTAGCTGTCCAATTTTGCCAACACCATTTATTAAAGAGGCTGTCCTTACTCCACTGTATGCTCTTGCAACCTTTTTCAAATATTATTTGAGCATATTGCCTTGTGTCCATTTCTGTTCCATTGGTCTATATGCCTCTTCTTGTGCCAGTACCAGGCTGTTTTGATTACAGTGGCTTTGTAGTATGACCTGAAATCAAATAATGTGATCCCTCCAACTTTGTCCTTCTTTTTCAAGATCGCTGTAGCCATTTGAGGTATTTTTTGGTTCCATATGAACTTTTGAAGTATTTGTTCTGGTTCTGTGAAGTATGTCGTTGGTATTTTGATGGGGATTGCATTGAATCTGTAGATTGCTTTGGGTAGTATGGACATTTTAATGATGTTAATCTTCCAATCCATGAACAAGGTATGTGCTTCCACTTTTTTATACATTCCTCTATTTCTTTATTCAATGACCTGTAGTTTTCTGTGAATAGGTCATTATTCAATAAGAAAATTTTTTCCTGATTAAGAGTCACCCTTCACTCCCGTCAACCACCTTAGCCCTGGGTAACTACTAGTTGACTTTCCACCTCTATAGATTTGCTTTTCCATACAGTTCATATCAAGAAAATTATATAATATGTAGTGTTTGTAAAATTATTTTATTGACTTTAAAGAGAGAGGAAGGGAGAGGGAGAGAGAAATAGAAACATCACTTACAAAGAATATCAATTGGCCACCTCCTGCATGTCCCCCACTGTGTATTTGGCCCACAACCTGGGCATGTGCCCAGCAAGAATCGAACCAGCGACCTCATGTTCCATGGTCAGCGCTCAATCAGTCAATGCTCAACTAGTGAGCTACAGTGGCCGAGCCTAATATGTAGTCTTTTGTAACTAGCTTAGTTCACTTAATATAATGTTTTCAAAGTTTTTATTTTTTATCCTTACTCGAGGACTTTTTTTCCATTTTTTATTCAGATAGAGTGGGAGGGAGGGAGGGGGGAGAGAGAGAGAGAGAGAGAGAGAGAGAGAGAGATGTAAAAGGGACACATCGAGTGGCTGCCACCTGCACAACCCAACTAGGGCCCAGGACAAAGTGCCACTAAGGTACATGTCCTTAGCGGGAACCGAACCCAGGTCTCTCTGGACTGCAGGCTGACACTCTAACCGCTTAGCCAAACTGGCCAGGACATGTTTTCTAAGTTTATCTGTGTTGTAACATGTATCAGTACTATATTTATTTATATCGCTGAATGATATTCCATTGTATTGATAAACCACATTTTAATACATTTATCAATTGATGGATATCTGGGTTTCTCTTTTATATTTTTTGTTTATCATGAATTGTGCTGTTATAAACATTTGTGTAGACAATTTTTTGTGAACATATATTTTCATGTATCTTGGATAAATACATCGAAATGGAATTGCTCAGTCATATCTTAAATCTGTTTTATAATTTGAGGATCAATCAAATGTTTTCCAATGATTCTCTGCCAGTTTACATTCCCACCAGTAATGTATAAAGGTTCCAATTTCTTTACCTTCTCACTAACATTTGCTATTATCCTTTTTTTTAGCCATCTTCATGAATCTGAAGTTGTGTAGCATGGCTTAAATGTACATTTCCTTAATAACATATGACTTTAAATGTCTTTTCATGTGGTTTTAGCTATATACCTTCTTTGAAAAAATGATTATTCAAGCCCTTTGCCTATTTTATTAATGAGAATATTCTTTTTATTTTTATAATTGAGTTGTGAGTGTCCTCTGTATATTCTGGATAAACTTCTTGCTATAGTCTGAATATTTGTGCAATCCTAAAATTCATATATTGAGAATCAAACATTTTAAGACCTGTGTTGGTGGACATATGTGCTTATTTATATTAAGTATATTACTAGGAGTCAAATTGCTTGGTCATAGGGTATGCATATGTTTCAATTTAATAGGCACTGTCAAATACTTCCATTAGCAGTGTATAACAATACTAGTGCCTACGTATTCTCACATATATTTGGTATTGTGTTATTGTTATTGTTTCATTGTGGTTATTTTGGTGTTTTTGTCTTGGTGCTAATTGTTATTCTCTTAGTTCAATGTATTTAAAACTTTTCACTTCACATACTTGTAAAGGCAAAAGAGTGTCAAAGCATACCCCAACACTTCGAGGGCAGTTTTCAGGTTGTAGTTTGAAAGAGACAACTGTAAATCATTTTTCATTTGAAGCTTTGCAGTTTAGCATAAAAATTAATGTAAATATTATATTTTATCCTCCCAAATTAATGTTTTGTTACAAAAATATTTTATGCTCAAGAAGAATACAGCATAATTATCCTGTGGTTTTGCTTATGCCTTAGCAAATGGATGTACATACCTGGATCTATATATATCCCAATTTAAAGAATATCAACCCATTTGGTTACCCAAATAAGACTGTGTGTAGATAAGAAGTTTTATTTTAATTTATATTATAATCAATACTTTTCTCAATAGTTCAAAACATTTCATTGATGTATTTGGTTTGAAGATGTTTGGTACAATTTTAAGGAAGTTGTTCACAAAGACATATAGCCATGTTTTGTTTTTAATTGAAACTTGTTTTAACATATGTGATATATTTTTCAAAATTATGTGGGTCATCAAATTTAGTTTTTTAAGGACTAAAAATATTGAACAAACCTTTTACCACTTATAATTTTTCACTATGGAATATAGTTTATTAGCTATCAAAACTGAGGTTTGAATCATGAAGAAAAAAATAATGTATTGATAGTAGTTATCCTATAGTCAATGAGCAAACAATAACTTGATGGATAAATTTAGTGTTTTACTTTTAAACAAAATCCTATTGACTCTACACTAATGTGTGAATGGCATACAAGGCATGGTGCTGCTGAGGATTGTAGTTGCATTCAAATTAAACACAAAGACCAAGCAAGGGTAATATTACCTTAAAAATAAATGGATTGATTATAGGCAAATATTTATACAGCTTTAATGATGTTATAGAATATAATAAGTGAACAGTTCTTTCCCAGAAACAGTTTGTCATGCAAATGATTTTTTAAAACTTAATGTCTGAATAACAAAATCTACTTGATATGTTATTAGCCAAATTGTGAGATCTGGAAATGATTGCTGCAATATATAGGGTTATTTGTAAGGCCTTAATTTACACAGTTGTTGTTAGAGATCACAGGAAATTAAAGAGAAAGAAATGTCATTCTTTTTTTACTACTCAATTGCATGGGTAAGGCTGATTACTCTTAATATATGTCAATTTGTAGACCAGTGTGAAGTTTATACACTGCCCTATAACTTAGGCTGTTTTATCAAGGTAGTTAGAATATAATTAGATTAGAAAAGAACCTTTTCTGCATCATTGGTTTTGATAAAGTTCTGTCTACTGCTGTCACATTCTTTCCCAGAATTGTGACTTGAAATGTTACACTTTATTATTCACTGTTAATTTACTCTTTATCAAAAATATAATTTTAAGTAAAATTTTTATTTATAACATTGTAAAAGTAATGTCCAGTATTAAAATTTATATATTTAAATTATGGTAGGTAGATAAATACATAAAATGATAGATGTAGAAATAGAGAGATTATATTGTTCAAAAAATTTGATCAAGGAATTGGCTGATTAATATTAAATGTTGATTAAATAATGAAAACACACACAGGAACAGATATACCTATGGCATAAACATATTAATGTACACTCCTTCACCAATATTTTATTTAGGGATAAGGCTGAAGGTCTTTTTTAAAAGTGAAAAAATACTTAATTATTTTGAAACAATATCAGGACAGAATATTTTTCTGAGTCCTTTTAAAGCAAGCTTTTCAGATCATCATCTTTAACTTATCTTCCTAAAAACATGCAAATTATTTGGATAGTTACAATTCAACTTCATGCTTATATTTTATTGATTTCCATAATATTAATTTAAAGCATGTAATTACAATGAAAAAAAGTGTAAAAAAAATTAGGAATAATCCCAACTGACTCTTGGAAAGTACACAACTCAATGATTGGGAATATAGTTAAAAAGGGGATATATTATACTCTGGGAACCAATGAATATGTTTACAGAAGTGACGGAACATGCTGATTAACATAGCAAAGAGTTTAAGTGACAGTTGGCTAAGATGATCTTTCATGCATGATTTCTATAAGAAATATACAAAGATGTTAAAAACACCCTTAACTTCAGCTATTTACATTTTACTTTATTTCATTCTAGTATTTCTCTACATTTATGTCTTTATTTATTTTGATTTATAAAATTAGAATGTGGCAACTACTAGACTATATTAAACACTGAAAATTTTCACTAATATAAAAATACCATAGAGGTTTATATTAAAGATGATAAAGTTTAAACAATGTAATTATGCTTCAAACACTGAACAAAGATGAAATCAAATATAAAAAGAGAAAATCAAAAATTTATGGTTATGCCCTGGCCAGTATGTCTTGGTTGGTTGGAAATGTCATCACATACACCAAAATGTGGCTGGTTTGATTCCTAGTTAGGGCACATACCCAGGTTGCAGTTTCCATCCCTGGTCAGGGCGCATGAGCGAGGAGGCAACCGATAGGTATTTCTCTCTCAGATATCTCTCTCTCTCCCCCTTTCTCTAAAATTCAATACTTTTTAAAGTAAAATACACTGAAGCAAGCATACTTAAAAATAATTCATGGTTAGTCTCATAAACAAAACATAAATTATTTCTCTGCATTAGGAAAAAAATGAAAATATTAAGTGTTAAGTGAAGCTGAGGACAAGAGCTTGAATGACTCCAAGTCTGCATGTTCCAATGACAGCTGAGTGATCAGCTTCTATGAGTTATGGGGACTAAAAGTTCTTCACTCAAGACTAAGGACCTGAGCCAAGTTCATGGCTTGAAGCTAATGGCTTTAATGGAGTTCAGCTGTTTATAAAAGCATGTTGAAAAAATGTTGGCAACTTCTGCATGAAGAATTATATTAATAAATGTATATACAGTATGATTATTTCCAGGATTCAGGGACAGTGCAGCAATGCAAAATGTAATAATGTAATAAATAGAATGAGAAAGGAAAGACGAAAAGTATATATTTATATCAAGTCATTTTAAAAAGCATTTGACAAAATTTAACACACATTTCTGGTGAAAGCAGTAAACTACTACTGGAAAGCAACTTTTTTAACCTGGTAAATAGGATCTGTTAAAATTATGTTATGAAATATTATATATTATACACAAAAAGACATGTTGTTATGGGTTGAATTATATACCTTCAAATTCACATATTGAAGTTCTAACTTCCAGTATCTCAGAATGTGACTTGATTTGGAAATAGGGTCTTTCCAAGTGTAATTACATAAGTTAAGATGAGGTCATAAGGGTGGGCCTAAATTCACAATGACTGTTGACCTTATAAAAAAGAAAATTTGGACTCAATGGCACATATAAAGGGAAGACAATGTAAAGAGGAACAGAGAGAAGATGAAAATCTATAAGCCAAGGAATGGAGCCTAAAACAGATACTTCCTTCGTAGCCCTCAGGACTAAACTTCCAGACAGTTTATTGGATTTCCAGCCTCCAGACATGTATGATGATGTAGAGAGTGGGGCAACAGTATGTTCACAGTTGTGAGTATGGGAAGCACAGTTTATTCTTGTATCATTATTTCTTAATTATTATAAACCTACTTTAGCTCCACCCTGAATTTTTGTTGTATAAGTAACCCAGTCTGTATTATTTTTTCACAGCAGCCATAGCAAACTAATACACATGCATAAGAATATTTATTTCATCACTATTTATAACAACAAAAATTAGGCATCTATATAAAGTCTATTAAAATAATCACAAATTACTTATATATTCATACTATGGAATACAATACAGTAGATAGAAAAAGTGAACTAAAAATACACATATTAAAATGGATATACTTTGAAAACATAATATTAAGCAAAACGTAATGAACAAAATATTTTTAGATGATGACACCATTTATATAACACATAGAAACATGCAAATAAATGAGAATGGTAAAAAACAAATTCCAGATAGTGGCTATTCTCTGAGGAGAGAAGAAAGAGAATTGTCTCATAAGGATTAATACAGAATAAGAATCATTTATATTTTCAATTATTAAACTATGAAGCAACCTTTCCAGAGATGTGGAGAAAAGCAGCAGCCAGAAGCTAGGGGATTCAACCTTACCCAGGTGAGGCAAACAAATGCAAATTGAGGCTGATTAATAACCAATATCTATCCCAAACTCTGGAAATCCTTTTATGCAAAACACCAGGGCTACATTCCAAGCTACTGAGTAAATGAGACTCTAGCCTCCAGGAAAAAGCTACAGGATAATTGAACCTTTGCTGGGCTTGCAAATCTACCCTGGAAAGTAAGACTTGACAGTACAGTTGAACGTTGGCTCACCCAGGTTCATTCAAACCCAGTAGAGGGAACCACAAACAGCAGAACACCAACACCCACAGGGAAAATTTGGCAGGCTCTAAAGCCCACTGAGATAGCCAAAATGGTGAAACAAAGAAACAAATCTCAAATGAAAGAATTCTATCGAAGATGAGATAAATGAAATGCAGCTAAGCAAATAATAAGAGGTAGAGTTCAGACCCATGATCTTGAGGAACCTCAACAGCATGAGTAAGGACATCAGCACCATGAGTAAAGTTATAGAAACATTAAAAACCAACCAAGTAGAAATGAAGAATGACATAAAAGAAATAAAGAACACATTCTAAGGATTAACCAGCAGAGTAGATGAAGGTGAGGACCGGTTCAGAGAATTAGAAGACAAGGTAGAAAAAAATCAACCAATCAGAAAAACAAAGGGATAAAACAATAAAAAAACAGGAAGACAGCTTAAGAGAACTGTGGGACAACTGAAAATATAATAACATTTGCATCATAGGAGTCCCAGAAGAGAAAAAAATTGGGCAAGGCTTAGAGAATGTATTTGAATAAATAGTGACAGAAAAATTTCCTAAATTGGTGATGGAAGAAGGAATTCAAGTTCAAGAAGCACAAAGGGGCCCAAGTAAGAATAAACCAAACAGGGTCACATAAGGCAATTAGAAATTAAAATAGCAAAATTTGAAGACAAAGAGAGAATCTTAATGGCAGCAAAAGATAAGCAACATGTTACCTACAAAGAAAACCCCATAGGTTCTCAGCTGACTTCTCAACAGAAACACTACAGGCCAGAAGGGAGTGGCATGAAGTAATCAAGGTCATGAAAACCAAGGATCTGAATCCAAGACTACTCTATCCAGCAAGGCTATCATTCAAATTAGAAGGTCAAATAAAAATCTTTCTAGACAAAAAAGGCTAAGGGAATATATTAACAGCAAACCAGCACCACAAGATATGATAAAAGAACTGCTGTAATTAGTAGAATAAATAGAAAGAAAAATGTAACCACACTAAACAAAAATAGCAATAAATAAGTATATATCAATTATCACCTTAAATGTGAATGATTTGAATTCTCCGATAAAAAGACACAGAGTAGCTGACTGGATAAGAAAGCATGAGTCACTTATATATTGTTTAAAAGAGACCCACCTCACAACAAAAGACCCACATAGGTTGAAAGTGAAGGGATGGAAAAAAATCTTCCAAGTAAACAAAAAGAAAAAAAACAAAAAACAAAAAAAACCTGGGGTAGCAATACTCATATCCGATAAAGTAGATTTCAAAATGAAGGCCATAACTAGAGACAAGAGAGGCCACTAAATAATATTGAAAAAATCTATCCAACAGAAAGATGTAACCTGGGTAAACATATATGCATAAATATAGGCGCACCAAAATATGTTAAATATCTTCTGGGGTATTTTAAAGGGGAAATCAATGCAATATAATCACAGCAGGGGACTTCAATATCCCACTGACATCACTGGATAGATCTTCTAAACAAAAAAATTAACAAGAAAACACAGACTCTAAATGAAGTGCTAGATCGAATGATTTTCACAGATATCTACAGAAAATTACACTCCAAAATGACAGAATTCACATTCTTCTCAAGTGAACATGGGACATTCTCAAAGATAGACCACATTTTAGGACACAAAGCAAGTCTCTACAAGTTCAAGAAGATAGAAATCACATCAAGCATCTTCTCAGATTACAATGACATGCAACTAGAAATCAACTGCAACAAAACATGAAAAGATATTTGAAAACATGGAGGCTAAATAGCCTGTTATTAAACAATAAAAGGGTTACCATGGAGATCAAGGAAGAAATAAAAAACTTTCAGGAAACCAATGAAAATGAACACACGACAACACAAAATCTATGGGATGCAGCCAAAGCAGTTCTGAGAGGAAAGTTCATAGCACTACAGGCCTACCACAAGAAGCAAGAAAATTTTTGAATAGTTATCTAAACTCACAACTTAAAAACTAGAAACAAACAAAAAGAAAACCCCAGAGCAAGTAGAAGGAAGGAAACAGTAAAGATCAGAACAGAAATAAATGACATGGAGACCAAAAATCAATTCAAAATCAAGGAAACAAAGATCTGGTTGTTTAAAAAGATAAACAAGATTGATGGACCCTTAGCTAGACTCACCAAGAAACAAAGAGAGAGAACCCAGTACACAAAATCAGAAATGAAAGAGGAGAAATAAAAACTGACACCACAGAAATACAAAGGATTGTTAACAAATATTATGAACAATTATACAGCAACAAATTCAAAAATCTAAGCAAAACTGACAAATTTCTAAAAACGCATAGTCTTTCAAAAATGAACTGGGAAGAGATATAAAACTTGAATAAACCAATAACAACAAAATAAATTGAAGGTGTAATAAGACTCTCCCAGCAAACAAAAGCCCAGGCCCAGACGGCTTCACGGGGGAATTTTACCAAACATTCAAAGAAGAATTAATATCCATTCTCCTCAAACTGTTTCAAAATATTCAAGAAGAAGAAAGACTTCCAAAATCATTTTATAAGGCCAGCATAATTTTAAATCCAAAACCACAAAAAAAAGACACTACAAAGAAAGATAACTACAGGACAATATCCCTGATGAACATAAATGCCAAAATCCTGAACAAAATACTAGCAAATCAAATCCAGCAATACATCAAAAAAATTATTCCCCATGACCAAGTGGAATTAATCCCAGGGATGCAAGACTAATACAATGCTTGCAAATGAATAAATGTGACACACCACATAAATAAAATGAAAGATAAAAATCATATGATCATATCAATAAAGGCTGAAAAAGCATTTGAACAAATCCAGCATCCATTTCTGATAAAAACGCTCAGCAATCTGGGAACAGAGGGATCATATTTTGACATAATAAAGGCCATATATGAAAGACCTACAGCCAACATCATACTCAATGGGCAAACATTAAAAGCATTTCCCTTAAGAATGGGAACAAGACAAGGATGCCCACTTTCGCCATTCTTATTTCACATAGGACTGGAAGTCTTAGCCACAGCAATTAGACAGGAAGAAAAAATAAAAGGGATCCAAATTAATAAGGAGGAAGTGAAACTGTGATTATTTGCAAATGACATGATACTATATGTAGAAAACCCAAAAGACCCCATTAAAAATTTACTAGATTTAATAAATGAATATTGCAAAGTAGCAGGATTCAAAATTAACATAAGACAATTGATGGCATTCTTATATACCAATGATGAACTCACAGAAAGAGAAACTGAAACAACAATCCCATTTACCATCATGGCAAAAAAACAATTAAGATGCCTAGAAATAAACTTAACCAAAGAAATAAAGGACGTATTCGTAGAAAACTACATGTCATTGAAAAAGAAATAGAGGGGGATTTAAAAAAGTGGAAGCACATACCTTGTTCATGGATTGGAAGAATTAACATCATTAAAATATCCATATTGCCCAAAGCAATCTATAGATTCAATGCAATCTCCATCAAAATACCAATAACATCCTTCACAGAACTAGAAAAAATAGTTCAAAAGTTCACATGGAACCAAAGAAGAGCTGAATAGCCACAGCAATCTTGAAAAAGAAGAACAAAGTAGGAGGAATCACATTACCATATTTCAGGTTTTACTACAAAGCCACTGTAATCAAAACAGCCTGGTACTGGCACAAGAACAGGCATATAAACCAGTGGAACAGAACAGAGAACCCAGAAATGGACCCAAGGCAATATGCTCAATTAATATTTGACAAAGGTGGCAAGGAGCATACAGTGAAGTAATGACAGCCTCTTTAATAAATGGTGTTGGCCAAATTGGAGAGCTGCATGCAGAAAAATGAAAGTATACCATCACTATACAACATACACAAGACTACACTCAAAATGGATAAAAGACTTAAATGTAACTCATAAATCCATAAAAATCCTAGAAGAAAATGTCGGCAACAAAATTTCTGACATCATACACAGCAGAATTTTCACTGATATATGACCTAAGGCACCAGAAACATAGGAGATAATGAACACATGGGACTACATCAAACTGAAAAGTTTCTACACAACAAAAGATACAATCATCAAAATGGAAAGTCAACTGACTGTATGAGAGAACATAATTGCCAATGATATATCAGATAAGGGATTAATTTCCAATATATATATATATAGAGTGCTCATATAACTTAACAAAAGGAAAACAAAGAACCGAATTAAAAAATGGGCAGAGGAACTAAATAGACACCTCTCCAAACAGGACATTCAAATAGCTAAGAGACATATGAAGAAGTGCTCAACATCACTAATCATCAGGGAGATGCAAATTAAAACAACAATGAGGTATCATCTCACACCTGTCAGAATGGCTGCCATCAACAAATCATCAAACAAGTGTTGGCGAGGGTCTGGAGAAAAGGCGACTTTAGTAAGCTGCTGTTGGGAATGCTGACTAGTGCAGCCACTATGGAAAACAATATGGTGTTACCTCAAAAACTTAAAAATTGAACTGCCATTTGACCCTGTGATACCACTTCTAGGAATATACCGTAAGAAGCCTGAAACACCAATTAGAAAGAATATATGTACCCCCATGTTCGTAGCAGCACTATTTACAATAGCTAAGATCTGGAAACAGCCCAAATGTCCATCAGTAGACAAATGGATAACAAAGCTGTGGTACATATACACAGTGGAATACTCTGCAGCTGTAAGAAAGAATGATTTCTTATCCTTTGAGACGACATGGAGGGACCTGGAAAGTGTCATCCTTAGCGAAACAAGCCAAACAGAGAAAGATAAGTATCATATGATCTCACTTACTTGTGGACTACAATGAACATAACAGTCTGAAGAATGGGGTAGTCCCAGAGAGGTGGAAGTGGGTACGGACTGCCAATCCCCAGAAGAGGGGGCTGTCGGGGAGAGATAAACCACAGAACTTATATGCGTGTATGCATGAGTGATGGACATGGACAACAAAGCTGGGGACAGGGTGGGGAGTGAGGGGGAAGGGGAATTCAGTGGGTTAAAAAGAAGAAACATCTGTATCAAAAATAAATTAATTAATTTAAAAAAAACTAAAGAATGTGGGGACTTTTTGTATTATCTTTGCAACTTTTCTATGTCTAAAATTATTTTAATATAAAAAGTTATAATAGCCCTGGCATGTTTGTCTCATTGGTTAGATCGTTGGCCTACAGTACAGAGAGACCCGGGTTTGTTTCCTGCTAGGGGCACGTACCTCAGTTGCAGTTTGTCCCTATCCCTGGTTGGGTCATGCGGGTGGCAACCACTCGATGTGTCC
Organism: Molossus molossus; assembly: GCF_014108415.1. Lineage (NCBI taxonomy): Eukaryota > Metazoa > Chordata > Mammalia > Chiroptera > Molossidae > Molossus > Molossus molossus. Next base: position 25,851,398 of record NW_023425355.1, on the reverse strand, counting down.
CTTTCACATTGATGTCTCTCTCTCTCTCTCTCTCTCTGTCTCTCTCTCTCTCTCTCTCTCTCTCTCTTCCTCCCACTCTATCTGAACAAAAAATAGAAAAATGACCTCGGGTGAGGATAAAAAAAAGTTATAATAATAAAATATAAATGATTAAATTATATTATTTTGAAGATCAGCCACAAGAACAAATAATGTTGTTGACTCTTGGGACCAATTTCCAAACTTGAAACATTGTTGAAATTTTAAATATTTGGGGAATATTCCGGCCCGTGTGGCTCAGCAGTTGAGCATCGACCCATGTACCCAGAGGTTGCCAGTTCAATTCCAGGTCAGGTCACATGCCCAGTTTGTGGGCCAGATCCCCATTGGGGGGCATGCAGGAGGTGGCTAGTAGATGTTCTCTCTCATCAATGTTTCTATCTCTCCCTCTCCTTTCCTTTCGCTCTAAAATTCAATAAAGAAAAAAATTTTTTTTTAAATATTTGGGAATAAAAATGGAAACTTAGTTATAAAAAAAAACAGAAAATAAAATAGAAATTAGCCTATCTGTCTAGCACTTTATAATTTCTTATAAATTATTTCTTATAGTTATTATTTGTTTTTGAATTCAATTATTCTGTACAAAAACTTATTGCAAAAAGTATCATTTTCTTCATTATACGAAAAGGAAAACTAGGGTTAAGAGAAAGTACTTTTTTTTTTTTTCAAATCACACAGCTAATTAGTTACAGAATCATGAATTTAACACAAATATCATAACTTGAAATTTTGTGTATGTTTTATTAACCAAACCTGGAATGAATTTACCCTATATTACTGCTGAAATATACTTCAGGTACTGGGGAGTAGTAGTTCTTTGCTGATGTCTCTTTTTACAGTATTGTTTTTGCTAATATGTCCACAAGTAAAAGAAAATATATTTCCTCTAACTAAAAGAAAAAAAGTTGATAAAATCAACGTCTAATTTATGAGCCTCTGAAATTATTTCTTTTTTTTTTGTCCTCACCAGAGGACGTTTTTGCATTTATATTCAGATAGAGTGGGAGAGAGAGAAGGAGGAAGAGAGAGAGAGAGAGAAACATCAACATGAGAGAGACACATTGAGTGGTTGCCACTCACACAACCCCAACTGGGGCCAAGGACAAACTGCAACCAAGGCACATGCCCTTAGCAAGAACAGAACCCAGGATTCTCCGGTCCGTGGGTCGATGCTTTAACTGCTAAGCCAAACTGGCCAGGGCTAAAATCACTTTTTAGGAAATAACTTTGTTTTGCTTTAATTTTAATAATGTTATTTATATTAAACGTTTGATATTTATGTATTCATAATATTTGTCTTTCATAAAAATATTTTTTTTATTTGAGCTTATAGACTCTTTTACTAGGGTTGTGCATTGGGACATAGATCTGTTTACATTTATTCATTAATGTACTGCTAATTAATAACATGTTTCATTAAATTTGTAAAAAAAAATAATCAAGAGGAAAATTAATATGTTGAAATTAAGGACCCCTTGGCTATAAAACAACTTCAACAGTTGACCTGTTAAAAAGAATGTGGGTTTCAAGAGTGTCAAAAGTATCTATCACTTACTGCAATGTATGAAATGCAAAATAAAGCATATATGTCAAATATGGCAGGTAACGTTAATAGTATTTTCCTAAATCAGACTATATATAGAGATTTGAGTCATTTTGCTTGTGGCTAATTCCTTAGATCTTAGTATCATACTTATACACATTTCACTTTTGATAACCTAGCAGAGCTCTTGATTATAAAATTGGGACAATCTGTCATTATTAATAGAAGCATGATGGTTTTGAATTCTTTACTATTAAGTACTTTAGTAATGATTAGGCTATGTTTTTTAGGTACTATACTTAAAGAATTAGTTAATATAATATCTCTATTCTTGATCTACTCCTTGAGTAAATTGTGCAATTGGCAGATTTTGCCTTTGACATACTTGTATATTTTTATGCACTTTGGAGCCCCTCTTTTTTCATTATCTCTATGCTTTCCAGTGGTCTCATTCTGTCTTTGCTTTCATTAATTCCCCAATAATGCTGCCCCACTGATGAGTACACATGCCTAGTAAAACTGATGTTCCAAAATTGCATGTTCACTCTTTTTATTTCTGCATTTAGAATTTTTATTCTTCAGCTAGTAAAAATTAAGCTAGGTTCTTATTTGTAAACTATCCAATTATTATGATGCACAATAAGATAAATTATTGTCCCTGGCCATCCTACAAATAAAGAATACTTGCTAACCAAAAAGCTTGTTTGAGTACAGTGATGGAAAAAAAAAATAACAACAAAAACACAAGTATCTGCGATCTAAACAAGTTTAAAAGTGGGCTACTGAAAAGGTAAGTGTCCTCTAGATAGAAGAAAACAAATGAGCTTGCAGAGGTTAGGTGGGAAAATGAAGTGGAACAAAATACAAGCTATTTTGGGCATCTCCAATGGATAAGTAAAAAACAAACAAACAGAAATAACAGGGGAAAAAAACAATGTCAGTTACTTCAGCTATGATATATACTAAAGTATTTAATGCATTCATCCATTTTTACATTCTTTTATAAAATACATATTGAGTTTCTATGTACAGATTTTCTGCTAGATGCCAGGGGTATTATGGTGAGTGAAACCAGACAGTTTCTGTTTTCATGATATTTACTGTTTTGGGGAGGAAACAGACGTTGATCAAATAATTATACATATTTCTATAATATAAAGATGAATGAGTCAAGAAAGAACAAAGACAAATAGTTTAACTTCTTATGACGTTACGAAAAATTCTTTCAGAGGAAGTGATGCTTGAACTGAGAACATAAAAATGAGTAAAATCAAAGATGAAAGAATGTGAATGATAAAGAAAACAGCATGTTGAAAATCCATATGATGGGAGAAACCATAGCTATTATAAAAGGTAGGAGGTAGCCTAGTTTGGCTGCAGCAAGGACAGCAAGAGAGAATGACCCTAAATGAAGCCTAACTGAAGTTAGATCACACAGGACTTTGTATGATGTTAGCTTCTATTTTGTTTTTTAACTTGAGAACAACAGAAAACGATTGAAATGATTTAAATGGGTGGAGGATATAACCAAAATTGTAGTATTTAAAAGGAAATATGAAAGTAGAATGCACAGACTGACAGAGGAAGCAGAAAGTCATTATAGATTCAATATTTCAGAAACAGCAGAAATTAGATAAGTAGTTGAAGAAGAGACAGGTAGAACATACGATAGGATTAAAGAGGGTCTATGCAATAAATGTTATTGGGAAAATTGGACAGATATGGGGAAAAAAGGAAACTAGACCACTTTCTTATACCATAAACAAGAATAAACTCAAAATGGATTCAACACTTAAATGTTAAACTCGAAACCATAAAAATCATAGAAGAAAATATAGGGATTACAATCTCAGAAATATCCTGCAGGAATATTTTTATTTTCCTGATATACTTTTTGGACAAGGGAAACAAAGTTAAAAACAAACAAATGCGACTACACCAAACTAAGAAGATTTGCACAGCAAAGGAAACCATCAACAAAATGAAAAGATATCCCATTAAATGGGAGAACATATTTGCTAATGATACATCTCCTAAGGACCAATATCTAAAATTTATGAAGAACTTACTCAACTCCACACCAAAAAAACAAACTGTCCAACTAAAAATGAGCAAAAGATCTGAATAGACATTTCTCCAGAGAGGACATTCAAATGACTAATAGACATATGAAAAGATGCTCACAATCATTAATCATTAGAAAAATGCAAATTAAAACGATAATGAGATATTACCTCATATCTACCAAAATAGCTATCATTATAAATCCAAAAATAGCAAGAATTAGTGAGGATGTAGAGAAAAGGGAACCCTCATTCACTATTGGTGAGAACGCAGACTGGTGCAGCCACTGTGGAAGGCAGTATGGAGGTACCTTAAAAAATTGAAAATGGAACTGCCTTATGACCCAATGATTCTACTTCTGGGAATATATTGAAAGAAATCTGAGACACAAATTCAAAAGAATATATGCACCTCTGTATTCACTGCAGTGTTATTTACAATACCAAGAATGAGAAGCAGCCCAAGTGCCCTTCCGTAGATGAAAGGATAAAAAAAATCTGTGGTACCTTTACACAATTGAATATTACTCGGCTATTAAAAAGTAATAAAAAGAAGAATAAGGAAATCTTACATTTTGCAGTAGCTTGGATGGATGGATGGACCTGGAGAGTATTTTGCTAAGTGAAATAAGCCAATCAGAGAAAGACAAGTACCATATGATTTCATTTATACGTGCAGTCCAATGAATCAAATTAACTAACAAACAAAATTGAAACAGACTGATTGATAGAGAGAACAGACTAACAGTGGTCACACAGGAGGGGAATTGGTAGGCTGGGTGAAAAATGCTAGGGGATTAAGCAAAGAAAAAAGTCATAGTCACAGGCAGCAGTATGGTGATTACCATTGGTAAAGGCAAATGGAGATAGGTGGAAGAGAGGAAAAGGAGAATAAATAAATGGTGATGGAAGGATATTTAAATTGGGATGGTAAACACACAATACAATATACAGATGATGTATTATAGAATTGTACATCTGAAACCTATAAATTTTTTAAATCAGTATCACCCCAATAAATTCAGTAAAAAAGAAGACTGAGGTAACTAAATGATTCATAGGTTCCTGTATAGCTTAAAAGGTCAAATGTCTTTTGTCCATTAGGTATCCTCAACTATCCTGCTTTACTCTCATACTGTTTAAAGAGAAATTAGATTTTCAGAAATTTTTTTCCTTCATAAATGATTACTGTAATGCCCTTTTATGAACGTCTGTTAGAAAATTGACCATTGTAACTGACCATAGCAATTTACACTTCATTTATACATATGAAAGAAACAGTCACTAGACTTTTGATGAAAACCAACAGGATTGCATGTAAGGACTGTTAATACAAGCAGAAAAATATCCTGTGAAAAAATAAAGAAAAAATTATCCAAGAAACAGGAAATAACTTTAAAAGTATAAGTAATAAAATTTCTTGATTCTGAGAAGCATTTATGACGTACCACCAAACCAATTTTTTTAACGAAAAGAATGTAAAAATTGATTTCAAGTGAGTAATAGTAAGCTCAGACTGCCATAACAAAATACCATAGACAGGTTGGCTTAAACAATTAAAATTTATATTCTTTTTAAAATTTATTTATTTATTATTAATTAATTAATTTTTGTTACAGATGTTTCTCCATTTCCCCCCACTAATTCCTCCCTTCCCCTCCCTCCTCACCCTGTCCCCAGCTTTATTGTCCATGTCCATTGTTCATACATACATGTATGTAAGTTCTGTGGTTTATCTCTCCCCCACCACCCCCTCTTCTGGGGATTGTCAGTTTGTACCCCACTTCCATGTCTCTGAGACTACGCCATTCCTCATACATTTATGTTCATTATATTCCACAAATAAGTGAGATCATATGATATTGTGTTTCTCTGTTTGGCTTGTTTCACTTAGGATAATACTTTCCAGGTCCCTCCATGTTGTCTCAAAAGATAAGAGATTTTTCTTTGTTACAGCTGCATAGTACTCCATTGTGTATATGTACCACTGCTTTTTTATCCATTCTTCTACTGATGGACATTTGGGCTGTTTCCAGCTCTTAGCTATTGTAAATAGTGCTGCTACAAATATGGGGGTACATATATTCTTTCTGATTGGTGTTTCAGACTTCCTAGAAGTGGGATCACGGGGTCAAATGGCAGTTCAATTTTTAATTTTTTGAGGTAACACCATATTGTTTTCCATAGTGGCTGCACCTGTTTGCATTCCCACCAAGAGTGTACTAGAGTCCCCTTTTCTCCACACCCTCGACAACAGTTGTTTGATGATTTGTTGATGGCGGCCTTTCTGACAGGTGATACGTCATTGTTGTTTTAATTTGCATCTCTCTGAGGATTAGTGATGTTAAGCATTTCTTCATATGTCTCTTAGCCATTTGTATGTCCTGTTTGGAGAGGTGTCTATTTAGTTCTTCTGCCCATTTTTAATTCGAGTCTTTGTTTTTCTTTTGTTGTGTTGTATGAGCACTCTATATATATTGGAAATTAACCCCTTCTCTGATATATCATTGGCAATTATGCTCTCCCATACAGTGGGTTGCCTTTCCATTTTGATGATTGTATCTTTTGCTGTGAAGAAGCTTTTGAATTTGATGTAGTCCCATGTGTTCATTATCTCCTATGTTTCTGCTGCCTTAGGTGATTAATCAGTGAAAATTCATCTGCATATAATGTCTGAAATTTTGTTGCCTACATTTTCTTCTAGAATTTCTATGGATTCATAAGTCACATTTAACTGTTTTATCTATTTTGAGTTTATTCTTGTTTATGGTGTTAGTTGATGATCTAGTTTCATTTTTCTGCATGTAGCTGTCCAATATTCCCAACACTATTTATTAAAGAGGCTGTCTTTACTCCACTGTATACTCTTGCCACCTTTGTCAAATATTATTTGAGCATATTGTCTTGGGTCCATTTCTGGGTTCTCTGTTCTGTTCCACTAGTATCTATGCCAGTTCCTGTGCCATTACCAGGCTGTTTTGATTACAGTGGCTTTGTAGTATAACCTGAAACCTGGTAATATGATCCCTCCTACTTTGTTCTTTTTCAAGATTTCTGTTGCTATTCGAGGTCTTCTTTGGTTCCATATGATCTTTTGAAATATTTGATCATAGCACTACAGGCCTACCTCAAGAAGCAAGAAAAATTTCTAATAGACTGTCTAACCTCACAACTTAAAGACCTAGAAAGAAAACAAAAAGAAAACCCTAGAGGAAGTAGAAGGAATGAAACAGTAAATATCAGTAAAAACAGTAAATAGAAATAAATGACATGGAGAACAAAAAAGCAATTCAAAGGATGAATGAAACAAAGAGCTGGTTCTTTGAAAAGATAAACAAGATTGATGGACCCTTAGCTATACTCCCCAAGAAACAAAGAGAAAGAACCAAAATACACAAAATTAGAAATGAAAGAGGAGAAATAATAACTGACACCAGAGAAATACAAAGGATTGTTAACAAATATTATGAACAATTATATGGCAGCAAATTCGATAATCTAAGCAAAATGGACAAATTTCTAAAATCACATAGTCTCCCAAAACCGAACCAAGAAGACATAGAAAACTGTAACAGTCCAATAAAAACAAAAGAAATTGAAGATGTCAAGACTCTCCCAGCATACAAAAGCCCAGGCCCGGACGGCTTCATGAGGAAATTTTACCGAACATTCACAGTAGAACTAATACCCTTTCTCCTCAAACTATTTCAAAAAATACAACAAGAAGAAAGACTTCCAAACTCGTTTTATGAGGCTAGCATAATTTTAATTCCAAAACTAGAAAAGACACTACAAAGAAAGAAAACTACAGACCAATATCCCTAATGAACATAGATGCCAAAATTCTGAACAAAATACTAGCATATCAAATCCAGCAATACATCAAAAATTTTTTTCACCATAACCAAGTGGGATTCATCCCTGAGAGGCAAGGCTGGTACAATATTCGCAAATCAATAAATGTGATACACCACATAAACAAAATGAAAGATAAAAATCATGTGATTATATCAATAGATGCTGAAAAAAGCATTCGACAAAACCCAGCACTCATTTCTGATAAAAATGCTCAGCAATCTGGGCATAGAGGGATCATATCTTGAATTAATAAAGGCCATGTGTGAAAGTCCTACAACCAACATCATACTCAAAGGGCAAAAACTAAAAGCATTTCCCTTAAGAACAGGAAAAAGACAGGGATGCCCATTTTTGTCACTTTATTTAACATAGTACTGGAAGTCTTAGCCACAGCAATCAGACAGGAAAAATAAATAAAAGGGATCCAAATGTAAAAGGAGGAAGTGAAACAGTTATTATTCACAGATGACATGATACTATAGGTAGAAAACCCCAAAGACTCCATCAAAAGTTTACTAGACTTAATAAATGAATTTGGCAAAGTAGCAGGATACAAAATTAACATCAAGAAATCGATGGCATTCTTATGCACCAATGATGAACTCACAGAAAGAGAAACTAAGAAAACAATCCCATTTACCATTGTGGCAAAAAATTAAGATACCTAGGAATAAACTTAACCAAAGAAATAAAAGACCTATTCTCAGAAAACTACAGGTCATTGAAAAAAGAAATAGAGGAAGATATAAAAAAGTGGAAGCACATTACTTATTCATGGATTGGAGTATTAAAATCATTAAAATGTTCATACTACCCAAAACAATCTATAGATTCAATGCAATCCCCATCAAAATACCAACAACATACTTCACAGAACTAGAATAAAATTTATACTCTCAATTTTCTAGAGGCTGAAAGTTTGACACTAGGGTGCCTTCATGGTCAGGTTCAGGTGAGGATCATATTCCTCACTTGCAGACAACTACCTTCTTGCTGTTTCCTCACATGGTGCTGACAGAGGAAAGATATCTTATGCCTCTTCTTTAAGAACACTAATCATATTGTATCAGGGACCCACAGTTGCAACCTAATTTAACATGAATTACCTCCTTGTAGGCCTTATCTCTAAATGCAGTCACATTGGGGAATGGGGCTTCAAAGCATGAATTTGGTGGGGACTAAATCCAATCCATATAATGATGCATACCAATTTTAGAAATATAAAAGTGAAAGGCAAAAATTTTGTATATTAGAAACTAGAAGATTTAAAAGGATAGTTTATCCATAAGAGTAGCAGAATGCTCTAAAAAAAACAAAGGAATTAGAAAAAAATATTTGAAATTAAAAATAAAATTGACAAAATAAACTCTAAAAATGGGCTAGTAACAAAATAAATATAGTTTAAAATAATGTATACATATTATTTCAACTGTCAAATAATAAGATAAATATATGCATAATATGACAAAAAATAAAAAGTATATAGCATACAAGAGTTACTTCCAACATCATGTAATAAAAGTTTCAGAAGAAAGAAAAATACAAGGGATGAAATGATTTAATCAAGGAAGCAATTTTCTCAATGATAATAAGAGGAACATTTTTCAAAATGTAAAGGGCACACTGACTGCCAATTAAGATGATTAAGAAAAAAAATCTATATATAATATGGTGATATTTCAGATTCCATGACTAAAAAGTAAATTGCATACTGGGAAAAGGGAGGCACTCTTACCCTTTGCAATAGCATGGATGGACCAGCAGATTATTATGTTAAGCAAAATATGCCAGTCAGAGAAAGACAAATACCATATGATCTCACTCATATGTGCAATCTAATGAACAAAAATAAACTGACAAACAAAATAAGACCAGAGGCACGGGTGCATGAAAAAGACTGACAGATCTCAGAGGGGAGGGCTGTGGGGGAGACTGGAAAAGATTAACCAAGGAACATATATGCATGTATGCATAGCCCATGGACACAGACAATACTGTGGTGCTGGCTGGGGGAGAGGGGTGGAGGCTGGGTGGAGGAGGACAAAGGGGTAGGAAATGGGGAACATCTTTAATAGGGTCCACAATAAAAAAGTAACACATAGGCATTCATTTTCATAATAAAAAGTAAATTGCATTCATTTTCTGAGATAGAAAATTATATAAAAAACAAACAGATAAAAATCAGAATTGCATATGGTTTCTTTTCATTGTAAATATCAGGGAGTACAACACTATTCACCAAGTTTAATTACAAAATAGTATTGAAGCTATACTTTGTTGAGGATTGAATGAAGTGATATGTATACACATATGTTACTTTATTATTTATTATATCTACATATTAATATATATGTAGACATATATAATGCCTAACGCTCAATTCATTTTTTCTTTTCTTTCTTTCTTTTTACTTTTTCATTAATTTTTTTGGTATCACATGCCAAATAATAAAATTACATATGTTTCAGGTGTACAATTCTATAATACATCATCTCTATATTGTATTGTGTGTTCACCACCCAAAGTCAAGTCTCCTTTCATCACCATTTATCCTCCTTTACTCTCTTCTACCTCCTCCCACCTCTCTTTCCCTCTGTTAATCACTATACTGTTGTTTGTGTCTGTGAGGTTTTTCTTTTGCTTAATCCTTTCATCAATTTCACACAGCCCCACAACTACCCTCCCTTCTGACACCTGTCAGTCTGTTTCCTAAGTTTGTTCTATCTTGTTTGTTATTTTTTTCATTAGATTCTTCATATGAATGAAATCATATGGTAGTTGTCTTTTTCTGACAGATTTATTTCACTTAGAATAATGCTCTCCTGGTCCATCCATACTGTCGTAAAAGGTATAATTTCTTTGAGTGTTATTCCATTGTAAAGCTGTAACTTGAAACAGGATCAAGCTATCATTCAAATATGAGGACAAAAATTAAGATAATTTGAACATTTATGAGTCAAAAACCTTCCACCCAGTAATTCTTTCTGTAAAAACAAAATTAAAGTTTCAAAAAATAAATCAAAAGAATTTGGTGAACTCTAAAACTTTATTTTAACTTAACTATGATTTTTTAAAAATTATTTTTATGAATTCAAGAATGCTTAAAAAGGAGCAGAAATAATGAAAAATCATTCATCTTATAAATATTGAATAATAGACTACAAAATGAGAGATAGGGAAGGAATAGTAAATATCTATACAAAAATTTGTCTCATGTTCAGGGATATTTCTCAATGTTAATGAATAAGGAGAAACTGTAATCAATTTATTTAACTGAAACTTAATAACATAAAATTAAATAATAAAAATCATTTATAATATTTCTCAATCACTAAAGAATTAAAGGGAACAAAGACAACTTCATAAACCAGCAAAATCAAGAAAGGAAAACATAAAGGAAAAGTGACACCTAAGCATGGTTAAGCAAAAGCATAGTATTATATGAAACAAATATGATCCCATAACTCAATATTAAAAAAAAATAAATGTGTTAAATCTCCAAACTGTTTTTTAAATTTTTAAAAGTTACACCTTAAAGAAAGATTTATTTATTTATTTTGGTCATATTTATTTATTTTATTTTTATTTTTTTCCTTTTTCAGTTTTTTTTTTTAAATTAATTAATTTATTTTTGTTAGAGATGTTTCTCCTTTTTCCTCCACAGATTCCCCCCCTCTCCACCTTGTCCCAAGCTTTGTTGTCCATGTCCATTGTTCATGCACACATGCATATAAGTTCTGTGTTTTATCTCTCCGCCACCACCTCCTCTTCTGGGGATTGTCAGTCTGTACCTTACTTCCACATCTCTGGGACTACCCCATTCCTCAAACTGTTATGTTCATTATATTCCACAAATAAGTGAGATCATATGATACTTGTATTTCTCTGTTTGGCTTCTTTCACTTAAGATAATACTTTCCAGGTCCCTCCATGTCGTCTCAAAGGATAAGAGATCCGTCTTTCTTACAGCTGCATAGTAATCCATTGTGTATATGTACCACAGCTTTCTTATCCACTTATCTACTGATGGACACTTGGGCTGTTTCCAGATCTTAACTATTGTAAATAGTGCTGCTACAAACATAGGGGTACATATATTCTTTCTGATTGGTGTTTCAGGCTTCTTAGGGTATATTCCTAGAAGGGGGATCACTGGGTCAAATGGAAGTTCAATTTCTAATTTTTTGAGGTAACACCATATTGTTTTCCATAGTGGCTGCACCAGTCTGCATTTCCACCAGCAGTGTACTAGAGTCCCGTTTTCCCCACACCCTCGCCAACACTTGTTTGATGATTTGTTGATAGCGGCCATTCTGACAGGTGTGAAGTAATACCTCATTGTTGTTTTAATTTGCATCTCTCTGATGATTAGGGATGTTGAGCATTTCTTCATATGTCTCTTAGCCATTTGTATATCCTGTTTGGAGAGGTGTCTATTTTGTTCCTCGGCACATTTTTTTAATTGGGTTCTTATAAAACATACATTAAAAAAGAGGCACATTTCTGTTAATCAAGGTAAAATCTAAAGTAAGAAAAATATTTAATTAAATGAAGAGAAATATTTTTTATTTAGAGAAGTTCTACACAAGGCAGAAATATGTTTAATTATTTATATAGCAAATAACAAAGCATGTAAATGTTATTTAAAATGTTCAGTAATGTTGAGTTCATAAGGATTTCTCAAAAAGATGCACAATCTAGAAGCTGCAAAAATAGAATATAGATTTTACCTTGTAAAGATTTTTATAGCAAAAGGCAATATAACAAAATTAAAAAACAGAATGTAAGACTGGAGAAGATATGTACAGTGTGTACCACTGAAAAAGGATAAAGACTCAAATATATGAGAATTTTAAAAATAATTTCGAACCTGGCAAACAATCTAGTGAAAAATGAGCAAGGAAAATTAATAGCAATTCACACAGGGAAAAACATTTCAGATAAATACTCTAAATGTTCCTCAACCTTACTAGCAATCAGATAAAACTAATCAAAACAGCAGTAAAGTCTGTTTTTACCTCTCAGAGTGTCTATAGATACCTTACAATTTAAAGACTGAATAGTAGACTAACTTGAACCTGTCTCTACCTATTCAGAAAGCCACAACCAACACACTGAAATGTGGCTGTATTCATTGTTACTTTACCTTTATTTAGAAAATATTTCATGAATGAATTTGATTGGAGCACTCTTACTTGTATACAGAACTCTAGTCATAAAAGATTATTAAAAATATAAGAAAATATTTGTAGCATTTTAACCACTATAGTGAAGGAAGGTACGCTAGAGATTATTACTTTTAATACTTAGTTTATTATTTTTTATTACAGATATCCTTCCTTTTTTCCCTTTTGACACCCTCCTCCCTACTCCCACACCCACCTCCTTCACCGAGCTACTGTCTGTGTCCATAGGTTATGCATACATGCATATAAATTCTTTGATTTATCTCTTCCTGCAACCCCCAAACCCCTTCTCTCTGAGGTTTGTCAGTCTGTTCCCTGTTTCCATGACTCTGGATCTATTTTGTTCATCAGATTATTTTGTTCATTATATTCCACAAATAAGTAAGATTATGTGATACTTGTCTTTCTCTGATTGGCTTATTTCACTTAGCATAATCTTCTCTAGGTTCCATGTCATCTCAAAGGGTAAGAGATATTTCTTTCTTACAGCTGCATAGTATTCCATTATGTAAATGTACCACAGCTTTTTTATCCACTCATCTACTGATGGACACTTGAGTGTTTCCAGATCTTAGCAATTGTAAATAGTGCTGCTATGAACAGAGGGGTTTGATTTATACTTTCTGATTGGTGTTTTAGGCTTCTTAGGATACATTCCTAAAAGTGGGATCACTGGGTCAAAAGGCATTTCCATTTTTAATTTTCTGAGGAAATACTATATTATTTTCCATAGTGGCTGCACCAGTCTGCATTCCCACCAGCAGGGTACTAGAGCCCCCTTTTCTCCACACCCTTCCCAGTACTTGTTGTTTGATGATTTATTAATGGCAGCCATTCTGGCAGGTATGAGGTGATGCTTCATAGTCATTATTAATTTGCATCTCTCTGATGGTTAGTGATGTTGAGCACTTTTTTGTATGTCTCTTGGCCATTTGTATGTCCTGTTTGGAGAATTGTCTCTTCAGGTTCTCTGCCCTTTTTTTAACTGGATTCTTTCTTCCTTTTGTTGAATATTCTATATATTTTGGAAATTAAACCCTTATCCAATGTATCATTGACAAATATGTTCTCCAGCACATTGGGTTTCCTTTTCATTTTGACGCTGGTTTCTTTTTATTGTTATTATTAATTTATTTATGTATTTATTTTTGTCACAGATGTCCCTATTTTTTCCTTATTAACACCCTCTTTCCCCTTCCCATTGCCTTCCCCACTTTCACAGTATTCTTGTCTGTTTCCATTGGTAATGGATATGTGCATATAAGTTATCTGGTTTGATGCTGGTTTATTTGCTGTGCATAATCTTTTTAGTTTAATGTAGTCTCATTTATTAATTTTTCCTTTGTTTCTCTTGGCGTAGTTGATGTATAAGTGAAAATTCTGCTATGTGTGATGTCTGTGATTTTACAGCCTATATTTTCTTCTAGGATTTTTATTATTTCACAAGTGATATTTGTCTTTTATCCACTTTGAGTTTATTCTTATGTATGGTGTAAGTCGGTGGTCTAGTTTAATTTTTTTTTTTTTTTTTTATCCTCACCCGAGGACATTTTTCCATTTTTTGTTCAGGTAGATTGGGGGGGGGGAGCGGGGAGAGGAACAGAGAGAGAGAGAGAAACATCGATGTGAAAGGAACACATCGAGTGGCTGCCACCCGCACGACCGACCAGGGCCGGGGACAAACTGCAACCGAGGTACGTGCCCTTAGCGGGAACCGAACCCAGGTCTCTCAGGACCGCAGGCCGATGCTCTAACCGCTGAGCCAAACCGGCCAGGGCTAGTTTAATTTTTTTGAATGTAGTTGTTAAAGTTTCTTCAGCTCCATTTATTGAAGAGACTATCTTTACTCCATTGTGTGCTCTTGCCTCCTTTGTCAAATATTAATTGAGCATAATGTATTGTGTAGATATCTGGGTTCTCTATTTTATTCCATTTATCCATATGCCTGTTTTTGTGCTAGTACCAGGCTGTTTTGATTAAAATAGCTTTATTGTATAACCTGAAATACAGAATTGTGATCCCTCCAACTTTGTTCTCCTTTCTTTTTTTAGGATTGCTGTGGCTCTTTGGGGTCTTTTTTAGTTCCATATAAACTTTTGCAGTATTTGTTCTAGATCTGTGAAGTATGTCATTAGTATTTTAATAGGAATTGCATTGAATCTATAGATTGCTCTGGGTAGTTATGGATGTTTTAATGATGTTGATTCTTCTAATTCATGAACATGGTATTGCTTACCTTTTTTTTTTTTTTTTTTTTTTTTTTTTTTTTTTAATATCTTTCTCTATTTCTTTTTGCAATGTCCTGTAGTTTTCTGAGAACAGGTCTGTTACCTCCTTGGTTAAGTTTATTTCTAGGTATCTTAATTTTTTGTTGCAATCACAAATGGGATTTTTTCAGTTCCTCTTTCTGACTGTTCATTATTGTTATATAAAAATGCCAATAATTTTTGGGTGTTCATTTTGTATACTGCTACTTTGCCAAATTAATTTATTAAATCTAATAGTTTTTTGGTACATGTACAATATCATGTCATGTGCAAATAATGACAATTTACTTCCTCCTTTCCAATTTGGATGCCTTTTATTTTTTCTTCTTTTCTGATTGTTGTGGCTAAGACTTCCAGTACTATGTTGAATAAGAGTGGCAAAAGCAGACATCCTTGGCTTGTTCCTGTTCTTTTTTTTTTTTTTTTTAGTTCAGATAGAGTGGGAGGGAGAGAGAAAGAGAGAGAGAGAGAGAGAGAGAGAGAGAGAGAGAGAGAGAGAGAGAGACATTGACTGGTTGCCACACGCACAACCCCAACCAGGGCCAGGACAAACTGCAAGTAAGGTACACGCCCTTAGCAGGAACCAAACCCAGGATTCTCTGGTCCACGGGGCCGACGCTCTAGCCACTGAGCCAAACTGGCTAGAGCTTGTCCTTTTCTTAAGGAAAATGTTATAGTTTTTGCCCATTAAGTATGAAGTTGGTTGTAAGTTTGTCATACATGGCCTTTATTATGTTGTGGTATGATAGTTCAATTCCCACTTCGCTGAGAGTTTTTGTCAGAAATGGATGCTGGATTTTGTCAAATGCTTTTTCAGCATCTATTGAAATGTTCGTATAATTTTTATATTTCATTTTGTTTATGTGTTGTATCACATTTAATGATATGAAAATATTGTACCAGCCGTGCATCCCTGGGAATAATCCCACTTGGTCGTGTTGTATAATTTTTTTAATATATTGCCGGATCCAATTTACTAAGATTTTGTTGAGGATTTTGGCATATATGTTCATCACAGATATTGGCTTGCAATTTTCTTTCTTTGTAGTATCTTTATCTGGTTTGGCATTAGGAATATGCTGGCCTTATAAGAAGAGTTTGAAAGTCTTCTTCCCCTTGAATTGTTTTAAATGGTTTGAGAATAGGTTTTAGTTCTTCGAATGGTCGGTAAAACTCCGCTGTGAAGCTGTCTGGAAAAAGGCTTTTGTTTTCTGGGAGTTTATTGATTACTGCTTCAATTCTTATAATTGTTATTGGTCTGTTCAGGTGTTCGGACTCTCCCCAGTTGAGTTTTGGAAGGCCATATGGTTCTAGGAATTTTTCCATTTCCCTTAGGTTGTAGAATTTGTTGGCATTTAATTGTTAATAATATTTTCTTACAATCTTTTATATTTGTGCAGTGTCATTTGTCATTTCATTTCTTTTGTTTGTGATTTTATTAATTTGGGTCTTCTCTCTTTGTTTTTGGTGAGTCTGGTTAAAGGTTGATTAATCTTGTTTATATTTTCAAAGAACCAGCTCTTGGTTTCATTGATCTTTTATATTGTTTGTTTGTTTTTAGTCTCTATGTTGTTTATTTTTGCTCTGATCTTTATTATTTCCTTCCTTCAACCAACTCTGTTTTTTTTGTTTTTTTGTTTTTTTCTCGTTTCTCTTTCTACATCTTTAAGTTGTAGGGTTAGATAGTTTATTAGAAAAGTTTCTTGTTAATTGAGGTTGGCCTGTATTGCTATGAACTTCCATTTCAGGACTGCTTTTGCTATGTCCATTAGATTTTGTGTAGTTGTGTGTTTATTTTTATTATTTTCCAGGAAGTTTTTTATTTCTTTTTTGATCTCATTGGTAACCCATTCATTGTTTATTAAAATGCTATTTAACCTCCACGTGTTTGAATGTTTTTGAGTGTTTTTATTATAATTGATTTTTAGTTTCATGCCATTGTGATCTGAGTAGATGCTTATTATAATTTCAATCTTCTTATAGAGTCTTAGTTTATATCTTAACACATGATCTATCTTTGAGAATATTCTGTGTGCACTTGAGAAGAATGTATATTCTGCTGCTTTGGCATGAAATATTCTGTAAATATCAATTAAAACCAGCTGATCTAGCATGTCATTTAGGGTTACTATTTACTTGTTGATTATTTTTTTGTCTGGAAGATCTATCCAGTGAAGTCAGTGGAATGTTAAAGTCCCCTACTGTGATTAGGTTGCTGTCAATCTCTCCCTTGAAGTCCTCCAGAAGTTTCAAAATATATTTTGGTGTTCCTATATGTGGTGCATATATGTTAACCAGGGTTATATCCTCTTGTTGGATCAATCCCTTTCATATTATGTAGTGACTTTCTTTGTCTCTTATTATGGCCTTCATTTTGAAGTCTGTCTTATCAGATAATAAGTATTGCTACACCAGTTTTATTGTGTGTTTCCATTTGCATAATTTTTTTTTTTCATACCTTTACTTTCATCCTGTTTGAGTCTTGTTCTGAGATGGGTCTCTTGTAGATGGCATATATATGGGTTACATTTTTATTTCTTTTTTTTTTTAATCCTCACCCGAGGCCATTTTTCCATTTTTTGTTCCAATAGAGTGGGAGGGAGAGAGAGGAAGAGAGAGAGAAAGAAACATCGATGTGAAGGGACACATCAAGTGGCTGCCACACGCACGACCAACCAGGGCCGGGGACAAACTGCAACCAAGGTATGTGCCCTTAGCAGGGGCCAAACCCGGGTCTCTCTGTACCGCAGGCTGATGCTCCAACCGCTAAGCCAAACCGGCCAGGGCTCTTTTTTTTAATACATATATTTTTTTTACTTTATTGATTTTAGAGAGAGAGATATAGAAACATTGATGAAAGAGAACATCGATTGGCCACCTCCTGCATGCCCCCCTCACTGGGGATTTGACCCACAACCTGGGCGTGTGCCCTGACCAGGAATTGAACTGGAGACCTCTTGTATATGGGACAATGTTCAACCACTGAGCCAAAACAGCTGTGCTAGGATTATGTTTTCTTATTTAATCAACTACCCTATACCTTTTAATTGGAGCATTTATTCCATTTACATTTAAGGTTATTATTGATAGGTATTTATTTGTTGCCATTTTAATTGTCTATGCCTCTGCCCCCCTCCCTTCTCTCCTTCTTCTTCTTCTAACAGACTCTTTAATGTTTCTTGCAGTGCTGGTTTGACGGTAGTAAATACATTTAGCCTTTCTTTGTCTGCAAAGCTCTTTATTCCACCTTCAATTTTGAATGACAGCCTTGCTGGATAGAGTAGTCTTGGATTTAGACCCTTGTTTTTCATTACTTTATATACATCATGCCACTCACTTCTGGCCTACACTGTTTCTATTGGAAAATCAGCTCACAGTCTAATGGAAGCTCTCTTGTAGGCAACTTTCTGACTCTTTCTTGCTGCCTTTAAGATGCTTTCTTTGTCTTAAACATTTGCCATTTTAATTATGATGTGCCTAGCTGTGAGTTTTTTGGGTTCATCTTAATTGGGACTCTCTATGTTTCTTGGACATTTGTGACTTTTTCTTTTACCAGGTTAAGGAAGTTTTCTGTCATTATTTCTTTAAACAGGTTCTTTATACCTTTCTTCAATTATTCTCTTTCTGGTACCCCTATGGTGCAAATGTTGTTACATTTTGAATTGTCCCAAAGCTCCCATCAACTCTCCTCCTGCTTTTTAATGTTTCCATTTGCTGCTCTAATTGGGTGTTTTTTTTGTTTTTTTTTTTCTACCTTGTCTTAAACTCACTGAATTATTCTTCAGCTTCTTCTAATCTACTATTGAATCTTTCCAATGTGTGTGTGTACACACACACACACACACATGTCCCTAGCAGGAACCGAACCCAGGACTCTCTGGTCTGCAGGTCAATGTTCCAACCACTGAGCCAAACCAGGCAGGGCCCAAGATATTTTTTATTCATAGCTTCTACCTCTTTTTTATGCTAGTGTAGTTCTCAATGGGTTTTTGTAGCTCTCACTAAGTTGTTTGAGCACCTTTAAAACCATTGCTTTGAATTCTTTATCTGAAAGACTGCTTGTCTCCATTTCATGTTGTTCCTTTTCTACTGACTCTTCCTTTTCTTTAATTTGGGGATTGTTTCTTTGTCTCATAATTTTAGCAGTCTGATAGTTTGGGGCCAGGTGAGGCAAGTTAGGGTGTGTAGGCAGGTCAGTGTGTATCAGATAAGACTGCTGTGCCTCCAGATATGTTCTGGTGCATGGCACTTCTCCTCTGCTGTGGGTCCAGGAGGATTGATGGTTGGAGGCTCATGTTTGTTAGTCATTGTAGGCACTGTTTGGGGTGCATGGGTAAAGCTGATATGCTACTTGGGTGTGTGGGTCCCCAGGTACCACTGGGTTCGGCTCCTGATTCACTTTGCTGCTGCTGCTCTTGCCACTGGGGGGATGGATTTCAACTCCTGATCCTGTGTTTCTTCTGGGGGCAAGGCTCGGATCCTGATCCACACTGCTGCTGCTGCTGCTCCTGCTGCCAGGGGATGGGTCTCAGCTCGGGAGCCTGTACTGCTGCTCCTGGGGGCAGTGCTTGGCTCCTGAGCCCCATTGTGATGTGGGAGCAGGTGCCTCGACAGCAGAGCTTCTGTGAGCTGGCCCACATTTGCACTGCAGGGGCCACTTGTCTAATGATGCAAGGGTCACTGGTGGCCATGGGTCACTACCTTAAATGCTCCCTGCTGCTTCCTTCCAAAGAGGACCCAGCAGATCTTCCATAATGGTGGGGTCTTCCAGCCCTGAACAGGGAGGAGAACCCTGCCAAGCAGAGCACAGTGGTAACTGGCTGCTCCCCTGTCCACAGCACTGGAACCATCTGTATTAGGTTTCCACACTGTTGTGTGGTTGTTCATCTACACCCACATCCATTCACACTCTTTCTCACACTCTCAAACACTCACCCTCACTCCAGTCCTGCCTGCCGCTATGTTCTCCTCCCTATACTAGAGATTACTGAAATGAATAGTGAGCCAATTTACCATATTCACCAGAGAAGCTGACATAATTTGTTTTTAAATGAGAGTAAAGCCTTATAGGCATTGCATTTTATTAAAAAAAGGCAAATGTATTTTCTACTCATTCTTTCATTTAATAGTATAGTGCATGACCTAGCATATGCAATAAGAAAACAAATCTCTAGAAACCAAAATTAGATTACACACAAAAGGAAGAGGAAAATTGTTATATCTAGAAAATCCAAGTGAATCAACTGAAAAATTATTAGAATGAGTTAGAGTTTATCAATATGTTTTGTCATAAGATAAACAAAGAAAAGTCTATTATATTAATTTAATTTTTTCAGAATTAAAATACTGTTTCTTTTTTGTATGTAACTTATAAGATATGATAAGTTATACAACAAATTTCTTTTATGCAAAAGAAATCATTTTGGCATAAGAACATGCAGACAAAAATGTAACAAAATAGAATTTAAAGAAACTAACAAATAAGAGTGTGAATATTTATTCACCTATAAATGCGATATTTAAATCGGTGAAGATAGAATGAATGTCAATCATTTCTGACTATCCACTGAGGAAATAAATAAATATAGGTCCCTGCATGTGCCTTACAAAACCATTTCACATCATGACTTTAGTTTCATCTCCAAAATGTAGAGTACTTGGAAGTCATCAGTCCTGTCCTTACAACAAGAAACAACTAGGAAAACTGAAAATAAATGACTTTTTTTTTAACCCATTAGAAAACTGAGTTTGTAGTGCAAACCATCTCCTTAAAATATGGAAAGACAAGTTTCTGAGATCTGTAGCTTAGATATGCTTACCTGGAACAGAAATCATGAGGGACAAAAATTGTTAGGAACACTTATATGACAACTCTGATAAATTGGTGAAGGTTGAGGGTGGATAGCATAAGAATGAGAAACTCCTGGTAACCACAGATTATAAATACACCCACATTTTTATGGGTATTACTTTTAGGAACGTTTCCAGTTTTTCATGTTGAAGATCTAAGAAAGATTACCTCTTGGCTCTGGAACAGTAAAGGAAAGGATAACCATTATGAGTTATACCTAAACACTCTCTATAACAATGTCCTACCCTCCAGTGTAAAATACTTTTCCAAAGCCTTTCATAGTTGGAGGAAAAGAATCCTCCACCTCATGTCTCCTCCAGTCTTCTAATATCAGTTAAGGGTAAAACAAACAAATGAACATTGTCATTTAACATAGTCACTTAGTGAAAATACAGGGCAAGGGAAAAAAAAGCAGTACCAACTGGAGAAACACAGGCCCTTTGAAGGCTGTCATTTAATCAGATTATAGAATGCTTTCTTTCCCCTATAATTTATCGTCACACTAACATTACTCTGGTATAATAAGAAGGGATTAAATTGCCCTGGCCAATTTGGCTTTGTTGTTAGAGCATTGGCTCATGGACCAGAGGGTCTTGGGTTCAGTTCTGGATAAGGGCACGTACCTCATTGTGGTTCGTCCTTGGCCCTGGTTGGGGTCGTGAGGGTGGCAACCAGTCGATGTGTCTCTTTCACGTTGATGTTTCTTTCTCTCTTTTACTCCCTCTTTCCCTTCCACTCTCTCTGAAGATAAAATGCAAAAATGTCCTTAGGTGAAGATTAAAAAAAACAACAACAAGGGATTAAACTAAAAGAGGTGCAAAACAGAGGCTGTTTTTGAGGAGGATTGCTTAGGAAAGCCCAAAAGTAAGAACACTCAAAAACAATTATACTAGAGAAGTTTGACGTCCCTGGCACAATATAGATATAAAAAACATTAAATACAGTTTAGTTCTTTGCCAGATTAACACACCAGAGACATATTTACCTCATTTCCTCTTACCTAGCATGTCATGTCTAACTTTCAATAAAAATTACAAGCCATGCTAAAAGGTAAGGAAAATACAGTTTGAACAGGAAAAGTGTTTATTAGGATGAGACTCATATATGACACAGATGATATTATCATGAAAGGAATTTTAAATAACTGTAATTATTTTGTTAAAGGCTCAGGTGGAAAATGTTGACAACAAGCTAAAATAGATAGGTAATATAAGTAGAAATTGGTAAACTCTAGAAAGACTAAAAAATAAATGGTAGACTTTAAAAAAAAAAAAAAGCTATAACAGAAATAAAGAAAATCTTATGTGGGCTCATTAGCCAATTTGAAACAACTGAGGAAGGAATCAATGAGGAAGAAAATATTTCCTAAACTGAAATATAAAGAGAAAAAGGATGAAAATAGCAGAGCAGATATCCAACAGCTATGGGACAATCACAAAATTTGTCATTAGATTATTACATATATAATTGGAATAACAAAAGTGAAAGAAAATAATGATAAACACCAAACTGTAGATCTAGGGAGATCAGAGAATGTAAATTAGAATGAGTATGAAAGAAAAAATGGAAGAAAGAAAGAATGAACAAAGCAAGATATGATTTACGAAAACCTCATGGTAACCACAAAAATAATGCATACAGAAGATACATAAAAGTAAATGAGAAAAGAATCAAACAATATTATTACAAAAATCAATAAAAGAGGAAGAGAGAAAAAGAGAACAATAGGACTACAAAATAGACAGTAAATTACAAAATAACAGTAAGTTAAGTCTTTCTTTTCAATAACTATTTTAAGTGTAAATGCATTAAGCTTCCCAATCAAGAGACATAGAGTTGGATCTAACTATGTGCTGCCTACAAGAGATTTCACTTTAGATTTAAGGATAAACATAGACTGAAAGTGAAAAAATCAAAAATATATTTCATGTAAAAATACAAAACAAAGAGAGCAAAGGTAGGTAATACATATATCAGACAAAATGGAATTTTAGTCTTAAACTTTCACAAGGGACAACAAAAGACAATGTATAATAATAAAAGGGTCAACTCATCAGAACGTTGTTAACAATTCTAACTATATATACACCCAACACCAGAGCAGCAAAATACACAAAGCAGCCCAGCCGGTGTGGCTCACTGGCTGAGCATCTACTGATGCACCAAGAGATCACCGGTTTGATTCCCAGTCAGAGCTTGGGTCCAGGCTATGGGCCCAATCCCCAGTGCGGGGCATGTTGGAGGAAGCCAATCGATGTTTTCTCTCTTGTCAATGTTTCTCTCTTTCCCTCTCCATTCCTCTCTCTCTAAAATCACTAAAGAAGGAAATAACTTTTTTTTTTTAATTTCAAAAGCAAACACTGACAAACGTAAAAGGAGAAATAGGCAGCAACAAAGTGATAATAGTGCATTTCAATACTCCACTTTTAATAATAGGTAGATCACCCAGAAAGAAAGTCAATAAGGAAACTGAGACTTAACACTATAGATCAAATTGCTCTAACAAAATATACATAGAGCATTCCCTAAAACAGAAGCAGAATGTATATTCTTCTCAAGCTCACACCAAATATTCTCTGGGATAATCCACGTTACATCACAAGAGAAATCTTAGCAAACTTAAGAAGACTGAAATTATGCCAAGTATATTTTCTGACCAGAGTTATATGAGACTACAAATTAATAACAGAAGAAGTGTAAAGATCACAAATATGTGAAAATCAATCAATTTACTAAATAACCAATGAGTAAAAAAACCCAAAGAAATTAGAAAATATCTTTAGAAAAATGAAAACCATATATACCACATCTTAGGGGATATAGTAAAAGCAGTATTGAATGTAAAGATTATATCTATAAACTCTTGTATTTTAAAAATCTTAATAAACAACCTACCTTGGTACTTCAAATATATGAGAAAGGACAAATTAAGCTGAAAGTTAGCAGAAAGAAAGAAATAATTAACATTGCAACATAAATAAATGATACTAAGATGAGGAAAATAATAGAAAATCAGTAAAATCGAGTTTTGTTTTTTTTTTTACAAAAAAAATGTAAAACATCTTGTTAATTTAGGAAAGAAAAAGGAGATTCAAGAAAACCAGAAGTAACAAAGGAGACATTACAACTGAAGGTATAGAAATAAAAAGGACTATAAGAGACCACTATGAATAATTATAACCCAACGAATTAATAACCTAGGAAAATGGATAAATTCCAAGGTATATATAGTCTGTCAATACTAAATCATGAAGAAGTAAGATTAATAATGAATAAGAAGACTGAATTAGTAATCAAAAAGCCCTAGCAATAAAAAGCCCAGGACCAGATGGCTTCACTAACAAATTCTACCAAACTTTTAAAGAAGGATTAATATCAGTCCTGCTCAAACTCTTTCAAAAAACTGAAGAGGAGGGAATACTTCCAAACTCATTCTATGAGGCCAGCATCACTCTGATACCAAACCAAAACAAAAACAGTTCAGGAAAATAAAATTACAAGGTAATATTGATGATGAATATTTATGGAAAAATCTACAAGAGAATACTGTCAACCTGAATTCAACAACACATTAAAAAGATCATACACCATGATCAAGAAGGATTTATCCTTCTGATGCAAATCAATATGGACAAATCAATGTGATGCACCGTATCAATGGACTGAAGGATATAATTCACATGATCATTATAGTATACACAGAAAAAAAAAAAATCCACACCCTTTCATGATAAAAACAATCGACAAACTAGGTATAGAAAGTATGTACTTCAATGTAATAAAGACCCCACGTGACAAGCCTACAATTAACATCATACTCAATGGTATAAAACTGAAAGAATTTCCTCTAAAATCAGGAAAAGGCAAAGATGCCCACTTTCAACTCTTCTGTTTAATATACTACTGATATTCCTAGCCAGAACAGTTAGGCAAGACAAATAATTTTTAAAAATCCAAATCAGAAAGGTAAAAGTAAACTTGCCTCTGTTAACAGAAGACATGATTTTATGTGTAGTAAACTTTAAAGATGTCACAAAAACTTATAAATAATAAATGACTTTAGGAAAGTTGCAGCATACAAAATCAATAGGCAAAAATCAGTTGTGAATTGATACACTAACAATGAACTATTTCAAAGTAAAATTAAGAAAAAAAATTTATTTGTAATAGTATAAAAAATACTTAAGAATAAACTTTTGACCTAGCTACTCCAGTTTTGGAAATATATCCTAAGAATCTCTAAACACCAATTCAAAAGAATATATGCACCCCTATGTTCATAGCAGTATTGTTTGCAATATCCAAAATTTGGAAGCAGCTGAAATGTCCATCACTACATGAGTAGATAAATAAAAGAAAAAAAACAAAAAAACTGGTACATTTACACAGTGGAATGCTATTATTATGTTAAGTGAAATATGCCAGTCAGAGAAAGTAAAATACTATATAAATTCACTTCTATAGGGAATCTAACAAACCAAATAAACTAACAGACAAAATAGAAACAGGCATGGATACATGATATAGACTGACAGCTGTCAGATGGAAAAGGGGAGAAGGGACTAGATGAAAAGGGATGAAAGGATTAGCAAAAGGGCATATATGCATAACCTGAAGGCACAGACATCCGTGTGGCAATGGCCAGAGGGAAGACGGGCAGGGGCTCAGTAGAGGTGGGCAAAGAGGGGAGAGGTGGAATCGGGAAATCTATAATAGTGTCAGTGATAAAAATAAAGAAAAAAAGGAATAAACTTAAACAATGTGGTACTGGACATATACACTTAAAACTAAAAAAAATAAAATACATTAAACTAAAATACACAAATGAATGAAAAGACATCCATGTTCATAGAATACAGGAATTAATATTGTTAAAATGTTGATACTACCCAAAGTAATGTACAGATTCAATGCTATCCCCAATAATATCCCAATGACACTTTTTGCAAAGATACAAAAAATAATCTTAAAATGTAAGTGAAATCTCAAACGATCCAGAATAGCCAGAGTGATCCTGAGGGAGGGGGAAAAAAAAAAAAAAAACAATAGAAGCATCACAATTCCTAATTTCAAAATATGAAAAAGGTACAATAATTAAAACAGATTGGTACTATCATAAAGATAGACATATAGATAAATGGAACAGAATAGAGAGCCTAAAAATAAAGAGAGCATGCATATATGGTCAACTGATCTTTGACAAGGGTGTCAAGGCCACAAAACGGGGGAAAGAATATACTTTTCAATAAATGATATTGAGAAAACTGTATTTCAATATGCAAAAATAGAGAAAAAATTATACCCATACCTTAGGCCATATACAGACAGCAACTGAAAGTGGATTAAAGTCTTAAAATAAAACCTGAAACTGTAAAACTTCTAGAAGAAAACATATTGACAAGTTTGTTGACATTGGTCTTGGCAATGATTTCTCAAATATAACACCAAAACACAGGTAAAAATAGCCAATGTAGACAAATGGAGCCCCATCATAAAAGGAATATGTAAAAATAAAATACAATATTTTAAATTTTATTATTTTTATTTATTTATTTTTGTTACAGATATCCCTTCTTTTTTCCCAATTGACATCCTCTTCCCCACTCCTGTCCCTCCTCAACATTCACAGTATTGTGGTCTGTGTCTATTGTTTATAGATATATGCATATAAATTATTTGGTTTATCTCTTCTGGACTTGCCACTTCTTCCCTCTAAGTTTTGTCGGTCTGTTCCCTACTTTCATTATCACATAATCTCACTTGTTTGTGGAATATAATGAACAAAATAAGCTGATAAAGAAAACAGACCCAGAGACATGAAGGTAAAATACAAAATTTAATTTCCTTGTTTTTAATTGTTGTAACTGATAATAGTTTGTTCAATTAATATAATAACAACTGGAATATATTCAATTCTATATATACTTACATATGCTAATGTATAAATAAAATGAATGACAGCAATAATTCAAAGGAAGAGAGAGAGAGAAATTAGAAGTATTGTGTTATTTTAAGGTATCTGCACTACCTGTGAAGCAATATAGTGTTATTTGAAAGTGGACTTGAATTAGCTGTAAATGTATATTGCAAGTTATAAGGCAACCACTAAAAGTGTAAGAAAAAACTACAACTGATATGCAAAGAGATAAGATAATGTAAAATTGTATAAAATGCTCAATTAAAAACCACAAAAATAAAAAATAAAAATAAAGTGATGTCAAAATAAGAACAAAGAACAAGGACAGCAAATAGAAAAAGGTAATAAATGTGGTAGATTATTAATCCAACTACATCAATAGTAATTTTGAACAACAATGATCTAAACACACAATTAAAAGACATGCATCAGCTGTGAATGAGGTTTTCTTTTTCTCCACAACCTCACCAACATTTGTTATTACTTGTCTTTTTGATAATAACCATTATAACAGGTGTGAGGTGACATTTCACTGTAGTTTTCATTTGCATTTCCCTAATAGCTAGTGAAGTTGAGCATCTTTGCAAAAAGAACAGAACTTGTCAGAGTGGATCAAGAAACAAGATGCAAACATACATTCTTTATAAGAAATCTAACTTAGAGCACAGATCAGCAGCTGAGACCAATCCCCAACAGTATCAGCAGAGGCTGAGCAGGAGCTGAGCCCCATAAGGCACCAACGTTCCTCAGCCACCAGCCATTGGGACCATGGCTCCTGTGGGGCCCAAGTGATACAGCAGCCTAGGCATTGGCAGAACTCAAGGCTCCAGTGGGGACCACATGACCCAGCTACCCATGGCTCTGTCAGGGCCCACGACCCCAGCAGTAGCGCCTACCAGGACCGACCAATACCAGCTACCAGTATTCAATCCTACGGCACCCACAGCAGGCAAGAGGTGTCACACACCAGAAGAACTGGGAGGCAGAGCAGCCTTATTCGATACAGACAGACCCACCTACACATCCTAACATCCCTCTCTTGGTCTAGAACAACCAGACAGCTAAAATGGGGAGACAAAGAAACAACACACAAATGAAAGAAAAGGAGGAATCACCAGGAAAAGAAATAAATGAAAGGGAAGAAAGCAATTTGTCAGATAAAGAATTCAAAGCAATTCTTTTAAGGGTACTGAAACAATTCAGTGAGAACTATAAGCAATTTAATGAGAATTATAAAGAACTCAGTGGGAATTACATCAGCTTTAAAAAAGAGATAGAAGCTATGAATAAAAATTAAAAGGAAATAAAGGATGACATAGTGATATAAAAAATATCTTAGAAGGATTCAAGAGTAGATTAGAAGAAGCTGAAGACGAAATAAATGAGTTAGACTAAACAAGGTAGACTAAAACACCCAAATAGAGCAGCAAATAAAAAACAAAACAAAACAAAACAAAACTAAAAAAAACTAAAAAACAGGAGGAAACTTTAAGGGAGTTTTGGGACAATACAAAATATAACAACATTCACATATAGGGGAAACAGAAGGAGAACAATCAGAGAAAAGAACAGGGGAATTATTTGAAAAAAATAATGATGGAAAACTTTCCTAATTTGGCAAAGGAAAAAATTACACAAGTCCAGGAAACATAGAGAGTCCCAAGCATGATGAACCCAAAAAGACCCACAGCTAGACACATTATAATTAAAATGACAAACATTAAAGACAAAGAAAAAATTTTAAAGGAAGCAAGAGAGAAACAGTTACCTACAAGGGAGCACCCATTAGACTGACAGCTGATTTCTCAATAGAAATACTGCAGGCCAGAAAGCAGTGGCATGAAGCATACAAAGTAATGCAAGGCAATGGTCTGAATCCAAGACTATTCTATCCACCAAGGCTATCATTCAAAATTGAAGGTGAAATAAAGACTAAATAAATAAATAAATAAATAAATAAATAAAATAAAAGCTAAAGAAATTTACCACCACAAAACTAGCATTGCAAGAAATGCTAAAGGAACTGCTGGGGGAAAAAAAGAATAAATACAGAGAGAGAGAGGATAACAGGCATTAAATGAAAATGGCAACTAATAAGCATCTATCCATAATAACCTTAAATGTAAATGGCTTAAATGCCCCAATCAAAAGACATAGGGTAGCTGATTGGATAAGAATACATGACCCATATATATGCTGTCTACAAGAGACTAATCTCATAACAAAACACTCACAACAGTATAAAAATGAAGGGATGCAAAAAATTTTCCAAGCAAATGGAAATGAAAAAAAAAAAAAAAGCTGGGATAGCAATACTCATATCTGATAAGATAGACTTCAAAAAAGGGCCATAATAAGAGACAAAGCAGGTCACTACATAATATTAAAAGGAACAATCCAACAAGAAGATATGACCCTGGTAAACATATACGCACCAAACACAAGGAGCACCAAACTATATTTAAAAACTTCTGGAGGACTTCAACAGAGAGATCAATAGCAACACGATCACAGTGGGTGACCTTCACACCCCATTGACACCACTGCACAGATCTTCAGGACAAAATATTAACAAAGACACGGAGTCCTTAAATGATGACTTAATTTATATTCACAGAATATTACACCACAAAGTTGCAGAATATATATCCTTTTCAAGTGCACACAAGACATTCTCAAACACAGACCACATGTTAGGACACAAAGTAAGTCTTTACAAATTTAAGAAGATTGAAATCATATTAAGGATCTTCTCAGATCACAATGGCATGAAACTAGAAATCAATTACTACAAAAACACAATAAAACATTCAAACACATGGAGGCTAAACAGCATGTTATTAAACAACAAATGGGTTATCAAGGAGATCAAAGAAAAAATTAAAAACTACCTAAAAACCAATAAAAATGAACACACTACAACACAAAATCTATGAGGTGCAGCATAAGCAGTACTGAGAGGGAAGTTCATAGCACTACAGACCTACCCCAAGAAACAAGAAAAATTTCTAATTCACTTTCTAACCCTCCAACTCAAAGAACTAGAAAGTAAACAACAACAAAAAATCAAAACACCAAGACTAAGTACAAGGAAAGAAACAGTAAAGGTCAGAGCAGAAATAAGCAACATAGAAACTAAAACACACACACATACACAAACACACACACACACAAACAAACAAACAAAAAACAATTTAAAAAATCATTGAAACAAAGAGCTGGTTCTTTGAAAAGATAAACAAGATTGATGGACCTTTAGCTAGCCTCACCAAGAAACAAAAAGAGAAGAACCTAATAAACGTAATCAGAAATGAGAGAGGAGCAGTAACAACTGACACCACAGAAATACAATGGATCATTAAAACATACTACAAACAATTATACAACAACAGATTGGACAATCTAGGCGAAATAAACAAACTTCTAGAAACACACAGTCTCCCAATAATGAACTGGAAGAGACAGAAAACTTGAACAGACCAATAACAACTAAAGAAATTGAAGATGTAATTAAAAAAACAAACAAACAAACAAAAAACTCAAGCAAACAAAAGCCCAGAGCGGGACGGTTTCACAGGGAAGTTTTATTGAACATTCAAAGAAGAATTAACACCCATTCTCCTCAAACTATTCCAAAAAATACAAGAAGACAGAAGACTTCCAAACCCCCTTTAAGTTGCCAACATAATTTTAATTCTAAAACTAGATAAAGACATTAAAAAGAAAAAAAAACAAAACTACAGACCAATGTCCCTGATGAACACAGATGCCAAAATTCTTAACAAAATATTAGCAAATCAGATCCAGCAGTACATCAAAAAACTTATTCATCATAATCAAGTAGGATTCATCCCAGGGATGCAAGGATGGTACAATATTCGCAAATCAATAAATGTGATACACTACATAAATGAAATGAAAGATAAAAAGCAGATGATCATATCAATAGAGCCTGAAAAATTAATTGAGAAAATCCAGCACCCATTTCTAATTAAAGCATTTAGCAATGTGACAAGAGAGGGATCATATCTTGACATAATAAAGGCCACATATAAAAAACATACAGACAACATCATACTCAGTGGGCAAAAACTAAAGCATTTCCCTTAAGAAGAAAAAAAATATAGGAATGCCCATTCTTGCCACTCTAATTTAATGTAGTACTGGAAATCTTAGCCATAGCTATTAGACATGAAGAAAACATAAAAGTAATTCAAATTGGAAAGGAGGAAGTGGAACTGTCATTATTTGCAGGTGACTTGATATTGTACATAGAAACCCTATAGACTCCATCAAAACTCTACTAGATTTGATAAATGAATTTGGCAAACTAGCAGGATACAAAATTAACATCAAGAAATTGAAAGCATTCTTATACATCATTAATAAACTCACAGAAAGAGAAACTAAAAAAGCAATCACAATTACCATTGCGCAAAAAAAAATTAAGATACCTAGGAAAAAAATTAACCAAATAAGTAAAGGACCTCTTCACAGAAAACTACAGATCATTGAAAAAAGGAATAGAGGAAGATATAAAAAAGTGGAAGCAAATACCTTGTTCATGGATTGGAAGAATTAACATCATTGAAATGTCCATACTACCCAGAGCAATCTATAGATTCAATGCAATCTCCATCAAAATACCAATGACATACTTCAGAGAACTAGAACAATACTCCAAAAGTTTATATGGAATGACAAAATACCCCGAATAGCTATAGAAATCTGGAAAAAGAACAAAGTAGGAGAGGTCACAATACTGGATATCTGGTTCTACTACAAAGCCACTGTAATCAAAACAGCCTGGTACTGGCACAAGAACAGGCATATAGATCAATGGAACAGAACAGAGAACCCAAAAATTGACCCAGGTCATTATG
This sequence comes from Molossus molossus, assembly GCF_014108415.1. Lineage (NCBI taxonomy): Eukaryota > Metazoa > Chordata > Mammalia > Chiroptera > Molossidae > Molossus > Molossus molossus. The sequence continues at coordinate 25,819,791 of NW_023425355.1, read as the reverse complement.
CTCAATTGATATTTGACAAAGGTGTGAAGAGCATACATTGGAGTAAAGACAGCCTCTTCAATAAATGGTATTGGGAAATTTGGACAGCTACATTAAAAAAAAGAAAAGAAAAGAAAAGGAAATGAAGCTAGTCCTACAATTTACACCATACACAAGAATAAACTCAAAATGCATAAAAGACTTAAATGTTATCCATGAATCCATAAAAATCCTAGAAAAAAATGCAGGCAACAAAATTTCAGACATCACATACAACAGAATTTTCATTGATACAATGCTTAAAGCAATAAAAACAAAGGAAAAAATGAACACACAGACTACATTAAACTAAAAAGCTTCTACACAGCAAAAGAAACAACCATAAAAATGGAAAGGGAACCCACTATAAGAGAGAGAATAATTGCCAACAATACATGAGATACGGAGCTAATTTACGAAATATATAGAATACTAATACAACTTAAAAAAAGGAAGACAAAGGACCCAAGTAAAAAATGGGGACAGGACCTAAATATACACCTCCCCAAACAGGACATACAAATGGCCAAGAGACATATGAAAAAATTCTCAAAGTCACTAATTATCAGAGAGATGCAAATTAAAATGATTGTGAGCTATCACCTCACACCTGCAAGAATGGCCACTATTAATAAATCATCAAACAACAAGTGTTGGCAAGAGTGTTGAGAAAAGGGGACTCTAGTACACTGCTGGTGGGAATGCAGACTGGTGCTGCCACTATGGAAAACAATATGGTGTTACCTCAAAAAACTAAAAATTGAAATTCCATTTGACCTAATGATCCCACTTCTAGGAATATAACCTAAGAAGCCTAAAACACCAATTGGAAAGAATGTATGTACCCCTATGTTCATAGCAGCACTATTTACAATCACTAAGACCTGGAAACAGCCCAAGTGTCCATGAATAGATGAGTGAATAAAAAAACTAGGGTACATATACACAATGAAATACTATGTAGCTATAAGAAAGAAAGATCTCTTATTGTTAGAAACGACAAGAAGGGACCTAAAGAGTATCTAAAGCAAAACATGCCAATCAGAGAAAGACAAATATCACATGATCTAACTTATTTGGAATATAATGAACGAAAGAAGCTGAGGAGCAAAATAGACCCAGAAACATGGAAGTGCTGGGCAGACAGACAAACCTCAGAAGAGGTGAATGTGAAGAGAGGGAAGAGATAAACCACAGAACTTATGAGCAAGTATTGGTAGACAAGGACATAAAAAATAAGGCAGGGGGGCAGAATTGGCCGGAAGGTGTCAATGATGGAAAAAAAAAGAAATATCTATAAAAAAATAAATAAATGAACATTATAAAAAATTATAATTTAAATTTGAAATCATATTCATATATGGAGATGGAGAAAATGTATCATTTTAATACTAATCAAATTAATAGCTATATTAATTTCTTTTTTTAATTAATTTGTTTATTTTTGTTACAGATATTGCTCCTTTTTCCCCGCTGATTCCTCCCTCCCAGCCCTGTCTCCAGCTTTGTTGTTCATGTCCATTGTTCATACATACATGCATATAAGTTCTGTGGTTTTTCTCTCCCCCACTGCCCGCTCCTCTGGTGATTGTCAGTCTGTACCCCACTTCCATGTTTTTGGGACTACCTCATTTCTCAGACTGTTATGCTCATAATATTTCACAAATAAGTGAGATCATATGATACTTGTGTTACTCTGTTTGTCTTTTTTCGCTTAAAATAATACATTCCAGGTCCCTCTATCTTGGCGCAAATGATATCTTTTTTTCTTACAGCTGAATAGTACATCATTATGAATATGTACCACTGCTTTTTCATCCATTCGTCTACTAATAGACACGTGGGCTGTTTCCAGATCTAAGCTATTGTAAATAGTGCTGCTACAAACATAGGGGTACATATATTCTTTCTGATTGGTGTTTCAGGCATCTTAGGGTATATTCCTAGAAGTGGGATCACTGGGTCAATGAAAGTTCAATTTTTAATTTTTTGAGATAGCACCATATTGTTTTCCATTGTAGCTGCACCAGTCTGCATTCCCACTAGCAGTGTACTAGAGTCCACTTTTCTCCACACCTTGCCAACCTTTGTTGTTTGATGATTTGTTGATGGCAGCCATCCTGACAGGTGTGAGGTGATACCTAATTGTTGTTTTGATTTGCATCTCTCGGATGATTAGTGATGTTGAGCACTTATTCATATGTCTCTTGGTCATTTGTATGCCCTGTTTGGAGATGTGTCTATTTAGTTCCTCTGCCCATTTTTCAATTGGGTTCTTTGTCTTTCTTTTGTTGAGTTTATCAGCACTCTCTATATGCTGGAAATTAACCCCTTCTCTGATTTATCATTGGCAATGATGCTCTCCTATACAGTGTGTTGCCTTTCCATGTTGATGATTGTATCTTTGGCTTTGCAGAAGCTGTTGAGTTTGATGTAGTCCCATGTGTTCATTTTCTCCTTTGTTTCCATTGCCTTAGGTGATGTGCCAGTGAAAACTCAGCTGCGTATGATGTCTGAAATTTTGTTGCCTACAGGTTTTTCTAGAATGTTTATGGATTCTTGAGTTACATTTAAGTCTTTTATCCATTTTGAGTTCATTCTTTTGTAGGGTGTAAGTTGATGGTCTAGTTTCTTTCTTTCTTTTTTTGCATGTAGCTGTCCAATTTTCCCAGTACCATTTATTAAATAGGCTGTCATTACTCCACTGTATGATCTTGCCACCTTTGCCAAATATTAATTGAACATATTGCCTTGGGTCCATTTCTGGGTTCTCTGTTCTGTTCCCCTGGACCATATGCCTGTTCTTGTGCCAGTACCAGACTGTTTTGTTTACAGTGGTTTTGTAGTATAACCTGAAATCTGGTAAAGTGATTTCTCCTACTTTGTTCTTCTTTTTCAAGATTGCTGTGGCTATTCAAGGTCTTTTTTGGTTCCATATGAACTTTTGAAATATTTGTTCTATTTCTATGAGGCATGTCTTTGGTATTTTGATGGAGATTGCATTGAATCTATAGATTGCTTTGGGTAGTATGGGCATTTTAATGATGTTAATACTTCCAATCCATGAACAAGGTATGTGCTTTCACTTTTTTATATCTTCCTCTATTTCTCTTTTCAATGACCTGTAGTTTTCTGTGAATACCTCCTGTATTTCTTTGGTTAAGTTTACTCCTAGGTATCTTAATTTTTTTTTGCTGCAATGGTAAATGGGATTGTTTTCTTGGTTTCACTTTCTGTGAGTTCATTATTGGTGTATAAGAATGCCATCGATTTCGTGATGATAATTTTGAATCCTGCTACATTGACAAAGTCATTTAAGTCTAGTAAATTTTTGATGGAGCCTTTGGGGTTTTCTACGTTCAGTATCATGTGATCTGCGAATAATGACAGTTTCACTTCCTCCTTTCCAATTTGGATCCCTTTTATTTTTTCTTCCGGTCTGATTGCTGTGGCTAAGTCTTCCAGTACTATGTTTAATAAGAGTGGTGAAAGTGGGCATCCTTGTCTTTTTCCTGTTCTAAAGGGAAATGTTTTTAATTTTTGCCCATTGAGATGTTGGCTGTAGGTCTTTCATATATTGCCTTTATGATGTTGAGATATGATCCCTCTATTCCCAGATTGCTGAGTTTTTTTATCAGAAATGGGTGCTGGATATTGTCGAATGCTTTTTAAGCATCTATTGATATGATCATGTGGTTTTTGTTCTTCATTTTGTTTATGTGGTGTATCACATTTATTGATTTGTGAATATAGTACCAGCCTTGCATCCCTGGGATGAATCCCACTTGGTCATGGTGAATAATTTTTTTGATGTGTTGCTGTATCCGATTTTCTAGTATTTTATTCAGGATTTTGGCATCTATGTTCAGCAGGGATATTGGCCTGTAGTTTTCTTTCTTGGTAATGTCTTTTTCTGGTTTGGAAATTAGAATTATGCTGGCCTCATAACACCAGTTTGGAAGTCTTCCTTCTTCTTAAATTTTTGAAAAAGTTTTAGGAGAAAGAGTGTTAGTTATTTTTCGAGTATTCAGTAAAGTTCCTCCATGAAGCCATCCGTGCCTGGGCTTTGTTTGCTGGGAGAGTCTTGATTACATCTTCAGTTTCTTCTGTTGTTATTGGTCTGTGCAATTTTCTATCTCTTCCCAGTCCAGTTTTGGGAGAGTATGTGTTTTTAGAAATTTGTCCATTTTGCTTAAATTGTCATATTTGTTGCCATATAATTGTTCTTAATATTTGTTAACAATCTTTTGTATTTCTGTGTTGTCAGTTGTGACTTCTCTTCTTTCATTTCTGATTTTGTGTATTTGGGTTCTCTCTCTTTGTTTCTTGGTGAGTCTAGCTAAGGGTCCATCAATCTTGTTTATCTTTTCAAAGAAGCAGCTCTTTGTTTCATTGATGCTTTGGATTGTTTTTTGGTCTCTATGTCATTTATTTCTGCTCTGATCTTTATTCCCTTCCTTCTACTTGCTCTAGGGTGTTCTTTTTGTTTGTTTTCTAGTTCTTTAAGTTGTGAGGTTGGGTAGTGTATTAGAGATTTTTCATGCCTCTTGAGGTAGACCTGTAGAGCTATAAACTTTCCTCTCAGAAGTGCTTTCACTGTATCCTATAGATTTTGTGTTGTTGTGTGTTCATTTCCATTGGATTCCAGGAAGTTTTTATTTCTTCTGTGATTGCCTCATTGATTCATTCGTTGTTTAATAACATGCTATTTAGCTTCCATGTGTTCAAATGTCTTTGCATGTTCTTGTTGCAATTGATTTCTACTTTCATGCCATTGTGATCTGAGAAGATGCTTGATATGATTTCAATCTTCTTGAACATGTAGAGACTTAGTTTGTGTCCTAACATGTGGTCTATCTTTGAGAATGTCCCATGTGCACTTGAGAAGAATGTGAATTCTGTAGTTTAGGTGTGTAATTCTCTGTAGATATCTATGAAATCCATTTCGTCTAGTGCTTCATTTAGAGTCTGTGTTTCCTTGCTAATTTTTTGTCTAGGAGATCTATCAAGTTATGTCAGTGGGGTGTTGAAGTCCCCTGCTAAGATTCTATTGCTATCGATTTCTCCTTTGAAGTCCTCCAGAAGAGTTTTAATATATTTTGTTGCTCCCATATTGGGTGCATATATGTTTATCAAGGGTATGTCTTCCTGGTTGACAGATCCTTTCAATATTATGTAGTGACCTTCTTTGTCTCTAGTTATGGTATTCATTTTGAAATCTATTTTATCCGATATGAGTATTGCTACCCCAGCTTTTTATTCCTTTTTGTTTGCTTGGAAGATTTTTTTCCATCCCTTCACTTTCAACCTATGTGAGTCTTTTTTTGTGAGGTGGGTCTCTTGAGAACAACATATATGTGAGTCATGCATTCTTATTTAATCAGCTGCTCTGTGTCTTTTTATCTGAGCATTCAAACCATTCACATTTAAGGTGATAATTAACATGTATTTATTTAATGCCATTTTTGTTTAATGTGGTTCTATTTTTCTTCTTATTTCTTCTACTAATTACAGTGGTCCTTTTAGCATATCTTGCAGTGCTAGTTTGGTGTTAATATATTCCCTTAGCCTCCTTTTGTCTGGAATACTCTTTATTTGACCTTCTATTTTGAATGATGGGCCTTGCTGGATAGAGTAGTCTTGGATTCAGATCCTTGTTTTTCATGACCTTGATTACTTCATACCACTCCCTTCTGGCCTGTATTGTTTCTGTTGAGAAGTCAGCTGAGAGCCTAATGGGATTTCCTTTGTAGGTAACCTGTTGCTTATCTCTTGCTGCTTTAGGATTCTCTCTTTGTCTTTCATTTTTGGCATTTTAATGACTATGTATCTTGGTATGGGCCTGTTAGGGTTCATTTTACTTGGGGCTCTCTGTGCTTCTTGAACTTGATTGCGTTCTTTCTTCATCAAGTTAAGAACGTTTTCTCTAACCCTTGCCCATTTTCTTCATCTTCGAGCACTCCTTGATGCAAATGCTAATATGTTTCTAGTTGTCCCACAGTTCTCTTAAGCTGTCTTCCTGTTTTTTAATTGTTTTTTTCTTTTGTTTTTCTGATTGGTTGATTTTTTTCTACCCTGTCTTCTAATTCTGATCTGGTCCTCAGCTTCCTCTACTCTGCTGGTTAGTGCTTCCAATGTGTTCTTAATTTCTGCTCTGTCACTGTTCATTTCCACTTGGTTGGTTTTCAATATTTCTATATCTTTACTCATGGTGCTGATGTCCTTACTCATGCTTTTGAGCTTCCTCAAGATCGTGGCTCTGAACTCTACCTCTGATAATTTGCTTAGCTGCATTTTATTGATCTCATCTTTGATATAGTTCTCTTATTTAGGATTTGTTTCTTTGTTTCACCATTTTGGCTATCTCAGTGGGTTATCGAACCTGCCAAATTGTCCCTGTGTGTGTCAGTTTTCAGCTGTTCATGCCACCCTGTACTGGATTTGGATGAGCTTGGATGGGCCCATGTTAAGCACCAGTGTCAAGTCTTACTTTTTTGGGTAGATTTTCAAGGCCAGGAAAGATTCATTTATCCTCTAGCTTTTTCCTGGTGGCTAGTAGTCTCAGTTACTCAGTGCCTAGGAATGTAGCCCTGGTGTTCTGCATAAGAGGATTTCCAGAGGGTAGGATACATGCTGGTTGTTAATGAGCCTCAATTTGCATTTTTTGCCTCACATTGGAAAGGCTAAATACTTGAGTGTGGGAGCTGCTGCTTTCCCCCACAGCTCTGGCATGGAGCACACTGGCCACAGTCCTTTGTGGCCACAACTCTGCAAAATCTCTAAGTGCACTCTATATCCCGAGTTTCCCCAGAGTTCCAGCCCTGTCTACCCTCCTTCTGCCGTGGCCCCCAGGTAAGTAGCTTTGGATATTTTATTGCTCTGTAGGGACTCTCTGTGCTGTGGAGCAGGCTTGGTCTTTATTCCCCAAGAGCGCTGCTCTCAACTAAGTCTGCTGCTGTTTATGTGCTCCCAGCCTGCCACCCCCTCACTCCTCACAAATCTTACCAGTGTTCCTGGTTATATGGTCCTGTCCTACTGCTTTTCTGTTGCTTTTTGTCATGGATTTGTCTTTATTTTAGTTGTAATTCCCATTTTGTCCAGGGAGATCATCTGCATAGCTTCACTCTGCCTCTATTTTCACATCCTCTATGCCTATCTTGTGTTCAGCTGAGTGGCACAGGCATCTCTGGTGCACTGCACACTGCAGGTTTTGCTGGTAACTGGATTGCACAGTGCCTTTGGGGACCAGGCTCTATGCCTATGTTATCAGCTGCTGGGTCACACAGGCCTCTCTGTTGCTTCAGCACAGCACAGGTCCCATGGGTAACTGAATGGCACAGTCCCTGCTGGGTCGCTCAAGGTTCTCTGGTGCTTCAGCACCCCACAGGTCCTGTGGGTAACAGGATGGCACAGTCTCTGCTGGGTCACACAGGCCTCTCTGGTGCCGCTGCACCCTGCACCCTGCACTTTCAGAGGGCTGGCAGCTTGCTCGTTGCAGTCTGTCTTGTGCTTTGGCTTCTCACTGATCTTGTGGGCTACTGGACTGCAGAGGCCTCTGTGGATCCCCAGGTCCTGCTGCTTGTGGTTGGCGATTGCTGCTGGTCCATGGGGCTCAACTCCTACTCAGCTTTTGCTGTAGTTTTTAGCGATAGGTCTCAGCTGCTGGTCTGTGCTTCTGTTGCCTGTGTATGGATATCTGCTCCCCAGCCTCTGTTGCTGGGGGTATTTCTCGACTCCAATCTGGCCGCTACTATGGGGGATGGTGCTGGGCTCCTGGCTGTCCATGGCTTCTGTAAAAGGCACCTTGGGAGCTCCACTACTGTTCACCAGTCTGTGTTGACACAGTGTCCACTGGTCCAATGGTGCCAGGTGCGCTGGTGGGCTTAGGTTGCTGGGCCCTAGGGGCTCCCACTGCCTCCTCCCAGGAAAGACCCGGGATCTTCCAAAATGGTGGGACCTCCCTGTGGTGCAGGAAGAAGCACCCTTAAGGGCCACTTACCAAGGTAGCCAGCTGCTCCTGTTCACAGCACAGGGACTTTCTGCTCCTTGGCTCTACACTGCTCAGGTTCAGTTGTCCACCTTCACATCCATTCACACTCTCTCACACACTCACCCTCCCTCTGGTCCTGCCTGCGGCCATCTTCAAAAAAAATCTCACTATATTAATTTCAATAGAGTAGAAATTTAAGAGAAAGAAATATTACCAGGGATAAAGTGAAGCATTACATAATAATAAAGGGTTAAATTTCCCCTAAAACATAACTTTGTCATAAACAAACCGTAAGAAATACATTTCTGTTGTTTATGAGCTACCATATTTTGATACTTTGTTATAGCATCTCAAACAGACTAAGACACATATGACATAGCAATCATACTCAAAGAATTTCAAAAACATGAATGTTTATAGCACCTTTATTTATAATTGCTGAATTCTTGAAAGTAACCACCATGTCCATCAGTAGGTGAATTAATAAACTCTGGTACATTCAACAGTGAAGCATTATTCAGCACCAAAAATAAATGCACGAACTATCAAGTCATAAAAAATGGCTGAAACTTCAACGTATATCACCAACGGAAATATTTTAGTCTGAAAAAGCTACATACTCTATGATTCCAACTATATGACATTTTTGTGAAGGCAAACCTTTGGAGATAGGAAACAATATCTGTGGTTGCTGCAGAATGAGGGAAGGTAGCGATGAATAGGTAGAACACAAAGAACTGTTAGGGCAGTGAAACTATTCTACATGATCTTATAATAATGGATATCTAACATACACATTTGTGAAAACCTATAGAATGTACAATACCAAGAGTGAACACTATTTTAAAATATGTTCTTTGGGTGATTATGTAGTGTCAATGTGTGGTTATCAGTTATAACAAAGGTATCACTCCAGTGGAGAATGTTGATAATGGCAAAAGCTATGAATGTGTGTGTGCAGAAGGTATACCAGAAATATTTTTACCTTCTGTTCAAGTTTGCTGTGAATTTAAAATTGCTATAAAAAATAAAATCTGTTAAAATGTATATTGTAAACACTACACTAACCAGTATAAATTTTTTAATTAATTATAATTGATCCAGAAAAATAGAGGAGATAAAATTAAGTAATAATAAGTGCTCAGTCACAATCAGAGAAGGCAGAAAAGAAAGAATGAAATACAGTGAATAGAAAACTGTTACCATCATTTAGATATCAATCCAACTATATCTATAGTCACTTTGAATGTGAATGGTCTAAACATGTTAAGTAAAAGGCAGAGATTTTCAGAATAAAGAAAGCAAACCAAATTATATGTTGTCTACCAAAAAGAATGACATTAAATATAATACAGAGATAAGTTAAAATATAGCGATGAAGAATATATACCATGTTGATGCTAATCAAAAGAAATCTGGAGTAGCCATATTAATTTAGGGGGAAAAAAAACAGACTTCCCAAAGAGGAATGTTATTAGTGGTGAAGATGGACATTACATAATATAAAGGGATCAATTATACAATACACTGTACAATTCTAAACATGCATAATCCTAACAACAGAATATCAAAATACAAGTCAAAAATAATAGATCTGAGAAATAAAAATAGAAATCCACTTATAGTTGATGACCTCAGCACCCATCTTTCAGTAATTAATAGACAAAATAGGCAGCAAAACAGTATTAATATAAATGACCTGAACAGCACTATCAATCAACATGATCTACTTGATATTTATATTATACCCCATCCATCAATAGTTGGATACAAATTATTCTCAGCTTTTCATAGAATTCATGGAACATTAACCAAGATAGACTACATTCTGGTTCATAAAACACTGTAACTTATTTTTAAAAACTGGAATCACAAAAATATGTTTGAAAATCCCAATATAAACTAGAAATCAATAGCAAAAAGCTGAAAAATTCTTAAATATTTGAACATTAGACATCACACCTCAGATACACAATGTGTCAGGGAAAAAAGTTTCAATGGACATTTTAAAATATTTATAACTAAATGAGAGTGAAAATAAAATATATCAAAATTATGAGACAGCAAAAACAGTGTTTTCATAGAAATGTGTAGTGTTTAATGCACATATTAAAAATAAGGAAGATATAAAATCAGTACGCTAAGCTTCAAAATTAAGAAACTAGAGAAAAGAGTAATTTAAACCTAGACAATGAGAAAAAAAATGCAACAATACAAATTAGTGCAGAAATCAATTAAATTGAAAACAGAGCCCTGGCCAGTTTGGCTCAGCAGTTAGAGCGTCCGCCTGCGGTCTGGAGAGGCCCGGGTTCGGTTCCCACTAAGGGCATGTACCTCGGTTGCAGTTTGTCCCTGGCCCTGGTTGGTCGTGCGGGTGGCAGCCACTCGATGTGTCCCTTTCACATTGATGTTTCCCTCTCTCTCTCTTCCTCTCTCTCCCTCCTACTCTGTCTGTACAAAAAATGGAAAAATGTCCTCGGATGAGGATTAAAAAAAAAAAAAAAAAAAAAGAATACAGAAAATCAATAAAGCCAAAAGTTGGTTGGTTGATAAGGTCAATAAAATTAATAAACCTCTAATAATTTTAATGGAAAAATACACATAAAATAATTAATACCATATATGAAAGAGAGGACATAATTACTTATCCCAAGGACTTTAAAAGGATCATAAAGAAATACACTGAAAGGCTCTATGTCCAAAATTTCATAACTTGCATGAAATAGACCAATTCCTTTAAAGACACAAAGTATCTGAATTTATACAAGGATAAAGCTATAACCTGAATAACCCTATATCTATTAAAATAATTGGATCAGTTGTAATCCATCCCACCATTATTTTAACATTGTTTCAGTAAATGATGATCTGTTAACTAATTTGTAAAAGTAAATAAACAGTCTCTTTGCTTAAGAACTCTAGGAGTTTATTTAAAAGAAGCAGACTCCAATTTCCAGACATCTGGTTCCAGGAAATGTGCTTACCTTTAACCAGTTATCTAAACAGACCATGCTGACTTGCACTAGTCCCCTTAACAGAGAACTCTCAACCTCTTCCTTGTGATTCCTTTGTTCTATTTTGTGTTTCTGTCTTTTTCCTTTCTTCTTATAAAAACCTCTGTCCACCTCCAATTGTTAAGATGGTCTTTACGACATTAGTCCACCATTTTCTTAGGCTGCCAGCCTTTGAATAAACTTATTTTCCTTTTACCAACTCTTGTCTCTCTATTATTGGCTTTTGAGTAGAAGGCAGCCAAACCTGGATATGGTGTCACATTGATTAGTAACTTTCCAAAAAAGAAAACACTAGTCTTAGATTATTTTACTGATAAATTTATCAAACATTTAAAGAAAAAAATATTTCAATTCTGTAAATCACTTTCAGATAATAGAACAGGAGGGCATAAATTTAACTCATAATATGAGGCCAACATTACTCTACCATCATTATCAAAACCAGAAAGAAAAGACATTAATGAAAGGAAAACCACAGACCAATATTTCTTGTGAACATAGGGGCAAAAATTGTCAACAAAATATTAGCAAATTGAATCCAACAGGGTATAAAAATAACTATACACCATAACCAAGTCGAATTTATCCCACATATACTAGGCTGCTTTAACATTCGCTAATCAATTGTATAAAGAAAAAAATCACGGTTGTATTAACAGATTTAGAAAAAGCATTTTGCAAAATCCAGCACTTATTCATAATAAAAACATTCAGCAAACTAGTAATAGGAAGTTTCTTAACCTGATAAATGACATCTCTAAAGAACCTGCAGCTTACATAGGACTTAACGGTGATAGACTGAATTTCCCCTAAAATTGGGAAAAAGCAAGGGCTTTCTCTCTCACTATTCCTATTCAAAATAATACTGGAAGTCTTAGGTAGTAAAATAAGATAATAATAAACAATGTATATAAATTGGAAAGGAAAAAATAAATTTCTGTTTGCAGATCACACAATTTGATTATCTATTAAAAAAGAAACTTTAGGAACTAAAAGAACAGTATAGCAAGTTTGCAAGATGCAAGATCAAAATACAAATGTCTATTTTTTCATATGCAAGCAGTAAACAATTAAAACTAAAAAATTAAAAAATTTGCACTGCATGCCCTGGCCAGTTTGTCTGAGCAGATAGAAAGTCAGCCTGTTAACCTAAGAGTCATGGATTTGATTCCCAGTCTTACGCACATACCTTGGTTATAGGTTCTATTCCCAGCCCCTGTCGGGGTCATGTCGAAAGAAACCAATCTATGTGTCTCTCTCTCATTAGTGTTTTTCTTTCTCTCTCTTTCTCTTTCTCCCTAATACTCTATCTAAAAATCAATGGAAAAAAATATCCTTTTGTGAGGATTAAAAAAATTTTGCACTGCCATAGTTTTTGCAGCATTATTCACAGTAGCCAAAATATGGAAACAATCTAAGTGCTGTTGACAGACAGACAAATTGATAAAGAAATATGGTATATAGAATGCAGATCTCAGGTATTCTCACCACAATAATAAAATAGTAACTATATGAGATGGACACGTTAATTCACTTTATTGTGGTAATTATTTCAAAATGTATATGTATACCAAAATATCACATTATTCAATTAAATATAAATAATTTTAATTATCAATTATATCTCAATGAAGTTGAAAGAAAAGAAACATATTTCTTGCATCTCTTATCTTTATTATTGATTCTTTGTCATATATTTAAGATTTTGAAAGCCTTAAATTAGGAATTTGTATACTGCAGAGCTCAGGTTATGGTAGTCCATTTGCTAATTGCTGACCAACATGTTCAACTTAAGCTAAATTGCACACACATATATAACACTGTTTAAAACATGTTTTTTAAAGTGCATTATAGGAACCAAGAGGGCAGTGGGCAGGACTGGACTAAGGGTGAATGTGTGAGTGAGTGAGCATGTGCAAGGGAGAGTGCACATGAGTGTGAATGTTGGGGGTAGCTGCCTCTTATTGTGGAAATTATGGGCTGCTGGCAGCCACTGCATGATGTTCAATCAGGTGCTTCTCAACGTATGAGATAGGTGAGTGTACCATTCTGGAGGATCTGCAAGGTTTTCCTCCAGAGGAGGCTGTGGGGAGCAACCAAGACCCAATGCCCTGGGGTGACAAACAATAAGGCACAGCCAGACAACTGGGACACAATAGCCTGGTCATATGGGCCTGATGTTATAACCGGGCATGCCTAAACCAGTGCCCCTAAATGACTGGCCCTGCCACATTGACACAGAGCATCCAGTCCCTGCTGACTTAAGGCAACACATCTGGATGCACGGATCTGATTTCATGACCCACAATGCCTAACACAGTGCCCCGAGATGACTGGACTCACCACCTTGACATGGTGCATCTAGTCCTGCCACAATGACCTGATGCCCCCAGGTACACAGACCTGCCATCACAACCTAGCATTCCTGACCTGGTATCACCTTGATGCAGTGTGTCTGGTCCCACAGTCTTGCCATGGAATTCCCAGACTCCACCACCTAGATACAGAGTGCCTGGTCACCGCCACCTTGATGCAGCATGCCCAGATACACAGACCTGCTTTTGTGACCTGGAGTGCCTGACCTGGTGCTCCAGGACAACTGGCCCCATGGCCTTGACATTACGTTGTCAGGTCCTGCTGTAGTGACTGACAACCCAAGTTGCATGAACTTGCCACCACAACTGAGAGTGCCTGACACAGCTCATTTGGCCAACCAGCCCCAGCCCCTGACACAGCATGACTGGCCTCAAAACCTTACCACTATGCACCCGGCCTCACAGCTGTGACCTGTATCCACAGAGGCACAGACCTGCTGCTGCAACCAGGTGCATTGACCCAGTGCCCCTGGATGAACAGACGCCACAAGAACCCAGTATCCCTAGACATATGAACTTGCTGCTGCAACAATGCATGCCTGACCAATTTCCATGGAAGTCTGGACCTGTGAAATGGGGAGAAATTGAAACAAATCCAAAATGAAAGAAAAAGAGAAATCACCAGTAAAGGAAGTAGATGAATTGGAGGCAAGAAATTTATAGATATAGAATTCAAATGAATGGTTATGGGTATAAGGATATTCAAACAACCTAGTAAGAACTACAAGCAAGTGAATGAGAACTATAAGAAACTTAGTGGGAACTTTATAAGCATGAAAGACAAAGTAGAAAACATCAATAAGAAGTAATCAGAAATGAGGGATAGCATAGCTGACATAAAGAATACACTGGAAGGAATCAACAATAGATTAGAAGAAACTGAGGACAAATTTAGAAAATTAGAAGAAGAAAAAACCCACCCAATTAGAGCAGCAACTAGAAAAAAACAAAACAAAACATTAAAAAGCAGAATAGTTTAAGGAAGCTTTGGGACGATATGAAATGTAACAACATCTGGATCATAGGGGTACTAGAAAGAGAAGAATCTGAGAAAGGAATAGAGAACCTGTTTGAAGAAATAAAAGATAGAAAATTTCCCTAACCTGGTGAAAGAAAAAGTTACTCAAGTTCAGGAAACACAGAGAGTCACAATCAAGATGAACCAAAAAAACCTACATCTAGACACATTATAATTAAAATGGCAAATGGTAAAGACAAATAATGAATCTTAAAGGCAGCAAGAGAGAAAAAGAAAGTTACCTACAAGGAAGCTCCCATTAGACTGTCAGGTGATTTCTCAATAGAAACATTTCAGGCCAGAATAGAGGGGCATGAAGTATACAAAGTAATGGAAAGCAAGGATCTGAATCCAAAATTTCTCTATCTAGCAAGGCTGTTATTCAAAATTGAAGGTGGAACAAAGAGCTTCACAGACTACAAAAGACTAAAGAACTTTATTGCCACCAAACCAGCACTACAAGAAAAGCTAAAGAGCATGGTATAAGAAGAAAAAATATATAAAGAAAAAAAATGGCAATGAATAAGTATTTATCAATAATAACCTTCAAGGTAAATGGCTTAAATGCTCCACTCAAAAGACATAGAACAGCTGAATGGATAAGAAAACATGACCCATATATATACTGTGTACAGAGACCCACCTAATATCAAAAGATTTATACCAGATGAAAATGAAGGGATAAAAAAATTTTTCTATGCAAATGAAAAAAAAAATGTTGGTGTAGCAATACTCATATCTGACAAAATAGACTTCAAAATGAGGGCCATAACAAGAGACAATGAAGATCACTACATAATAGTAAAGGGATTGATAAAAGAGGAGGATATAACCCTGATAAACATATGTGCACCGAATACAGAAGCACACAAATATATATTTTTAAAATTCTGGAACACTTTAAGGGAGAGATCAGCAATACAATTATATAGTAGGTCACTTTAACACCCCACTGGCATCACTAGATATATCTTCTAGACAAAAAAATCAACAAGGAAACAGCTATCCTAAATGACACACTAGATCACCTGAATTTAATTGACACTTACAGAACATTTTATCACAAAGCTGCAGAATATACATTCTTTTCAAATGCACATGGGTCATTCTCAAAGATAGACCACATATTAGGACACAAACTAAGTATCTACAAGTTCAAGAAGGCTGAAATCATATCAAGCATCTTCTTGAACAAAATGGCATAAAGTTAGAAATCAACTAAATAAAAATACACAAAAACATGGAGTATGAATAGCATGTTATTAAATAATACATGGTTTACCAATGTGATCAAGAAAGAAATAAAAAACTTCCTGGAAAAGTGAAAAAGGACACACAAGAACCCAAAACCTATGGGACACAGCAAAAGCAATCCTGACAAGAAAGTTCATAGCATAATAAGCCTACCTCAAGAAGCAATAAACATTTTTAATAAACTATCTAACCCTACAACTGAAAGAATAAGAAAGAGAAAAATAAGAAAAGCCCAGAATAAGTAGAATGAAGGAAACAATAAAGATCACAGTGGAAATAAATGACATAGACACTAACTAACTAACTAACTAACTAACTAAATAAATAAATAAATAAATAAATAAATAAATAAATAACACAATCGATGAAACCAAGAGCTAAGTCTTTGAAAAGATAATTAAAATTGATGCACCTTTAGTCAAACTCACCAGGAAACAGAGAGGACCCAAAAAAATAAAATCAGAAATAAAAGAGATGAAATGACAACTGACATCACAGAAATACAAATGAGTGTAAGAAAATACTGTGAACAACTAAATGCTAACAAGCTGGACAAAATGGATAAATTCCTAGAAAAATACAATATCCAAAATGAATCATAAAGATTCAGAAAACTTGACTAGGCTGATAACAACTGATGAAATTAAGGTAGTAATAAAAATAATAAATAAATAAATAAATAAATAAATAAATAAATAAATAAATAACCAGCAAACAAAAGCCCTAGTCTGGACAACTTCACCGTGAGTTTTACCAAACATTAAAAGAATTAACATCTATCCTCTTCAAACTATTTCAAAAGATATAAGAGGAATGAACACTTACAAGCTTTTTTTATAAGGCCAGCATTAGCTTAAATTCAAATCTAGACAAAGACACTACAAAGAAAGAGAATTACAGGCCAATATAACTGATGAATACAGATGCTCAAATCCTCAACAAAGTATTAGCAAATTGAATCCAGCAATATATTTTAAAAAATCATACACCACGTCCAATGGGATGTGTGACAGAGATACAGGACTAGTATAATATATGCAAATCAATAAATGTAATACATTACATAAGCAGAATGAAAGATAAAAATCACATGATCATTTCAATAGATGCAAAAAAAGGCTTTTGATAAAATCTAACACCTATTTTTTTTTCTAAAAATGCTCAGCAAAGTGTGAATAGAGGATTCATACCTCAACATAGTAAAGATCATATATGACAAACCTCCAGCCAACATCATACTCAAGGGGCAAAAACTAAAATCATTTTCTCTAAGAACAGGAACAAGACAGGGATGTCTGCTTTCACCCTTCTTATTCAACATAGTACTGGAAGTCCAAGCCACAGCAATCAGACATGAAACAAAATAAATAAATAAAAGGCATCCAAATTGGGAAGGAGAAAGTAGAACTATTATTATTTACAAATGACATAATATTGTACATAGAAAACCCTAAAGACTCCACCAAAAAACTACTAGATTTAATAAATGAATTCTGCAATGTAGCAAGATAAAGAATTTCCACCCAGAAATTCATGCAATTTATTTTATTTTATTTATTGATTTTAGAGCGAGAGAGTTAGAGGGAGAGGGAGAATTTTTATACACCAATAATAAATTCTCAGAAAAAGAAACTAATAAAACAATCCCATTTACCATTGCAACAAAAAATTAAAATACTTAGGATAAACATAACCAAGGAGGTAAAAATCCTGTATACTGAAAACTACAGGACATTGAAAAAATTGATAAAGGAAGACTTAAACAAGTGAAAGAATATACTGTGTTTATGGATAGGTAGAATTAACATCATTAAAATGTCCATACTACCCCAAATGATTAATCTATAGATTCAATGCAATCCTTTTTCTTTCTTTACAAATTTTTAGATAGGAAGGGAAAGGGAGAGAGAGATAGAAACATTGATGAGATAGAACAAAGATTGGCTGCTTCCTGCATGCCCCTCACTGGGGATCAGGCCCCAAACCTGGGCATATGCCCTGACCAAGAATCAAACAGGTGACCTCTTGGTGCATGGGTCAATACTCAACCACTGAACCACACTGGCTGGACTCAATGCAATCCTTCTTATATCACAGATCTGGAATATATCACAGATCTGGAACACATACTCCAAAATAATTCATATGAAACCCCCCCCCAAAAAAAAAACCCAAATAGCCTCAGCATTCTTGAGAAAAAGAACCAAGTTGGAGGGATTCCAATACAAGATATCAAGTTACACTACAAAGCCACTATAATCAAAACAGCCTGATATTATCACAAGCACAGACATATAGATCAATGGAACAGAAGAGAGAATCCAGAAAGCAACCCAAGCCATTATGCTCAATTAATATTTGACAAAGGAGGCAAAAGCATATGATAGATTAAATACATACTATCTCTTCAATAAATAGTGTTGGGAACATTGGTCAGGAACATGTAAAAAATAAAACTAGACCACCAACTTACACCACACATAAGAATAAACTCAAAATGGATAGAAGATTTAAATATAATTTGTAAAGCCATAAAAATCCTAGAAGAAAACATAGGCAGCAAAATATCAGACATCTCACATAGCAGAATCTTCACCAATACATCACATAGGACAAGAGAAACAAAAGAAAAAAAATAAGCAAATGGGACTACATCAAACTAAAACGTCTCTGCACAGCAAAAGAAACCAGTATCAAAATGAAAAGGGAACTCACTCTTTTGGGAGAACATATTTGCTAATGATGCATCTGATAAGGGGTTAATTTCCAAAATATATAAAGTATTCATACAACTCAACAAAAGGAAGACAAATAATCCAAACTGGACAGAGGACCTGAATAGACATTTCTCTAAGCAAGACATACAAATGGCCAAGAAACATGAAAAAAATGGTCCATGTCACTAATCATCAGAGACATGCAAATTAAAATGACTATGAGGTATCACCTGACACCTGCCAGAATGGCTAACGTCAGTAACTCAAAAAACAAGTGCTGTCAAGGATGGGGAGAAAGAGGAAACCTAGTATACTGCTGGAGGGAATGCAGACAAGTACATCTCTATGAAAAACAGTGTGGAGTTTCCTCAAATAAATAAATGGAACTGCCATTTGACCCAGTGAACCCACTGCTAGGAATATATGTTTGGAATCCCCAAACAGCAATCAGAAAGATTATATACACCCCTATTTTCATAGAAGCCTTATTTACAATAGCTAAGATCTGGAAACAACTCAAGTGTCCATCAGAGGATGAGTGGATAAAATAGCTGTGGTACATTTACAGAATGGATTACTATGCATCTGTAATAAAGAAGGCTCTCTTACCCTTTGAGACAGCGTGGAGTGACCTGGAGAGTATTATGCTAAACAAAATAAGTCAGTTAGAAAAAAACAAGTATCACATGATCTCAGTTATATGTAGAATCTAATGAATAAAATAGAAGCAGAAGCATATATGAATCAGACTGAAGAATCTCAGAGAGAAGGATGGGGGAGGAGAGAAAGAGATTAATCAAATAAGTTATATGCATCTATGCATTGCTCATGGACACAGACAATAGGGTGGTGAAGGCCTGGGGTGGTGTGGAAACCGGGTCGTGGGGGACAGGGACATCTATAATACTCCCAACAACAAAAATAAAAAAAAAAAGTACATTTTAGGCAATATATAAGTAAATATATCACAATTGAACTTCACATGACTTTGTTGATAAATGTGATGATAAAGTTACAATAGGTTTTATTTTTCTCATATATTATATCTTTCAGAGTCAATAACAGAAATATATCTTTGATAATGATTGAAACATTACTACCTCCAAAGCCATGAAATAAAAAAATAAAGCATAAAAAGAGTTATTGATGGTCTGTTATGTGTTAGGTGTTTATAGAGGTCTCCATGTACTTTGTCCATGTTAGTAATATTAATAGTGTTAATAAAACTCAACATTGTAAAAGTTTTATAAAAAGTAAAAATAATTCTATTTACATTACCACCTAAAAATTAAAAAGTATAAGCATAAGTGTAAGCAATTATGTACAAGACCTTTATGTGGTTAGCTTCAAAACAGTTATGAAAAAAATCACAGATGTAAATAAATGGAGAGATAATTCTCTATTCACAGATTAGAAGATAAAATATTGATCCAAGATGGCATGAGAATTGGTAAAAGTTATGCTCACCTCTTCCCAGGACCAAACTGGCATTACACTAAAATGCAGAGCAATCAACCTGAATAACCAGCTGAAGCCTACCTAAAGATAATTCTTATGACCAAGAATTTATGAAAGTCACATTGAGCCTGGTAGGAAGGGCAAATACATGAAAAGGGCAGGCCCTGCTCCTGTGGGCAGCAGCGGCTAAGATCCTGGAGGGATGGCTCAGCTGTGAAAGTTCCCCCTGAGGAGAATGGGGCCTCAACTTCACCCCAGTCTCCCCAATCCAAAGCACCAGATACAGGAATAGAATCCCAATAACATCAGACTGAAAATAAGCAGGGCTTCTGACCACCAGGGAGAGATGGAAGTCTGCTATAAACCCAGGTGCCCTCTCAAAGGGTCAGCACACAAAATCTCATTCATAGCCACACATCCTGGGTTCTGGTAGATGGAAGGTGGCTCAAAGCAGACTAGAGGTATATGAGAAGATACTGGATTTTGTGGCTCCAGGGAAAGTGCTGAAGGGACAGCCATCAGCGTTCCTGTGCTGAGTCACTCTCCCACCCCAACCACAGCTGAGATCTTTCTTGGGTGGAGTACTCACCTCCATACAGCATAGCCTGGGGGAAAGCAACAGCCCCACCTTCCCAACTCTCTGTTGTCCAGCTCTGCCAAGCTGACACACTGCTTAGGAGTAAACTGCTCGGACCGGTGGTGTAGAGGTCTGAGCAGACTCAGAGGGAATAAGGTGGTTAGTTTAGTGGCTCTAGGATGGGGCCATCCCCTTCCATTCCCATGAGCTTGGTAAATGTCATCCACCCACGGGAGGTACAATGAGGTTACCCTCCAGATTCCCAACAATCTCACCCTGCTGAGCTAGTACTCTCCAGGAAGTCCGGCCAGAATCTGGGGCAGACTGAGTTGTATGACACTAGGATGGGTACCATTTTTCCCTTGCACACCCTACTGGTGCAGAGCCCTCCCTTCGCATGGCCAAATCGTGGTTGCTGACCTCACCCTGATGACTTCCTGAGACCCTGCCACACCACAAAAATTAGGTGGCACCCCTCAGGTGGCAGCACCTTGGGAAACCATAGGACATTTGCTGAGTGACCTCAGACTCAGCACTGGTACTGAGTTTGGTGCTGCATAAACCTGGTAAACACCATTCACCCCTACCAGGTTACTCACTGAGAACCTACTTCATGCAATTCACATACTGCCAGAGGCTCTTTTAGTGACTGAGTCTAACAGGCAGCAGGTAGCTGGAGACAAACCTCTGGGTGTCTTATGCCTTTTGCTGACCTTCCCCTGGATCAGTACTGGTGGAAGCCAGCCTTGGTGCACACTTTGGCCCTTCTCATGCACACTCAGGCCTGGCAAAGGCAGCCACACATTATGATTCACTTTGTACTTCTAAACAGATTACCCAAAGCCAGTTACAGGAAGCATCTGATATTAACCTGGAATAAAGTCAATCCCAAGAGGTTCCAGAACTAATAAACCCAATGACAGGCTTTGGAACACATCACAGTATGATCCAATTAGCTCCACAATGGGCACATCCAAAGGGAGATCTCAGCAGGTACAAGAACCTGCCAGGCAAATTCCATGACAGGTCATCAGCACCTGCACCATAGCTTTTACACTATGGTAGGGGTCGATCTTCAGTCAGCTAGCCTGTGGGTCAAGCCCACAAAAAATAGGTCAACAGCAATCAATAGTCAACTACAACAGTAGGAGCCACATAAGGAACATTCCCGGAGAATCCAGCTCTGATGATCAGGGAGGCTGAGCCACTGGGTCCCACTGGACACCCACCTAGACTGGGACACAGAAGATCTACCTACTATACAGAAACAAATATAGGAAGGCAGCCAAAATGGAGAGAAAAAGAAACATATTTCAAATAAAAGAACAGGGCAAATCTTCAGGGGAAAAAAATGAAAATGAGGCAACCAGTCTACCAGATATAGAGTTTAAAACAGTGGTTATAATGATGCTCAAGGAACTTAGTGAGAACATCAAGAGTATATATAAAAAAAAAAAAAAAAAAAACACAAAAAACACAAAAAACAACCATTCAGAAATAAGGAATACAATATCTAAGATGAAGGACACTAGAAGGAATCAATAGTAGGTTAGATGAAGTAGAGGATTGAATTAGTGATTTGGAAGACAAAGTAGCAGAAAACACCCAATCAAAGCAGCAAAAAGAAAAAACAAAAGAATTTTCAAAAATGAGTAGTAAACCACCACCCTCACAAAATCGTGGGCTGAACTTAGTGACTCACTTCACTTCCAAACAATGGATTAAGGAAATGGCAAAAGCAATAACTACAGTTGAGAAATATGATTTAACCACGTTCTGTAGGCTAACATCACCAGTGATAATTTATGTGAATAATTTATCAGGTCATCCCTAAACGTGATAAGATGAGGACCTCTCACCTCCTTGATATTTCCCCCCAAAATCCATAGTATCAGACTAATTTTTTCAAACAAAAAAAATCCAAATTAAAGGACAGGCGACAAAATATCAGTACTCTTCAAAACTATCAATGTTGCCAAGCCTGTGTGGCTCAGTGGATTGAGCATTGTTCCATGGACTAAGGGGTCCTGGTTCAATTTCCAGTCAGGGCACCTGCCCAGGTTGCCAGCTGGATCCCAAGTAGGAAGTGTGCATGAGGTGGCCTATTGATGCGTCTCTCCTACGTTGATGTTTCTATCTCTCTCTCTTCCTCTAAAAAATTAATAAAAACATGTTTTTTAAAACTGTCTATGAAAAGCAAAGAAGACTAAAGAAATTGTCACAGACCAGAGGACATTTAAGGAGACACAACAACCGAATAAAATGTGGTATCCTAGAAAACATTTTGGAACAGAAAAAGATGTTAGGTACAAACAAAGGAAACTGAATAAAGTATGGATTTGGATAAGTACAACGTAACAGTGTTAATTTTTTCATTTTCACAGATCATGTTTGTAAGATGTTTTTAAATAAAGAAAATTTAGAAAGACACAGAGTCTGGCTCTGGCCGATTTGGCTCAGCGGTGAGAGCATCGGCCAGTGGTCCAGAGAGACCCAGGTTCGGTTCCCGCTAAGGGCACGTACCTCAGTTGCAGTTTGTCCTGGGCCCTGGTTGGGTTGTGCAGGTGGCAGCCACTCGATGTGTCCCTTTCATGTCGATGTTTCTCTCCCCCCCCCCCACTCTATCTGAACAAAATATCAAAAAAAGGTCCTCGGGTGAGGATTAAAAAGAAAAGAATGGAGAGAGATAGAAAGAGAGAGAGGGGGAGAAAGGAGGGAAGGAGGAAAGGAAGGAAGGAAGGAAGGAAGGAAGGAAGGAAGGAAGGAAGGAAGGAAGGAAGGAGGGAGGGAGGGAGGGAGGGAGGGAGGGAGGGAGGGAGGGAGGGAGGGAGGGAGGGAGGGAGGGAGGAAGGAAGGAAGGAAGGAAGGAAGGAAGGAAGGAAGGAAGGAAGGAAGGAAGGAGAAAGACACAGAGTCTGTAATAATTTTGCAGTTTTTAAGTCTAAAACTTTCCAAACTAAAACATTTATTTAAAATATACTATTTAATCAACTAGCTCTACCCCTTTCTCTCTCTCTCTCTCTCTCTCTCTCTCTCTCTCTCTCTCTCTCATTCACACACACACACACAAACACACACACATTTCTGCTGACTAATTTGCCAGTTTTCAATCCTTGACACATATGGAAATTGATTAATGTTATGAAAATGTCAAAGTAATTGCTTGCATTGTTTAACCAAAATTGAATTGACTGCCTGAGTCCATTTTTAAACATTTTAACTAGCTCTTTTGGTGTAATGTGGCACCTTAAATGTTTTTATGAAGATATCTCAGAGAAGAACTATATGGAGTTCTCGTCAAAGACATATTGCATACTTTGCTTTAAATCCTGACAGTTTTCTCAGCGTCATTACTGCAGTAAAAAGTAATAAAAGTAAGTCTTATAAAACAAAATATAATGTTTGTTAATTGCTAATTTGGATGGCATGCCCCAATTCTGATCAAGATGAATTGCTTAGACTCTTTATGTATTAGTGTGACATTTTATTAGAATTTACAATAAAAAGAAATATTTGTAGTAAATATATTTAAGAGGATGAAATATGAAAACCAGTTTTTGGTTTTAGTAAGTATTTTAAGGTATTTAGGATTGAGGACCTTTGCTAATTAAAACAATAATGGCACAGTTTGGTCCTGAAGGAGTCACTTTTGCATGTAAGAAGTAGAATTTGACTTTTATTGACTTGGCCTCTCTTGTAACAATGGCACTGATCATTTCCTTAAGACTGGCATTAATTGTGTTTGCCACAGTTCACTATGAGTAGAAGACAGACCACTGACTCCTTCAGTTTGGTTCCTAAGTAGTCCCAAAATGGTAATGATCCATAGTTCCTACTTCCCTGGCTAAGATTTGATTTAGTGACCTTGAAAAAGGAAAATACTAATTAATCTCTTTTTGTTACAGCTGTTTCTTCTTTTTCCCCCATTGACACACTCCTCCCACCCCCACTCCCAGCATTATTGTCTATGATCATTGGTTATGAATATATGCATATAAGTTCTTTGGTTTATCTCTTTCCTCCTTCCTACCCACCTCCTCTGAGGTTTGTCAGTCTGAACCCCACTTCTATGTCTCTGGGTCTATTTTGTTCATCTGCTTGTTTTGTTCATTATATTCCACAAATAAGTGAGATAATGTGATATTTATCTTTCTCTGATTGGCTTATTTCACTTAGCATAATATTCTCCAGTTCACTCTATGTCATCCCAAAGGGTAAGAGACTTTTTTTTTACAACTGCATAGTACTCCATTGTATATATGTATTACAGCTTTTCTATCCACTCATCTATTGATAACCACTTGGGCTGTTTCCAGATCTTAGTGATTGTAAATAGTGCTGCTATGAACATAAGGGTACATATGTTCTTTCTGATAGGTGTTTTAGGCTTCTTAGGATATATTCCTAGAAGGGGGGAATCACTGGATCAAATGGCAGTTTAATTTTCAATTTTTTGAGGAAACACCATATTGTTTTCCATTGTGGCTGCACCAGTCTGCATTCCCACCAGCAGTGTACTAGAGTCCCCTTTTCTCCACACTCTGGTCAGCACTTGTTGTTTGATGACTTTTTGATGGCAGCCATGCTGGCAGGTATAAGGTGATACCTCATTGTTGTTTTAATTTGCATCTCTCTGAAGATTAGTGATGTTGAGCATTTTAATATGTCTCTTGGCCATTTGTATGTTCTGTTTGAAGAGGTGTCTATTTAGGTCCTCTGTGCATTTTTTAATTGGATTCTTTGTCTTCCTTTTGTTGAGTTATATGAGTACCCTATATATTTTGAAAATTAGCCCCTTATCTGATGTATCACTGGCAATTATGCTCTCTCATATATTGGATTCCCTTTCGATTTTGATGTTTGTTTCTTTCGCTGTGCAGAAGCTTTTTAGTTTAATGCAGTCAATTTTTTTCCCTTTGTTTTTCCTGCCTTATGGGTTATATCAGATTATTCTGCTGCATGTGAGGTCTGAAATTTTGTTGCCTACATTTTCTTCTATGATTTTTATGGATTCACGAGTCACATTTAAGTCTTGTATACATTTTGAGTTTATTCTTGTGTATGGTGTAAGTTGGTTGTCTAGTTTCATTTTTTTGCATGTAGCTGTCCAATTTTCCCAACACCATTTATTAAAGAGGCTGTCTTGACTCCACTGTATGCTCTTGCCACCTTTGTCAAATATTACTTGAGTATATTGTCTTGGGTCCATTTTTGGGTTCTCTGTTCTGTTCCATTGATCTATATGCCTGTTCTTGTGCCAGTACCAAGCTGTTTTGATTACTATGACTTTGTGGTATAACCTGATATCTGGTATTGTGATCCCTCCTATTTTGTTCTTCTTTTTCAAGATTGCTGTGGCTATTTGGGTCCTTTTTGTTCCATATAAACTTTTGGAGAATTTTTTCTAGTTCTGTGAAGTATGTTAACGGTATTTTAATGGGGATTGCATCAAATCTATAGATTGCTTTGGATTGTATGACATTTTAAAGATGTTAATTCTTCTAATCCATGAACAAGGTATATGCTTCCACTTTTTTATATCTTTCTCTATTTCCTCTTTCAGTGTCCTGTAGTTGTCTGTGAACAGTTCTTTTACTTCTTTGGTTAAGTTTATTCCTAGGTATCTCAATTTTTTGCTGCAATTGTAAATGTGATTATTAATGAATAAAACAAAACACAAGAGACTATATTTTCATTTTGTAATTCTCACTCAGCTGTTGCAGTGACTTGTTTCATGCTAAATTTAAGTATGCTAAGAATCTGTTCACACAGAACTATCCTAGAAGTTATGTAGCTGCAGTTTTTTATGACTTTGATTTTATCAAGGATCAGCTACTTATTCTTCAGTTACTTTGCATTATACAACAGAAATGGAATTCTGCCTTATTTTTTTTTTTATCCTCACCCGAGGACATTTTTCCATTTTTCTTCAGATAGAATGGGAGGGAGGGAAGGACGGAGGGAGGGAGGGAGAGAGAGAGAGAGAGAGAGAGAGAGAGAATATTGATGTGAAAGGGACACAGTGAGTGGCTGTTATCTGCACGACCAACCAGGGCCGGGGACAAAGTGCAACCAAGGTATGTGTCCTTAGCGGGAACCAAACCCAGGTCTCTCTGGACCGCAGGCCGACACTCTAACCACTGAGACAAACCAGCCAGGGCAAATTCTGCCTTATTTTTGATGAATCATATTGAATCACATTGCTTTGGATAAATTGATTGCTATCATCCCTTTGTATATGAACACAGTATGCCAAATATTGAGTATATGGACCTTTTATTAGATAAAGACCACATTTCCTCTCCATTTTCCTATAATGTGTATACTAATTGAAGCAAGAGGAGGATCACAATTATTTGTGCTTCAGTTTTTTTAAATGACATTATCATTCAATTCCCAGTTTAACAAAGTTTTTTTTTTTTCTTCTTTACCAAATAAACCAAATAGTAGTGGGTTTATGTACTCATAACTACAACTCCAGATAAAGTGATCTTTGTTCTGAATTCCACTGACAAGTTCCATACACAGGAACTCAGGTCTTTATTAGTTGTACTGAAGTCTTTTCCAAACAAGAAATATGTTGGCCCTGGCAGGTGTGGCTTAGTTGGTTGGAGTGCTGTCCTGTACACCTAAAGGTTGTGGGTTCTATGCCCATTAAGGGCACATACTCAGGTTGCAGGTTCAATCCCCCTTTGGGGTGCTTATGGGAGGCAACCAGCAGACTGATGTTTCTCTCTCACATTGATTTTTTTTCTCTCTCCCCTCTCCTTTCCTCTCTCTCTAAAATCAATAAAAACATATCCTTGGGTGAGAGTTAAAAAAAAAAAAAAAAGAAGTATTTGGAATGTACCACTTCTGACATTTACCATAAAATAACTGACATTTGGAAAACACAAAATGGTGACAGCAATCTTGAAACATATTCAGCAATTTATTAAAATTTTACTTGTAATCAAAGAGCTCAACCAGTCTCTTCACTCCATTAACTTCTATAGTTTCATCCATTTTCATTAGCTTTATATCTGAATGGTACTCAGGTCTAATATCCATCCCCAGCTTCTGTTGCAGATGAGAATTTTTTTTTCTCCAATTGACATGATTTTTCTCCCCAGTTCCTGATATGCAGATTTCTGTATAGGGGATGATATTTGGGGGTTCGAGGAGGAATGTGGCAAGATTGGGACTAGATTTTTATTAACCCTCCACTACAAAAGATATTTCATATTAGTCTCAACTCAAAGCCTATTTTGGTAAAGCATGGCAAAGATAATTGAATATGGAGCTAGCCAAAGAATATGGTCAAAAGCCTATGTCTCTGCTGAATAATGCTTCAGTCTGTCTAACGCATAAAGCAATAGGAAATTATAACCTGGGAACATTCCTAATCTGTGCATGGGACTTGAGACAACAACAGAGGCATAAAGTAACTCAAATAACAAAACAGTGGCATGTTCCAAAATGCTTTGTGCATAATAGCTCAGAACCTTTAATTAATTTCTTGCAGGTTCTATCACTGGTGTCTCCATTCTGTTAAATGTTTCTCTGAATTGAGAAATATTAAATTTTGGTGAAAAGAAAAAAGGTCATATATGTCTTCTCATAATTGCCCCATGTGTGCTCAAATTTATTTACACACACACACTGATTAATGACCAGATATTAACCTTTTGATAAATATTCAAGATTGCTAATAGCACCTACCTCTTTCTAACTCATCATAGTTTTCAGTATTTAAAGGCTGAGCTCAATTTAATAGAAGTTTATGATTTATACCATACTAAAATATATTTTCTATGCCCATCTACCCTGCTTCCCCTACTCCTGCTGCCAACATTAATTTTTTTCAAATACCTTTTCACGGTAGTTTATACCCCCAATTAGAGTTAAATACACACAAGTAGAGTTACTAATCTAAGTTGGATCATCCTTACCAAGACAAAATGCATGATTAGCAATGGATCAGCAGGGGTTAAGATCTTGAATGAATGGTAAGTTATGATAGGGAAGGAAAAGAGGAAAAGGTTTCAGACATGAGGCTTTATTGCAATTATATAAATGGAGTATGACTGTGAAGACCATGTGTAGCAAGTTGTGGCAATGAAGGCTCTAAGAAATCCAAGCACGTGCCACAATTTCATTATAAGGTAGCCCTTCTTAGGGAAAATATTTGTTAGCAAAGTGCTCAGATCTTGAAAGTCCCTGACAGAATGAAACAAAAATAAGCAAATAAATGTATTATCTCTCTTTTCATATATATTTTTCTATATGTGTGTATACATACATATATATTTCTCTTGACTATAGTGCTTGACTATATTAGTGTTTTACATCCATTATTTATGTTTCCTGTTTACTAGCCTATAAGTTAGGCGTAGAAGATCTAATTACAGTCGCCCCTCGCCACTTCATTCTATCATGGTTTCTTCAAATATATTCATTAAAAAGTAGATGGAGACAATGCAAATGATACAGCATGTGCTCAGTTGTCTGAGTCAATTATACACCCCTGTATTACAATTTAAATTAAAATTACTGTACATATGGACTGTAGGCCTATGTATTTGAGCACCCCAGGAATCCTTCAATGCCAGGTGCAACTGCTATACCTGTTTTTATTTTTTTATTTTTCTTGTTATTTAAACATGTGGTAAGCAGAATACAGGGGAGATTGTGTCCTATCTAAAGCCACACAGCTAGTTGATGGTAGAGCCACTACTGAATCCAAATTTGTAGTACATCTCTGTATTTTTCAAATTGTTACCCAAGGATTCCTAGGTTTTCTGGGAATTTCTAGTTATTGCAAAGGGAACAGGACAAGAGTCAGTGAGTGGGTCTCTGAATAGCTCCTAATTTACCTCTCTCTTTATAAAAGTATTATGTAAATTATTACCGCTGTGGTTGGTTCTTTTCTCGCTCTTCCTAGTTGTTTATTCGTTTAACATGGCACTATCACACTTCTCCTTGATGTCCTCTCCCTCACCTTCATCACCATTTAAAATCCACTTGGCCTCCATTGTTCAGAAAAATGAGACCACAGCTGAAATGTGAAGGAAAACAATACAAAAATACTACTAACATTGAACTTCCAAGGTCTCATGTCTTAGCATAAACCTTACATTTCAAAGAACACTTAGTTAGACATTTCACCAGTCAGAGAAGAAAGAAAAAAAAAAGAGCTTTCTGAGGTGGAGAAGAGACAACATTTTGGAAAGTATGTAAAGTTGTAAACAACTTTGGAATCTCAGTCTAAGTTCTGGAGAAGGGGGGAACATAATGTCCCTTAAGTTTGGATTTCTTCAGTAAAAAAAAAAAAAATTTGGATCTATGTCTCTGGTGAAGAACAAGTACCCTGAAAAGTTTATAGAAAAGTTTTCCTTTGACATCATGTCACAAAAATTGATAGTATGACGTCTAAAAATTGTAGTGCTGGAGAGAGTTTCTTGGATTTCCTGAAACTCTGGTGTGGCCAGGCCAGATACACAAATTCTCAAAAGGTTTCTGAGCCAAGTGCACAAGTTATCTAAGGAAGAGAGATATCCAGATGACCTATAGGAGTTCTTGTGGATGATATGAGAAAACACTATAGCAGAAATAAAGAGTAGATAACTCAACAAGGAGTCAGATAAGAACACCATTACATCAAAATAATGCTAACAAATAAGGGAATATATCACAGTATTACTATTAGCTGCATCTTAGACAATCAAAACAAAGAATGATCAAGAGTAATGTCAGTGTGCCGTTTGTATATGCTCCCTTGTAAGCTTGGGATATACCACAAGGAGAAGGAAAGGGCCACAGGAATATCATGAATTTGATAATATTTAAATTGAAATGACTGAGAAAAATAATCAAAGTGACTAAGTTTGAATGTAACTTGATTACTATTTCTGCCTCAGACAAAATGGGGATGCCTGCAGAAATTAATTTTAATTTTTGAAAAATAAAATACCTAAGTTCAAGTTATGATGAAATTTGGACATAATATTAATACATTAGGTTTCTGTATAAGATTTTATTTTAACAGAGAATAACATCAAATAGAAAACAAGGTAAAACAGATCTAAATCTGTGAGAAACTGACAGTCTCCCTTCTTAAGTGTAAAACACATTAATGAGATTGTGGGCACATCAGTTCCTAATAGTTCATGTACATTTTTCTCAGCATTACAAGGGTGCTAGAGGGTCATTAAACTTTCAGTCTGGAGGATTTAATGTTAAAATAAGGTTAGCCTTGATAGTAACCTAGACTCATAGCTTTCTGTAATATAAGAGATAGAGTACCTTAAGTATCTTCTCCATTTTACTGATGAGTAAACTGAGATTGAAATCAGAGTAATTACTTGGCTTCCTTTACCCTATGCTCTAATTTTACAACCATTGATCATTAACGTCTTTGGTTCCATTCTAGGAAATTGCTGGCCTGAATTACACTCATGTTAAAAAAAAAAAAAAAAAAAAAACAAAGAAAAATAAAAAGTAATAATAATATTCCAGGGGATTGGTATTACTTTGGGACACTATGAAAAGTAAATGAATAATTGGTCATAATGTATTTAGGAAAATGTTAATTACTATACAAATGTGAAGGATCTCTTTTAATGCCATTAATAAAGTCATATAGTGACTCTGTGTACCACTGTCTAGATTAAAATCTCCCATCTGGAGAAAATAATCTTTTTGACTGAATTAATGGTGCAAGGTGAAAATTAAATTATTCCTTTAACATATGGGGACAGCTAATTTAAACACTGTAGCATGGCTTTGACTACCCTCTTCATTCGCTTACCTTGTGTGGAATCCACAAACATTATTAGTGGTCATGAAATTACCAAGCTCTTCTCGGAATTGAATACAGAATTGGCCTCTGTGACCTTCATCAGTACTACATACTGCCTCACACTGACCACAGCATTAGTACTTTTTTATTATATCCAAATTTGCCAACCATTAATTTCAAATGACACTTTGATTTTCATGTTACTGCACAGAACTAAACGGAAAGTCTGACAAGATTTTATTACCTCCCTTTGTAACTTTGAAGATGTCAATCAAATATTTTATAACTCTTCTTTGCCAGAAACATTCTTTTTTTATTATTGTCAGTATTACAAATGTCTGCCATTTGTCCCCTTTTTGCCCCCCTCCACCCAACCCCTGCCCCATCCCAGGCTTTCCCCACACTATTGTCTGTGTCCATGGGTTATGTGTGTGCCATCCACGTTCTTATGCTTTGTAATAGCAATATATTCCACAGGACCAAAAAAAAATCATCAAAGGCTATTTTTTTTTCTTTTAATTAAACTGCCACATATGCACTTGATTTGGATATTTGCTTATTTTTTCTTTTCTTTTTTTTTTTTCCAAATAAAATAATCACTTTTATCATAATGGACCTTGGTATATCTGAGAGGAAACACAAGCAAACCAAACAACACACTTATAAATAACCTGTTTTTTTTTTCTAACAAATGGATTTTCTTCACATTGTGCCCAGATGTTACAACTCTTTGTTTCTTTCACTGGAGCAGCTTGCTGAAAGTTGTACCTGATTGGCTCTGGTCCTGGCCGTGCCAAATGTGATTATAATCCAGAGCTGCAGATGTTAGCAGACGTCTTCAGGACTTCATCATCACCTCTTGATTTTGATAATATATACGGCAATTCTATAATAGTATAAAGTGTGTAACTTCAGGATGTGCTTGGTCTTCACCTTTTCCCCTTTGGGGGCCCTTATCTATTATATTGTAAAACAGCTTTGAATTGTGCACCTTACATTACCTATCTGCAGGCCTAACTTGAGACTTGCTTAAAGCCTCACTATTTTTGAGACACTGACTTATCCTGTAGTGTATCCTGGCTCAAATTGTAATATTTCATATGGCAGCTTTCCTCAGCTTTAAAGGGGGAAATTACAGCTTGTCCAAGAATCTACTGCTTCACTAATTTTGAATTCAGAGAAAATGTTTATTTTCATTGTACCATATTGATTTCAGCAGCAATTCATGTCAGTTTCAAGTGCCTTACTCTGACATTTAAATACCTTTTTAAAAGCTATATTATTACAAAAATAAAAACTCACCAGTCTCTTTTTCTTCCTGAGAGACCCTTAGATTCAGGGATTGTTATAGATAATATATCAAGAGTTCATTAAGTCATTTGACAAGTATTCTCATAATACTTTTGAGAATAATATTCACTGGGTAAGTGGAGAGGTAGAAGTGCATGCTAATTCTCTTTGCTACCCTCCAACCACTCTTAATGCTGGTAACAACCATACTGTTGTCTCAGAGTTTTTGTATGTTTTTATTATTTGTTCATTTGTTGCTTTTAGTTTTATGTCCTACCTATGAGTGTAACCATATGGTTCTTAACTTTTTCTAACTTATTTTACTTAGCATAATATTCTCAAGGTCCATTTATGTTGTCACACATGGCAGTATTTCATCTATTCTTATGGCTGTGTAGTATTCCACATCTTCTTTATCCAATCAACGATTTAAGGACACTTTTGTTGTTTCTATTACTTGGCCACAGTGAATAATACTGAAATAAACATGGGTGCATATGCCTTTACAAATAAATGTTTTTAAATTTTTTGGTTAGATACCCGGAAGAGAGATTGTTGAGTCATGTGGCAACTCTAGTCTTAATTTTTTGAGGAAGCGTGATACTGTTTTCCATAATAACTACCAGTTTACATTCACACCAGCAGTGAATGAGGGTTTCCTTTTCTCCACAACCTCTGCAACACCTGTTATTACATTTCTTGTTGATAAATAGCCGTTCTAACAGGTGTGAGGTGGTATCCCATTGTGGTTTTCATTTGTATTTCCCTACTAGCTAGTGAAGTTGAACATAGTTTAATGTATCTGTTGGTGATTTGTATGTCTTTTTAGCAGAAGTGACTGTTCAGGTCCCCTGCCATTTTTTAATTAGATTGTTTTTTGATTTGGGGTTGAGTTGAATTAGTTCTTTATATATTTTTAATAATAACCCCTTGTCAGAGCTGTTTTCAAATATTTTTTTTTCTCATTCTGTTGGCTACCTTTTTATTTAGTTGGTGGTTACTGTTGCTGTGCAGAAGCTTTTAAGTTTGATATTGTTTCATTTATTTTTTGCCTTTATTTCCCTTGCCTTTGGGGTCAAATTCATGAAATCTTCTCTAAGACTAAGGGCCCATGTTTTATAACTATGCTTTCTTCTAAGACGCTTATTGTTTCAGGGCTTATATTTAGGACTTTGATCCATTTTGAGTTATTTTTTTATACGCAGACAAATAACAGTCCAGTTTTGTTATTTTTCATGTGGCCTTTCAATTTTTCCAGCACCATTTATTGAAGTGGTTTTCTTTACCCTATTGTATGTTTTTGGCTCCTTTGTCAAAAATAATTTGCCCATTTACATGTGAGTTTTTTTCTGGGCTCTCAATTCTGTTCCATTGATCTGTGTATCTGTTTTTCTTCCAATACCATGCTGTTTTGAATATATTTACTCTGTAGTATAATTTGAAATTGGGGACTGGGGAGTGTGATACCCTGGCTATGTTATTTTCCCTCAGAATTGTCTTGGCTATTCAGGATCTTTTGTGGTTCCATACAAATATGGTAATTTTTGTGTTTTATTTCTTTAAAAAATATCATTGGAATTTTGATGGGGGTTGCATCGTATCTGCATATTGCTTTGGGTAATACAGATATTTTAACTACGTTGATTCCTCTAATCCATGAACACAGAATATCCTTCAATTTCATTGTGTCTTTTTCAATCTCTTTTAATAATGCTTTGCAGTTTTCCGTATATAGGTGTTTCATATTCTTTGTTAAGTTTATTCCTAGGGATTTTATTCTTTGTGTTTCAGTTGTAAAAGGAATTTTTTTTTCATTTATTTTTCTGAAATTTCACTGATAGTATATAGGAATGCAATAGATTTTTGTATATTGATTTTGTATCCTGTAACTTTACTATATTTGTTTATTGATTCTAATGGCTTTTTTTGTGAAGTTTTTAGGGTTTTCTATATAAAAAACCATGTCATCTGAAAAAACTGACACTTTTTCTTCTTCATTCCCAATTTAGATCCTTTTTATTTCTCTCTCTTGCCTGATTGCTTTGGCTAGGAATTCCAGTGCTATGTTGGATGAGAGTAGTGAGAGTGGACATCCTTGTCTTGTTCCTGATCTTAGAGAAAAAGCTTTCAGTTTTTCACCATTAAGTATGATATTAGCTGAGGGTTTTTCATATTTGGCCTTTATTTTATTGGGGCACTTTCCTTCTATACACATTTTATTGAGTGTTTTAATCATAAATGGATGTTGTATCTTATCAAATGCTTTTTTGCATCTATTTATAAGATCACATGATTTGCCCAGGCAGTGTAGCTCAGTGGTTGAATATTGACCCATGCATCAGGGGGTTTCTGATTTGATTCCCGGTCAGGGCACATGCCCAGGTTGCGGGCTTGATCCCCAGCAAGGGATGTGCAGCAGGCAGCCAGTTGATGTTTTTCTCTCATCCATGTTTCTGTTTCTCTCTCCCTCTCCTTCCCTATCTCTCTAAAAATCAATAAAAATATATTTTAAAAAGAATCACATGATTTTATCTTTTATGGTGTTGTGGTATATTACACTGATAAGTTTGTGTATGTTGAACCATCATTGTGCCCCTGAAAGGTACCCTACTTGATTGTGATGTATCATTTTTTTAATGTACTACTTATTTGATTTGATAGCATTTTGTTTAGAATTTTTTAATCTGTATTCATCAGAGATATTGATCTGTAGTTTCCCTTTTTTTTTGTTATCCTTGTTAGTTTTCTTTTTTGATATTGGGGTTATGTTGGACTCTTAAAGTGTGTTAAGAAGTATTGTGTTTCAGTATTTTGAAAGACTTTGAGAAGAATGAGTATCAAATTTTATTTGAATGTTTGGTAGAATTCACTAGTGAAGCCATCTGTCCTGAACTTTTATTTTTTGGGAGGTTTTTCATGGTTGTTTCAATTTCCTCATGTTTGACAAGTCTATTTAGATTTTCCAATTCTTCATGATGCAGTCTAGGAAGATTATGTATTTCTAGAAACTTACCCATTTCTTTTTGGTTATTGAATTTGGTGGCATATAATCTTTTATAGTATTCTAAAATGATCTTTATATTTATATGATGTCTGTATTAACTTCTCATTTATTTCTCATTTTATTTATTTGAGTCTCTTTATTTTAGTGAGTCTAGTCAGAAGTTTGTTAATTCTATTAACCTTTTCAAAGAACCTTCTATTTGTTGCATTATTTTTTTTGTGTGTAATCTTTTTGTTTTCTATTTCACTCAATTCTGCTCTGATTTTTATTTTCTCTCTCCTGCAAATTTTGGGCTGCCATTTTTTATTATTTTTCTAGTTCTTTATGATGTAATGCTAGGTTGTTTACTTGAAATGTTTCTTGTTTCTAGAGATAGAATTCTAATGATATAACCTTTCCTCTTATTACTGCTTTTGCTGCATCCCAACAGTTTTGACGTGTCATATTATCATCCTCATTGATCTCTGTATATCTTTTGATCTCAACTTTATTTTTTCTTTGACCCAGTCATTTTTTTAGTAGAATGATTTATTGCATGTGAAATCAATGTGCTAAATGTACTCTTTAATGTTTCCTATAGGTGTGGTGAATATGGATTTTCATCTTCATGGAAAAAATAGGTGTGTATGTGATCAAATGCCTTGTCTAAATATAAGGTGGAGAAAGCATTCAACACCATTTTATTTATCCACTTTCTCATCATCCTTTTCTAATCATTACTTTAAAAAAACAGCTCTTCCTAAGATCATCAACAATATCCATATCTTCTAAGCCAGGGAGCAATTATCAATCCTAAATTATTTTTTTCTTGAAATGTTCTCTTCTTTTGGCTTTCATGATTTCACACTCACCAAACTATAGCCTGCTTCTTTGTCTGTTCTTTTTTTAAAATCATTTTTATTCAATTACAGGTGGTATACAATATTATATTAGTTTCAGGTGTTCAACCCAATGATTCGACATTATATAACTTACTAAGTGATCATCACCCAGAGATTCCAGACTCCCCAAGAGATCCTGAAGAACAGTGCACTTTTCCAAGTTACATTTCAACATTCTTTTGATATATCATTATGGCCTTACCGTTTATAGGTTACCATTTTCTCTTCTCTTCATTGTGGTCAATCAAAGATCTCTCTCTTTTTTGAATGCTTATCATAGTGGAATTAATCTGAATAAATCTTAATTTGCAATTGAATTTGGATTACAATTGACTTCTTTGAATTCTCTCAACGGGTCAGATATAATATCTCAAGTTTCATAGCACATGGAAAATTGTTCATTGTCTACTAATCAGTAGATATTCAATTTGATGTGAAATTTAACACATTAAAGCCATATTCTCTCTCTGTATCTTCAAGTATATATAGCCCTTCTGATTCAGTTTACATTTTTTGATCAATACATTAAATTCAGGCTGTGCTCACCAAATTCTGTGAAAATGCTTAAATCTGAATTACCGTTGTTAATATTTTAACATAGGGTTTTCTGCTGAAGGCTGATATATAATCTCCACTTTTTTTCAACTTTCTCAGTCCTCTCTAATTATATTTGTTGTCCAGATTACTCTTTGAAGTATCAAAGAATTTAGGTTAAGAGACATTGGTGAACATAGAGAAGAACTCTCACAAAAAGATATAGACCCAGATTTTGAAGGAACAAACTAGCTGCATCTAAATTATTCTACCTTTATTTCCAAGAAGAAAAACATATTGTACAAATTAATTATTGTAGTAAACATGTTCTACTATCTGACATTACTATGACTTTAACCAGTATGTGAAAATCATTAAAACTGTAAATTATGTCTTTGTTGTCATGCAAATTTGTTATGGCCTAATTGAAAATCACATTATAAAAGTCTTTTTTTTTTTTATTTAAAAATGTTATCAAGCAGTATGCAAATTTAGCAATAGAATCTTTGGAAGTCTCATGGGGAAATCTGACATAGCTTATTTTTAAGAGAGTTGTATTTTATTGTAAATGTTGGTTCTTTGTACACAACCTAACATATGTTGCAAAAATGTGTTAGCTCCCTAGGTAACTATTGAATGAAACATATCATGTTTTATGAGAGTCTTGACTGTTTTACTTTAAATCTAATTTTAACATCTAATTCTGAACTTGGGTATTTTATGTACTTGTATGTAATCTTAGACATTTTCTATGTGACATTTCACATTTCAAAATGTTGGATACCAAGTCTTGCACTATGTTTTATTTCCCTTACTCATTCATCATTTTTTCTTTTTTCAATTAAAATATTTGATATGTAACATTGTGTGAATTAAGATATACGTGTTGATTTGGTACATTGATATATTTTAATGATTGTTCTTATAGCAATAGTTAGAATCTTTATCATGTCACATAATTATCATTTCTTTTTGTGGTTTGAAAGATAGAGATTTAATCTTTTGTACACTGTTGGTGAGAATGTAAATTTGTTCAGCAACTATGAAAAACATTATGGAGATTTCTCAAAAACTAAAGAATAACAGACTCTTTCTCAGAAATGTCAGCAAAACTGCTATTGCATATCAGCTATAGTAGGACAAATGGCTATTCTTAAAACAGTCACTGAGGGCAGATAAATGGTTTATGCTGATCAGGCTGTAATCTTGGAGGTTTGGGGTGGTCTCAATCCTACATAGACCATCTGGACTGAGAGTGAAGAAGAGGATATTTCTCAAAGAAAACACTGGGTACTATTTTAACAGAAAGGTATTAGGCAAAAAAAAAAAAAAAAAAAAATAGATGTCTACTTCATAGTAAGATATTTTTCAGTTTTCAAATTTGATGATTATACTACAATAGTGTTGTCTATATACTGTGTATTTGATCTCTAGGATTTATTCTACTCTTTGTAAGTTTTTACCCTTAAATAATATTTTCTTTTATTCTCCTACTCTCAGCTCCTGGTAACCACCATTGTACTCTTTGTTTTTATGAATTTGGCTTTTTATATTTCATATCTAAGGGATATCATACAGTATTTGTCTTTTTCTGTCTTATCTCCCCTAGCATAGTGTCCTCAAGTTTCATCCATGTTGCAAATAGAAGAATTTTCTTCTTTTGCATGCCTGAAAAATATTCCATTGTATATACATACTACATCTTCTTTATTCATCCACTGACAGATGATTAGGTTGTTACCATATCTTGACTATTGTGAGTAATGCCACAATAAATATAGGAGTGCAGTGCAGAAATGTCTTTGCTGTCCTGTTTTTTTTTCTCTTTGGTTATACATCTAGAAGTGAAATTTCTGGCTCATATATATAGTAGATATACTTTTAATCAGTGGCTGAACCAATTTACATTCCCACCGACAATGTACAGGACTTCTCTATTCTTCACATCCTTGCCAACACTTATCTCCTGTCTTGTTCATGATAAGCATTCTCATAAGGGTGAGTTGATATCTTCTTTTGTTTTATTTTTTACACTAATATGTATTATTTATTTATGTGCAACACTGTTCTAAACACTTAACATTACATTTTTACTTTTTGAAAAAATGATTTATTTATTTTTATACAGATATCCCCCCCCATTGACACCCGAAGAGAAGTCTAATTGTGGTTTTGATCTTCATTTCCCTGATGATCAGTGATGTTGAGCATCTTTTGCAATATCTCTTGGCCATTTGGATAGAGTTTTTGCAAAAAAAAGTCTATTTAGTTTCTGTGCCCAATTTTAAGTATATTTTTGTATTAAAATTTTTTAATGTTGACATTATTGCAGGACTCTTTCTACCCCACTCCTTTGCCCACTTCCACCTTCCCACACCTACTCCTTCCTTGGCCTTTTCTAAATTACTGTCTGGGTCCATATATGTGTTCAGTCACCCCAATCCCCTCCCTTTGGCACCACCCAGTCTATTCTATGCATTCATGCTTCTTGTTCCATTTTGTGCATCAGTACATTTTGTTCATTAGATTTCTCATATTAGTGAGATATGTGATATTTTCATTCTCTGTCAGGCTTATTTCACTTAGCATAATATTCTCCAGGTCCAGCCATGCTATCGCAAAGGGTAATACTTTTTTCTCTTTTACAGCTATGCAGTATTCCATTGTGTTAATGTACCACAGGATTTTTATCCACTCATGTGCTGATGGGTATTTAGGCTGTTTCCAGATTTTAGCTACTGTAAATAATTCTGCTGTGAACATAGGGATGCATACATCCTTTCAGATTGGTATTTCAGGATTCTTAGAATATATTCCAAGAAGTAGGATCACTAGGTCAAAAGACAGTTTCATTTTTACTTTTCTGAGAAAATATCTTACTGTTTTACATAGTGGCTATGCCAGTCTGCATTCCTACCAGCAGTGTACATGGGTTCCCTTTTCTCCAAATACTTGCCAACACTTGTGTTTTGTTGATTTATTGACAGTAGCTATTCTAGCAATTATGAGATGATACCTCATTGTAGTTTTTATTAATAATTAGTGACCTTAACATTTTTTCATATATCTACTGTCCATCTGTATGTCTTCTTTGGAGAAGTGTTTATTCGGTCCTTCATTCATTTTTTAATTGGATTGTTTATTTTCCTGGTATTGAGTTATATAAGTTATTTATATATTCTGGAAATTAATCTCTTGTCAGAAGTATCATTGGCAAATATGTTCACATGTACAGTAGGTTCTCTTTTTATTTTGTTGATATTTTTTCTGTGCAAAAGTTGTTCATTTGTTTATGTTTTCCTAAGTTATCCTTGCCCTCAGAGACATATCAGAAAAAAAAAAAATTCTGTGAGAAATGTCTGAGATTTTACTGCCTATGTTTTCTTCTAGGATTTTTATGGTTTCATGACTCACATTTAAGTCTTTTATTTATTTTGTGTTTACTTTTTTGTATGGTGTAATTTGGTCAACTCTTTTCATTTATTTGCATGTACCTATCCAATTATTCCAACACCATTTACTGAAGAGACTGTCTTTCTTCATTTTATGCTCTTGATCTTTTGTCAAATATTAATTGACCATAAAGGTGTGGGTTGATTTCTGGGCTCTCTGTTTTGCTCCATTGATCTATATACCCCTTCCTAAGGCAGTAAAAGCCTATTTAGCCTTAAAGTATAGTTTGATATCTCCAACTTTGTTCCTCTTTTTCAAGTGTTGTAGTTATTTGGGATCTTTTTTGGTTCCATATAAATTTATGGAATATTTTTTCTACTTCTGTGAAATATGCCATTGGTATTTTAATAGGAGTTGTATTGAATCTACATATTGTTTTGAGTAGTAAGAACATTACATTTTAATGGTGTTAACTCGTCTATTCCATGAACATGGCATATGCTTCCACTTATTTGTATCTTTCTTAATTTCTTTCTTCAATTTTACATAGTTCTCCAAAGCTTAATCAGGAAGGAACATAACACCTGAATAGGTCAAAACCAACCAATAAAATTAAAATGGCAATTAAAAATCTTCCATGAAACCAAAGTCATGAACTAGATAGCTTCACAGGCATTTTTACCAACATTCAAAGAAGAACTATCATGTAAACCTCCTCAAACTATTACAAAAAATTCTAGAGGAGAAAAGACTTCTAAACTTTTTTTAATGAGGCCAGCATTATAATAATACCAAACGAATGGAATGGAGGGAACATATCTCAATGTAATAAAGGCCATATTTGAAAAACCTACAACCAACATACTCAATGTTGCAAAAAAAAAAAAAATTGTTTCCCTTAAGATCAGGAAAAAGTCAGGGATGTCTGCTTTTACCACTCTTATTTAACGTAATACTGGAAGTCTTAGCCATAGCAACCAGACAAGAAGAAGAAATAAAATGCATCCAAATTGGAAAGGAGGAAATAAAACATTCATTATTTGCAGATTACATGATATTATACATAGAAAATTATAAAGAATCCACCAAAAAGATACTAGATATAATAAATAAATTCAACAATGTTGCAGGAT
Source organism: Molossus molossus (assembly GCF_014108415.1). NCBI lineage: Eukaryota > Metazoa > Chordata > Mammalia > Chiroptera > Molossidae > Molossus > Molossus molossus. The sequence goes on along the minus strand of NW_023425355.1, from coordinate 25,778,355 downwards.
ACAAAATCAGCACCCAGAAATCCATGGCATTTTTATACACAAATAATGAACTCTCAGAAAGAAAACAATACCATTTGCTTTAGTCATTTTTAATATATTTTTGTTTTTATGTTATTGGAAATATTTTGTTCTTCACTATCTTCCCTTGTTATACTTGTACATAATTATTGTCTATCTATTCTCTTTATTTATTGGATTCATGGTGTTTTATTTGCTTGTTTGGTTTTCATTCTTTGGTTTAAAGATGGTTTTGAAGAGTGCTTGAGTATAGACTTTGTCAACCACTGCTCTCCTCACTTGGGCTACATCACCAACACTCTGGGATGCAGTACTATGGATACTCTGTTGGAAGTAAATGTAACTTTTGCCTTAAACCTTTTGAAAAGCTGTGCCAAAACAACTCAAAAGTCATGTTTTTCTAGTCCATGAGCGTCCCCTCTACCCTACTGATCATCTTCATGGGAGCAAAGGAGAAAAATGTGGTATAGATTTACCACCAAATTAAGGTAAATGTGGTGGTAAAAGTGAAGATGTCCAGCAGGGTTTCCAATATCGTCTCATTGAAGATAAGAGGATTTACAAGCAGTACTTGCTTAGAACTACCAACAGCCTCTTTGGAGAAATGTCTTACAATTTCAACTTATCTTTCAAAGATTTCTGCCACAAAAGTCTATCAAGCAGAGATGAAAGACCTCAATATTTTCAAAGCTACAGAGGAGGCTTGAAAACACATAAATGCCTGGGTACCAAACAAGACAAAAAAAAAAAATTACAGAGTTACTGCCTCTAAATTCAGTTAATCAGGTTACTTGTCTGTTTCTCATGAGTGCCACCTACCTCAAAAAAATCTGGGATAATGACTTTAAAAAACAGCAGACCAATGACACACCATTTAAAATCAACCATAATAGACTGAAGAAAAATGGTGGCAAAACGAATGGAAGCTACACAGACTGTCTTCCAGGACCAAACTGAAATTACAACTAAAATAAAGACAATAATCAGGAAAAAAAAAAAAAAAAGAAAACAACAATTGAAAAGCATCTGGAGAGAACCCTTATAAGCAGGAATGGAAAGGAGACAGAATTTTGAGCCTGGTAGGAACTGCAGAGGCACAAGAGGGCAGGCTAGGAGCCTATGGACAAGAGATAAGAGGTGTTTTAGCTGTGAGCAGTCACTTCCCAGAAGGACCAGAGCACTAAATCACCTAAAGCCACTCAACTTGGGTTCTCACACAGGGAGGGCAGGCTGGACTGGAACTACATGAAGAAAGTCTGGGTTTCCAGGCTCAGGAGAGAGCTGGAAAGGGACAATGGGAGTTTTATGATAAATCACTCCCTCATAGGACACTAGATATCTTACTCAAAGAACCCCAACACAGAGCACTGGGGAGAAGCAACATCCCCTCCCTCAGGAATTTAACACCACCAGGCCATGCCAGAAAAATGCAAATTGAAGCTCATTAACAGCTAGAGACTGTCAGCAAGCAATTGCTCCACACACTGGAAATCCTCATACCCTGTACACCTGAGGGATTTTTTTTTTTTTTATTCAGTTGCGGGATACAACCCAAGGCTCATTAGTTAACTGAGAATAATAGTCTGCAGGCAAAAACTAGATGACAACTGATCCTTTGCTTGGCCTGTAAATCAACTCAAGAAAGTAAAATGTGACTGGTGTTTAACATAGATCCTACCACAATTATCTAAATCCAGTAGAGGGAGCCACAATCAGTGGAAAACTAACACCCACAGGGAAGATTTGGCAGGGTCCAAAACCCACTGAGACAGCCAACATTATAAAACAAAGAAACAAATCTCAAAGGAAAGAACAAGAGAATTCTACAGAAGATGGGATAAATGAAAAGAAATTAAGCAAGATATCAGAGGAAAAGTTCAGAGTAATGATTATGAGGAAGCTCAACAGCATGAGTAAAGATATAGAAACATTAAAAATCAACCAATTGGAATTAAACACCACCAAGCGAAAATGAAGAATGACATAGCATAGATAAAGAACACATTGGAAGGAATAACCAGCATAGTAGAGGATGCCAAGGATTGGAGCAGTGAATTAGAAGACAAGGTAGAAAAAATTACCCAATCAAAAAACAAACAAACAAACAAAACTTAAAAAAAAATAGAAAGACAGCTTAAGAGTACTGAGAGACAATATAAAATATAACAGGATCTGCAGCACAGGAGTTCCAGAAGAAGAAAAAAATGAGCTAAGGTTAGAGAACATATTTGAAGAAACAGTTACAAAAAACTTTCTTAATTTGTTGAAGGAAAAAGGCACACAAGTTGAAGAAGTACAGAGAGCCCCAAGTAAGAAAAACCCAAAGAAGCATACACCAAGACACATAATAATTAAAATGACAAAAATTAAAGACAAAGAGAATCATAAAGGCAGCAAAAGATAAGCAACAGATTACCTACAAATGAACCCCTATTAGGCTATCAGCTTACTTCTGAACAGAAACACTACAGGCCAGAAGGGAATTGCATGAGGTAATGAAAAGCAAGAATCTGAATCCAACATTGATCTATCCAGCAAGGCTATCATTCAAAATAGAAGGTGAAATAAAGTGTTTCCCAAACAAACAAACAAACAAACAAAAGGCTAAAGAAATATAATAGCACCTGTCAACTTGGCCTGCCAGAGATTGGCACAATGCAATTAACAACAAGCAGACATGGCTTGGAGTGAGGGTAAGTATCACATGGGAGAAAATGGCCTCCATCTCTGGATGCAGCCTAATTTATTTTCTTAGCAGTTTTCTAGGTTACACGGTGTTTTAGGTAACTAAGTCCTTGAGATAACATCTCTGCTGACCTTTCAGCGAAGCCCAGCAATCTTCCTGTTCTAGCTGCCCCTTGCTGTATTTGGCCAATTTTCTTAACAAACACATTCACTCTCTTGGGTGGAAAAAGCCACTAACAATCTCTCTTGGGCAGCGTTCAAATCTATTGACACTCTCTCTTGGACAGTGTTCCAATCAATTGACACTCTCCCTTGGGTGGTGTTCCAAACCACTGACACTCTATTTTGGGCAGTGTTCCAACCCATAATGCATACTTTGTCATTTAATATACATACTTTCACCCTTGCTGGCCAGGCTGTGAGAATGGATATTTTAAGGTCACATTTTGTTCATCCACCAACCCCCCAACCCTATAACCACCAAACCAACACTGCAAAAAATGTTAAAAGAACAGCTGTAAGAAGCAGAAGAAATAGGAAGAGAAACAACCATAATGAACACAAATGGCATAAATAAGTACATAAAATAATAATATTAAACATAAATGAATTCAATACTCCTATTAAAAGACAAAGATTAACTAAATGGATAAGTAAGCATGACTCATATATCTGTTGTTTATAAGAGAGCCACCTTACAACAGAAGAATCACATAGGTTGAAAGTGATGGGATGGAAAAAAATATTCCAAGCAAATGAAAAGGGGGGAAAAAATCTTGGGTAGCATACTCATATTCAAAACAACAGACATCAAAATGAAGGCCATAACTGGAGAAAAATAAAGCCACTTTATAATTTTAAAAGGAGCTATTAAACAGGATGATACAACCTTAGTAATCATATATGCACCCAATATAGGATCACCAAAATTCATTCAAAAACATCTGAAGGACTTTATAGGAGAAACTGACAGCAATACAATCATAAAAGAGGGCTTCTACACACACTGACATCACTGGATAGATCATCTAGAAAAAAATTAAGGAAACAGAATGATGCTCTAAATAAATGGATTTAATAAATATCTACAGAGAATTACACCCCAAAACTGCAAAATTCATATTCTTCTCAAGTGTACATGGGATATTTTCAAAAATAGACCACATGTTAGGACACAAATTAAGTCTCTGCAAGTTAAAGAAGATTAAAATAATATCAACCTGGCCACTGTGGCTTAGTCCTTGAGCATTGGTTCATGCAACAAAAAGTCGCCAGTTCAATTCCCAGTCAGGGCACATGCCCAGGTTGTGGGCCTGATCCTCAGTGGAGGGCATGCAGGAGGTGGCTAATTTATGTTATCTCTAATTAATGTTTCTATCTCTCTCTTTCTCCATTACTCTCTCTCTAAGAAATCAATAAAGAAAAAAAATCATATCAAACATCTTCTCAGATTACAATGGCATAACTAGAAATCAATTACAATACAAACACTCAAAATCATTTAAATATATGGAGGCTAAATAGAAAGTTATTAAACAATTACTGGGTTACCAAAAAGATCAAGGAAGAAATTTAAAAATTCCTGGAAACCAATGAAAATGAACACACAACAACACAAAATCTATGAGACACATTAAAAGCAGTTCTGAGAGAGAGGTTCATAACACTGCAGGCTTACCTCAAGAAATAAGAAAAATTCTTAGCAGGCTATTTAACCTTACAATTTAAAGAACTAGAAAGTAAAAAAAAAGAAAAGAAAAGCCCAGAGCAAATAGAAGAAAAAATATAGTAAAAGTCACAGTGGAAATAAACAACATAGAGACAAAAAAAAACAATTCAAAAGATCACTGAAACAAATAGTTGGTTATGTGTAAAGATAAACAAGATTGATGTACACTTAGCCAGACTCACCAAGAAACAAAGAGAGAGGATCCAAATAAACAAAATCAGAAATGAGAGAGGAGAAGGAACAACTGACATCACAGTAATACAAGCAATTGTTAAAGAATGCTATGAACAATTATACGACCAAAAATTGCACAATCTAGGCTAAATGGACAAATTTGTAAAATCACACAGTCTCTCAAAACTGAACCAGGAAGAGATAGAACACATAAAAAGACCAATAACATCTAAGGAAAATGAACATAAAATCAAGAAACTCCCAGCAAACAAAATCCGGGCACAGGCAGCTTCACAAAAAAGTTTGATTAAACATTCAAATAAGAAATAAAACCTATTCTCCTCAAACTATTCCACAAATCAAAGAAGAATAAAGATTTCCAATCTTGTTTTATGTGTGCAGCATAAGCCAGATGAAGACACTACATAAAAAGAAAAATACATGCAAATATTCCTGATGAACACAGATGCCAAAATCCTTAACAAAATATTGCCAAATAAAATCCAGCAATATATTAAAAAATGTATTCTCCATGACCAAGTGGAATTCATCCCAGGGATGCAAGGCTGGTACAATATTCACAAATCAATAAATGTGATACACCACATAAACAAAGTGAAAAATAAAAACCACTTGATCATATCAACAGACGCTGAAAAAGCATTTGACAAAATCCTGCAACAATTTCGGATTAAAACTCGTAGCATTGTGGAAATAGAGGAATTATATCTCCACATAATAAAGGCCATATATGAAAAACTTACAGCCAACATCATCCCCAAAGGGGAAAAACTGAAAGCATTTTCTTTAAAAACAGGAACAAGACAGGGATGCCCAATTTTATTATTCTGATTTAGCATAGTACTGGAAGTCTTAGCCACAGCAATCAGACATAAAATAAATAAATAAATAAATAAATAAATAAATAAATAATAAATAAATAAATAAATAAATAAATAAATAGATAGGATCCAAAATGGAAAGGAGGAAATAAAACTGTTATTATTTTCAGATGACGTGATATTGTACATAGAAAATCCTAAATAATAATAATAATAAATTAGTTTTAATAAATAAATTTGGCTTTTTTTTCAGAGGGAATGTTTGGCCTGGAAATGAAAGGGGTAGAAGAGAATAATGGAGAACTAATCATAGTGAGGTACCAGCCATAGTCATAAGAAATGATGGGGGACTGAAAATGGCGGCAGAGTGAATGGAAGCTACACAAACCATATCCCAGACCAAACTGGAATTACCACAAAAATAAAGACAAATTGTCAGGAAAAGGCAACTGAAAAGCAGCATGGAGGACCACATAACCAGGGACACTGACTCAATCTCCGTAGGTGTGTGGAGATGTGAGAGGGGTCCGGGAGCTCACACAGCGGCCTGGGCTGGGAGCTGTGGCATGGGATGGGATCTGCGGCCTCAGCTGGGAGCTGCGGCCTCAGCAGGAAGCTACAACAGCCTCGCCTGAGTCCTGTGGCCTCAGATGGGAGCTGCGCCCTCGGCTGGGAGCTGCACCCTCGGCTGGGAGCTGCATCCTGGGCTGGAAGTGACAGTGGCTTCAGCCTGAAGCTAAGGACTTAGATGGGAGTGGCAAACTTAGCTGGGAGCAGTGCTCATGGATTACACTGCCGAGCAGCTCCACAGTGCAGAGCTAGGACAGAGGCTAAAATAACAGCAGCCATTCACCTTGGGCTCTGGCAGAGGGAGGACAGATTAGACTAGAACTGTTTGGGAACATTCAAAATTTAAAGGACCCTCAAAGCTTTTTCTGAGTTGTAGCCACACAGGATTGTGGTCATCTTACTCCTTCCCAGGGCCCTAGAAAGAGGCGGTGACCCCTCCCTCTGAGATTCAACCCAACCAGGTGGCCATTGAAATGTTAATTGAGGCCCATTAACAACCAACAACTGCCCCACCCTCAGGAAATCCTCTTACACTGAGCACCTGAGGGAGTATTCAATCAACTCAGAAACCAAGGTTCTTCAGGTGACCACTACTAATAGCCTCCAAGCAAAAAGCTAGAGGATACCTACCATTCCCTGGGCTAGCAAGTCTAACCAGAAAACTAAGACTTGACAGTGGTATTTAACTTGGGTCCTCCCTGCCTCATCCAAATCCTGGAGAGGGAGCCACAAACAACAGAACACCAACACCCAGAGTGAACATTTAGCAGGCTCCAAAGCCAACTGTGATAGCCAAAATGGTGAAACACAGAAACAAAAACCAAATGAAACAACAAGAGACCTCTACCAAAGATGAGATAAGTGAGGTACAGTTAAGCAAGTTAACAGAATTAGAATTCAGAGCCATGATCTTGAGGAAGCTCAACAGCATGTGTAAGGACATGAGCACCATGAGTAAAGACATAGAAATGTTGAACATCAACCAGTTGAACATTAATAACCACCAAAAAGTAATGAAGAATCACATATCAGAAATAAAGAACACATTGAAAAGTCTAAATAGAACAGGTATATAGACCAGTGGAACAGAATAGAGAACCCAGAAATGGACCTAACACAATTTGCTCAATTAATATTTGACAAAGGTGGCAAGAGCATACAGTGGAGTAAGGACAGCCTCTTTAATAAATGGTGCTGGGAAAATTGGACAGCTACTTGCCGAAAAATGAAACTAGACCATTAACTTACACCCTACACCAAAATAAACTCAAAATGGATACAAGACTTAAATGTAACTCATGAATCTATAAAAATCCTAGAGGAGACTGTGGGCAACAAAATCTCAGACATCATACGCAGCAGAATTTTTACTGACACAACACCTAAGGCAATAGAAACAAAGGAGAAAATGAACACATGGGACTACATCAAACTCAAAAGCTTCTGCACAGTGAAAGATACAATCACCAAAACGGAAAGGCTACCCACTGTATGGGAGAGCATAACTGCCAATGATATATCAGATAAGGGGTTAATTTCCAATACATATAGAGTGCTCATACAACTCCACAAAAGGAAGTCAACGAAGCCAATTAAAAAATGGGCAGAGGAACTAAATAGACACCTCTCCAAACAGGACATACAAATGGCTAAGAGACATATGAAGAAATGCTCATAATCACTAATCATCAGAGAGATGCAAATCAAAACAACAATGAGGTATCACCTCACCCCTGTCAGAATGGCCACCATCAACAAATCATCAAACAACAAGTGTTGGCGAGGGTGTGGAGAAAAGGGGACTCTAGTACACTGCTGGTGGGAATGCAGACTGGTGCAGCCACTATGGAAAACAATATGGTGTCACCTCAAAAAATTAAAAATAGATCTTCCATTTGACCCAGTGATCCCCCTTCTAGGAATATACCCTGAGAAGCCTGAAACACCAATAAGAAAGAATATATGTACCCCCATCTTTGTAGCAGCACTATTTACAATCGCTAAGATCTGGAAACAGCCCAAGTGCCCATCAGTAGACGAATGGATCAAAAAGCTGTGGTACATATACACAATGGAGTACTATGCAGCTGTAAGAAAGAAAGATCTCTTATCCTTTGAGACTACATGGAGGGACCTGGAAAGTATCATCCTAAGTGAAATAAGCCAAACAGAAATAGACAAATTTCATATGATCTCACTGATTTGTGGAATATAATGAACATAACAGTTTGAGGAATGGGGTAGTTCCAGAGACGCGGAAGTGGGGTACAGACTGACAATCCCCTAAGGAGTGGGGAGGTGGGGGAGGGATGAACCACAGAACTCATAGGCATGTATGCATAAACAGTGGACATGGACAACAATCTGGGGAAGGGGCAGGAAGGGGAGGGGGAGGGGGGAATCAGTGGGGGATAAAAGGAGAATCATCTGTAACAAAAATTAATCAATAAAAAATAAATTTAAAAAAAAAGAAAAGAAAAGTCTAAATACAAGAGTAGAGGAAGCTGAGTACCGGATCAGTGAATTAGAAGAGAGGGTAGAAAAAAATCAACCAATCAGAAAATCAAAAGGAAAAAAATAATTAAAAAACAGGAAGACAGCTTAAGAGAACTGTGGAACAACTGAAAATGTACTAACATTCGCATCATAGGAGTTCCTGAAGAAGAAAAAAATGAGCAAGGGTTAGAGAATATATTTGAAGAAATAGTGACAGAAAACTTCCATAATTTGGTGAAGGAAGAAAGCATTCAAGTTCAAGAAGCACAGAGAGCCCCAAGTAAGAAGAACCCAAACAGGCCACACCAAAACACATAGTAATCAACATGCCAAAAATTAAAGACAAAGAGAGAATCCTAAGAGCTGCAGGAGAGAATCAACAGGTTAGCTACAAAGGAAACCCCATTAGGCTCTCAGCTAACTTCTCAAAAGAAATGCTACATGCCAGAAGGGAATGGCATGAGGTAATCAAGGTCATGAAAAACAAGGATCTGAATCCAAAACTACTCTACCCAGCAAGGCTATCATTCAAAATAGAAGGTCAAATAAAGACCTTCCCAGACATAAAAAGGCTAAGGGAATACATTAGCACCAAACCAGCACTGCAGGAAATGTTAAAAGAACTGCTGTAATTATCAGGAGAAATAGGAAGAAAAATATAACCATACTAAACAAAAATAGAAATAAGTACATATCAATAATCACTTTAAATGTAAAAGGAATGAATGTTCCCATGAAAAGATACAGAGGAGCTGATTGGATAAGAAAGCATGACTCACCTACATGTTGTTTACAAGAGACCCACCTCACAACAAAAGACTCACATAGGTTGAAAGTAAAGGAATGGAAAAAAATTTTCCAAGCAAACAGAAAGCAAAGAAAAGCTGAGGTAGCAATACTTATTTCTGATAAAATAGATTTCAAAATGAAGGCAATAACTAGACACAAAGAAGGCCACGACATAATATTAAAAGGATCTATCCAACAGGAAGATATAACCTTGATTAACATATATGCACCCAATATAGGAGCACCAAAATATATTAAAAATTTTCTGGAGGACTTCAAAAGAGAAATTGATAGCACTACAATTATAGCAGGGGACTTTAACACCCTGCTGACATCATTGGATAGATCCTCTAGACAAAAAACTAGCAAGGAAACACAGACTCAAAATGAAGCACTAGACCAAATAATTTAATAGATATCTACAGAGAATTACACCCCAAAACTACAGAATACACATTCTTCTCAAGTATACATGGGACATTCTCAAAGATAGACCACATGTTAGGACACAAACTAAGTCTCTACAAGTCCAAGAAGATTGAAATTATATTAAGCATCATCTCAGATCACAATGGAATGAAACTAGAAATCAACTGCAACAAGAACATGCAAAAACATTTGAACACATGGAAGCTAAATATGTTATTAAACAATGAATGGGTTAACGAGGAGATCAAGGAAGAAATAAAAGACTTCCTGGAATCAATGAAAATGAAGACACAACAACACAAAATCTATGGGACGCAGTGAAAGCAATTCTGAGAAGGAAGTTCAGAGCACTACAGGCCTACCTCAAAAAAAACAAGAAAAAACTGTAATAGATTATCTAACCTCACAATTTAAAGAACTAGAGAGCAAACAAAAAGAAAACTCCAGAGCAAGTAGAAAAAAGGAAATAGTAAAGATCAGAGCAGAAATAAATGACAGAGAGTGAAAAAACAATTAAAAGGATCAATGAAACAAAGAGCTGGGTTTTTTTTGTTTTTTTGTTTTTTTGAAAAGATAAACAAGATTGATGGACCCTTAGCTAGACTCACCAAGAAACAAAGAGAGAGAAAACAAATACACAAAATCAGAAATGAAAGAGAAGTAACAAATGACACCACAGAAATACAAAAGATCATTAACAACTACTATGAATAATTATATGCAAGAAATTCGACAATCTAAGCAAAATTGACATATTTCTAGAAACACATAGACTCCCAAAATTGGACCAGGAAGAAATAGAAAACTTGAAAAGACCGATAACAACAGAAGAAATTGAAGATATAATCAAGACTCTCCCAGCAAACAAAAGCCCAGGCCCAGATGACTTTATGGGGGAGTTTTCCTGAACATTCAAAGAAGAACTAACACCCATTCTCCTCAAACTATTACAAAAAATTCAAGAAGAAGGAAGACTTCCAAACTTGTTTTATGAAGCCAGCATAATTCTAATTCCAAAACCAGAAAAAGACACTACAAAGAAAGAAAACTACAGGCCAAGATTCCTGATGAACATAGTTGCAAAAATCCTGAACAAAATACTCGCAAATTGGATCCAGTAATACACCAAAAAAATTATCCACTGTGACCAATGGGATTCATCCCTGGGATTCAAGGCTGGTACAATATTCGCAAATCAATAACTGTGATATACCACATAAATAAAAGGAAGTATAAACACCACATGATCATATCAATAGATGCCAAAAATACTTCAACAAATCCAACAACCGTTTCTTTTTTTTTTTTTTTCCTCACCCGAGGACATTTTTCCATTCTTTGTTCAGGTAGAATGGGAGGGAGAGAGAGGAAGAGAGAGAGAGAGAGAGAAACATCGATGTGAAGGGACACATGGAGTGGCTGCCACCCTCACGACCAATCAGGGCCGGGGACAATCTGCAACCGAGTTACGCGCCCTTAGCGGGAACCGAACCCGGGTCTCTCAGGACCGCAGGCCGACGCTCTAACCGCTGAACCAAACTGGCCAGGGCAACATCCGTTTCTTATAAAAACGCTGAGCAATGTGGAAATAGAGAGATGGTATCTTAACACAATAAAGGCCATATATGAAAGACCTACAGCCAACAACATATTCAATAGGCAAAAACTAAAAGCATTTCTCTTAACAACAGGAAAAATGCAAGGATTCCCACTTTAGCCACTCTTATTTAACATAGTATTGGAAGTCTTAGCCACAGCAATCAGACAGGAAGAAAAAATAAAAGGGATTTAAATTGGAAATGTGGAAGTGAAACTCATTATTAGCAGATAACATGATACTATACATAGAAAACTCTGAAGACTCCATCAAAAATTTACTAGACTTAATAAATGCATTTGGAAAAGTAGCTGGACACAAAATTAACATCAAGAAATCGACGGCATTCTCATACATCAATGATGAACTCACAGGAAGAGAAACTAAGAAAATAATCCAATTTACCATTGCAGCAAAAAAATTAAGATATCTAGGAATAAATTTAACCAAAGAAGTAAAGGACCTATTCACAGAAAACTACAGGTCATGGAAAAAAGAAATAGAGGAAGATATAAAAAAGTGAAAGCACATACCCTGTTCATAGATTGGAAGAATTAACATCATTAAAATGTTCATACTACCCAAAGCAATCTATAGATTCAGTGCCATCCGCATCAAAATACCAATGACATACTTCACAGAATTAGACCAAATACTTCAAAAGTTCATATGGAACCAAAAAAAGACCTGAAATAGCCAAAGCAATCTTGAAAAAGAACAAAGTTGGCCGGATCACATTACCAGATTTCAGGTTCTACTACAAAGCCACTGTAATCAAAACAGCCTGGTACTGGCACAAGAACAGGCATATAGACCAGTGGAACAGAACAGAGCACCCAGAAATGGACCCAAGGCAATATGCTCAATTAATATTTGACAAAGGTGGCAAGAGCATACAGTGGAGGAGGACAGCCTTTTTAATAAATGATGTTGGGAAAATTGGACAGGTACATGCAAAAAAAAAAAAAAAAAAATGAAACTAGACCATCAACTTACACCCTGCACATGAATAAACTCAAAATGGATAAAAGACTAAAATGTGACTCATGAATCCATAAAAATTCTAGAAGAAACTGTAGGCAACAAAATTTCAGACATCATAAGCAGCAGAATTTTCACTGACCTATCACCTAAGGCAATAGAAACAAAGAAGAAAATGAACACATGGGACTACATCAAACTCAATAGCTTCTGCACAGCGAAAGAAACAATGATCAAAACGAAAAGGCTCCCCACTGTATGGGAGAGCATATTGCCAATGATATATCAGATAAGGGGTTAATTTCCAATATATATAGAGTGCTCATACAAGTAAAAAAAAAAAGGAAGTCAATGAAGCCAATTAAAAAATGGGCAGAGGAACTAAATAGACACCTCTCCAAACAGGAAATACAAATGGCTAAGAAGCATCAACATCACTAATCTTCAGAGAGATGCAAATTAAAACAACAATGAGGTATCACCTCATACCTGTCAGAATGGCCGCCATCAACAAATCATCAAACAAGTTCTGTCAAGGATGTGGAGAAAAGAGGACTCTAGTACACTTTTGGTGGGAATGCAGACTGGTGCAGCCAGTATAAAAAACAATATGGTGTTACCTCAAAAATTAAGAATTTACCTTCCATTTGACTCAGTTTTCCCACTTCTATGAATATACCCAAAGAATCCTGAAACACCAATCAGAATATATGTGACCCCTTGTTTGTAGCAGCACTATTTACAATGGCTAAGATCTAGAAACAGCCAAAGTGTCCATCAGTAGACGAATTGATAAAAAAGCAGTGGTACATATACACAATGGAGTACTATGCAGCTGTAAGAAAGAAAGATCTCTTATCCTTTGAGACTACATGGAGGGACCTGGAACGTATTATCCTAAGCGAAACAAGTCAGAGAAAGACAAGTATCATATGATCTCACTTATTTGTGGAATATAATGAAAATAACAGTCTGAGGAATGGGATAGCCCCTGAAATATGGAAGTGGGGTACAGACTGACAATCCCCAAAAGAGGGGGTGGTGGAGGAGAGGTAAACCACAGAACTTATATTCATGTATGCATGAACAATGGACATGGAGAACAAAGCTGGTGAAGGGCAGGAAGGGAGGGGGAGGGCGTAATCAGTGGGGGGAAAAGGAGAAATATCTGTAACAAAATTTAATTCATCACTTAAAAAGAGAAAAAGAAATATTGAACATTCTTAAAAATAAATAAATAAATAAATAAATAAATAAATAAATAAATAAATTTGGCAAAGAAGCAGGAAACAAAATAACGCTAAGAAATTAATGGCATCCTTATACACTAAAAATGAACTCACAAAAAGAGAAACTAAAAATAGTCTTATTTACTGCTGTGACAAAAACTTAAGATACCTAGGAATAAACTTAACAACAGAAGCAAAGGACCTGTTTGCCAAAAAAGAAAAAAAAAAAGAAATATTGGAAGATATAAAAAGTGGCAGCATATACTTCTTTCATGGATTGAAAGAATTAACATCATTAAAATGTCCAAACTACCCAAAGCAATCTATACATTTGATGCAATTCCCATTATAATACTAATGACATATTTTACAGGAGTAGAAAAAATACTCCAAAAGTTTATTTCATTTTATTTATTTATTTTTTTATCTTTACCCAAGGACATTTTTTTCCATTTTTGCTCCGACAGAGTCAGGGAAAGTGAGTAAGACACAGACAGAGAGAGAAACATCAACGTGAAAGAAATACATCGAGTGGCTGTCTCTTGCCCAACCCAAACCGGGGCCGGGACAAACTGCAACTAAGGTATGTGCCCTTAGTGGGAACAGAACCCGGGTCTCTCTGGACTGATGCTTTAACCCCTGAGCTAAACCGGCCAGGTCCAAAAGTTTATATGCAACCAAAAATAACCCAAATAGCCACAGCAATCTGAATAAAATAAAAATAAAAAGAACAAAGTTGAAGGGATAACCATACCAGATATCAGGTTATACTACAAAGGCACTGTAATCAAAACAGCCTGTTACTGGCATAAGAACAGGCATACAGATCAATGGAACAGAACAGAGAACCCAGAAATTAAACCAAGATATTATGCTCAACTAATATTTGACAAAGGTGGCAAGAGAATACAATGGAGTAAAGACAACCTTTTTAATAAATGGTGTTGGGAAAATTGGACAGCTAAAGGCAAAAAATGAAACTAGGCCACCAACATATACCATACACAAGAATAAACTCAAAGTGGATAAAATGCTTAAATGTGACAGTGAATTGATAAAAAATTCTAGAAGAAAATGTTGGCCAAAAAATTCCAAACATCACACACAGCAGAATCTTTATTTTTCTTATCCCGTAAGGCAGGAGAAAAGAAAAAAGAAAAAATAATAATAATATAGAGACTATGTGAAACTACAAAGCTTCTGCACAGCAAAAGAAACAATCATCAAATGGAAAAAAAAAAAATAATAAACCACTTTGTGGGAGAGCATAATTGCTAATGATGCATCAGATAAGAAGTTAAATTCTAAAATATATAGAGTACTCGCATGACTCAACAAAAGAAAGACAAAGAATCCAATTAAAAAATGGGCAGAGGACTTAAATGCACATCTCTACAACCAGAACATGCAAATGGCCAAGAGAAATATGAAAAAAATGCTCAACACAACTAATCATCAGAGACATGCAAATTAAAATGAATATAAGGTATCACCTCAAACTTGCAAGAATGGCTGCCATCAACAAATCATCAAACAAGAGAAAAAATGGCAGAGGAATGAATGGAAGCTACACAGATGATCTCCCAGAACCAAATATAAATTACAACTAAAACAAAGACAAATCATCTGAAAAAAACAACAGAAAAGCAATGAGACAGGACTACATAAACATGGACACAGGTAGGATCTAGGGAGGTGCAAGAGGGTGGCAGGCTGGGAACCCAAAAACAACAGCAGTCTTAAATGTGATCAGCACCCTCAGGAATAAAATACCAAGCCTGCTTCACAGCACAGAGGGCCAGGACACAGCTTTACATTAGCCTCAGCCACTCACCTGAGGCTCCAGCAGAGGGAGGGCAGACTGGAATAAAATTCTATGAGGACCTCTAGGATTTCAAGGGTGCTCAGAGTTTTTGCTGAGTCATGGCCACAAATGACAGTGACAAGCTTGCTGTTTCCCAGAGCTGTGGGGAAAAGCAGCAGCCCCCCTTTCACCCCCTCAGAGATTCAGCCTTTCTGAGGTGAGGCAAAAAATGCAAATTGAGGCTTATTCATAACCAGCATCTATCCCACCCTCTGGAAAACCTCTTATGCAGAACACCAGGGCTACTTTCCTAGGCACTGAGTAACTGAGACTACTAGCCACCAGGAAAACACTAGAGGATAACTGAACCTTTCCTGGGCTTCGAAATCTACCCAGGAAAGTAAGACTTGACAGTGGTGTTCAATGTGGGCCCGCCCAGGCTAATTCAAACCCAGTAGAGAGAGCCACAAACAGCAGAACACCAACACCCACAGGGAAAATTTGGCAGGCTCTAAAACCCACTGAGATAGCCAAAATGGTGAAACAAAGAAACAAATCCATAATGAATGAACAATAAAAGATGATATAAATGAACCGCAGTTTAGCAAGTTATCAGAGGTAGAGTTCAGAGCCATAATCTTGAAGCTCAACAGTATGAGTAAGGACATCAACACAATGAGTAAAGATATAGGAACACTAAAAACAAACCAAGTGGAAATGAACAATGACATAACAGAAATAAAGAACACATTGAAAGGACTAACCATCAGAGTAGAGGAAGGTGAAAACCATATCAGTGAATTAGAAGACAGGGTAGAAAAAAATCAACCAATCAGAAAACCGAAAGGAAAAAACAATTAAAAAACAGAAAGTCAGCTTAAGAGAACTGTGGGATAACAGGAAATGTAATGATATTCGCATCACAGGAATCCCCGAAAAAGAAAATGAGCAAGTGTTAGAGAACATATTTGAAGAAAGAGTGATAGAAAACTTACCTAACTTGGTGAAGAAAAAGGCATGCAAGTTCAAGAAACTCAGAGAGCCCCAAGTAAGAAGAACCCAAACAGGCCCACACCAAGTCACATAATAATTAAAATGCCAAAAATTAAACATGAAGAGAGAATCCTAAAGGCAGCAAGAGATAAGTAACAGGTTGTATAAAAACACACACACACACACACACACACACACACACACAAAAAAAAAAAAAACCATAAGGCTATCATCTGCCTTCTCAATAGAAAAACTACTGGCCAAATGGGAATGGCATGAAGTAATCAAGGTCATAAAAAACAATAATCAGAATCCAAGACTACTCTATCCAGCAAGGCTATCATTCAAAATAGAAGGTCAAATAAAGAGCTTCCCAGACAAAAATAAAGGCTAAGGGAATATATCAGCACCAAACCAGCACTGCAAGAAATGTTAAAAGGACTGCAGTAATTAGTAGAAAAAATAGGAAGAAAAATATAACCAAACTAAACAAAAATGGCAATAAGTACATATCAATAATCACATTAAATGTAAATGGTTTGAACGGTCAAATAAAAAGACACAGAGTAGCCCTAGCCTATTTGGCTCAGCTGTTGGAGTGTTCGAATGCAGTATAGTGAGACCCGGGTTTGGTTCCGCTAAGAACACGTACCTCAGTTGCAGTTTGTCCCCAGCCCTGGTTGGGTCATGCAGGTGGCAGCCACTCGATGTGTACCTTTCATGTCAATGTTTCTCTCTCTCTCTCTCTTCCTCTCTCTCTCACTCCCATTCTATCTGAACAAAAAATGAAAAAAATGTCCTCAGGTGAGGATTAAAAAAAGAAAGAAAAAGACACAGAGTACCTGACTAGATAAGAAAGCATAACTCGCATATATGATGTTTACAAGAGACTCACTTTACAACAAAAGGTTGAAAGTGAAGGGATGAAAAAAAATTTTTCAAGCGAACGGAAAAAAAAAAAAAAAAAAGCTGGGGTAACAATACTCATATCTGATTAAATTAGATTTCCAAATGAAGGCCATAACCTGAAAAAGAGAAGGCCACTACATAATATTGAAAAGATCTATCCAACAGGAAGATGTAACCTTGGTAAATATATGTGCACTGAATATAGGAGCGCCAAACTATTTAAAAAATTTTCTAGAGGACTTCAAAGGAGAAATCAAATGCAATACAATCATAGCAGAAGACTTCAACACCCCACTGATCACTAGATATTTGACCCAGGCAAAAAATTAACAAGGAAACAGAGACTCTAAATGAAGTGCTAGATGAAATGGATTTAAAAGATATCTACAGACAATTAAACTCCAAAAGTGCAAAATTCACATTCTTCAAAGGTGTACATAGGATATTCTCAAAAGTAAACCACAAGTTAGGGCACAAACTAATTCTCTACAAGTTCAAGAATATTGAAATCATACCAAGCGTCTTCTTAGATCACAATAGCATAAAATTAGAAATCAACTGCAACAAGAACATGCAAAGGCATTGGAACATATGGAGGCTTAATAGCATGTTATTAAAAAATTCCTGGAAACCAATGAAAATGAACATACAACAACACAAATGGCAAGGAAGTTTATAGCACTGCAGGCCCATCTCAAGAAACAAAAAAAAAATTCTAATTGAGTACCTAACCTCACAACTGAAAGAACTAGAAATCAAACAAACAAACAAGCAAACAAAAACCCCAGAGCAAGTAAAAGAAAAGAAACAGTAAAGAACAGAGCAGAAATAAATGATATGGAACAAAAAAGAAAAAAAACAAACAAAAACTAATGCAAAGAATCAATGAAATAAAGAGCTGTTTTTTTTAAAAGATAAATAAGATTGATGGACCCTTAGCTAGACACACCAAGAAACAAAGAGAGAGAACCCAAATACAAAAAATCATAAATGAAATAGGAGAAATAATAACTGACAGCACAGAAATACAAAGCATTGTTAACAAATATCATGGACAACTCTACAGCAACATGTGGAAAATCTAAGTGAAATGGACAAATTTCTAGAAACACATAGTCTCCTAAAACTGAACCGGGAAGAGATAGAAAACTTGAGCAGACCAATAACAATGAGAAATTGAAGAGGTAATCAAGACTCGCCCAGCAAACAAAAGCCCAGGCCCATTCAACTTCATGGGGGAGTTTTACCGAACATTCAAAGAAGAATTAATACCCATTCTCCTCATACTATTCCAAAAATTTTAAGAAGAAGGTAGACTTCCAAACTCGTTTATGAGGCCAGCATAATTCTAATTTCCAAACCAGAAAAAAACATTACAAAGAAAGAAAACTACAGGCCAATATCTCTGATGAACATAGATGCCAAAATCCTGAACAAAATACTAGCATATCGAATCCAGCAATACATCAAAATAATTATTCACCATGACCAAGTGGGATTCATCCCAGGGATGCAAGGCTGGTACAATATCCACAAATCAATAAATGTGATAGACCACATAAACAAAATGAAAGATAAAAATTATATAATCATTAATAGACACTAAAAAAGCATTCTACAAAACCCAGCACCCATTTCTGATAAAAAACGCTCAGCAATTTTGGAACAGAGAAATCATATCTCAACATAATAAAGGCCAAGTATAAAATACCTACAGCCAACATCATACTCAATGGGCAAAAACTAAAAGCATTTCCCTTAAGACCAGAAACAAGGCAAGGATGCCCACTTTTGCCACTCTTATTTAACATAGTACTGGAAGTCTTAACAACAGCAATCAGACATGAAGAAAAAATTAAAAAATCCAAATTGGAAAGGAGGAAGTGAAATTGTCATTATTTGCAGATGACATGATATTGTACATAGAATATCCTAAAGACTTCATAAGAAATCTGCTGTCCTTAATAAATGAATTTGGCAAAGTAGCAGGCTACAAAATTAACATCAAGAAATTGATGGCATTTTTATATGCCAATGATGAACTCACAGAAAGAGAAACTAAAAAACAGTCCCATTTGCCATTGCAGCAAAAAAAATTAAGATACCTAGGAATAAACTTAACCAATGAAGTAAAGAACCTATTTGCAGGAAACTGCAGGACATGGAAAAATAAATAAATAAAGATATAAAAAAGTGGAAAACATACCTTGGTCATGGATTGGAAGAATTTACATCATTAAAATGTCCATACTACCCAAAGCAGTCTAAAGATTCAATGCAATCTTCATCAAAATACCAAAAACATATCTCACAGAACTAGAACGAATACTTCAAAAGTTTATATGGAACCCCCCCCCCCAAAAAAAAACAACCGAATAGCCCCAACAATCTTGAAAATAAGGACAAAGTAGATGGGTTCACAATACCGGATATCAGGTTATACTACAAAGCTACTGGAATAAAAACAGCCTGGTACTGGCACAAGAACAGGCAGATTGATCAGTGAAACAGAACAGAGAACCCAGAAATTAACCCAAAACATTATGCTCAATTAATATTTGACAAAAGAGGCAAGAGCATACTGTAGAGTAAAGACAGCCTCATTAATAAATGGTGTAAAATTTTGACAGCTACATGCAAAAGAAATGAAACTAGACCATCAACTTACTCCATACCCAAGAATAAACTTACAATGGATAAAAGACTTAAATGTGACTCATGAATCCATACATATTGTAGAAAATGTACGCTACAAAATTGTAGACATCATATGCAGCAGAATCTTAACTGATACATCACCTAAGGCAACAGAAACAATTGAAAAAAAATGAACACACAAGACTACATCAAACTAAAAAGCTTCTGCACAACAAAGAAAACATCCACCAAAATGGCCAGTCAACCCACCGTATGGGAGAGCATAATTGCCAATGATATATTAGACAATGGGTTAATTTCCAAAACATATAGAGTGCTCATACAGCTGAACAAAAGAAAGACAAAGAACCCAATTAAAAGTGTGCACCTCTCCAAACAGGACATATAAATGGCCAAGAGATATAAGAAGAAATGCTCAACATCACTAGTCATCAGAGAGAGGCCAATTGAAACAACAATGAGGTATCACCTCATGCCAGTTAGAATGACCGCCATCAACAAATCATCAAACAACAAGTGTTGGTGAGGGTGTGGAGAAAAGGGGACTCGAGTACACTGCTGGTAGGAATGCAGACTGGTGTAGCCACTATGGAAAACATAATGGTGTTACCTCAAAAAATTAAAACATTGAACTTCCATTTGACACAGTGATCCCACTTCCAGGAATATACCCTAGTCAGAAACACCCTAAGCCTGAAACACCAATCAAAAATATATATATGTACCCCATATTCATAGCAGCTGTAAGAAAGAAAGATATTTTATGCTTTGGATAACATGGAGGGACCTGGAAAGTATTATCCTAAGCAAAACAATCCAAGCAGAGAAAGACAAGTATTGTATGATCTCACTTATTTGTGTAAGGTAATGAACATAACAGTCTGAGGAATGGGGTAGTCACAGAGACATGGAAATGGGGTACAAACTGACAATCCCCAGAAGAGGGGGTAGGTGGAGAAATAAGCCACAGAACGTATATGCATGTATGCATAAACAATGGACATGCACAACAAAGTTGGGGACAGGATGGGGAGGGAGGGGGAAGATAGTGTCAATGGGGGAAAAAGAATAAACATCTGTAACAAAAATAAAAATAATAATCAAACAATAAGTGCTAGCAAGAATGTAGAGAAAAGGGGACTCTAGTACACTGCTGATGGGAATGCAGACTGATGCAGCCACTATGGAAAACAGTATGGTATTTCCTCAAAAAATTAAGAATGGAACTCCCATTTGACCCAGTAATGCCACTTCTATAACTATGTTTTAGGCCTGAAACACCAATAAAAAAGAATATATATACCCCTACATTCATAGTAGCACTATTTACAATTGCTAAGATCTAGTGAATAAACAAAATTAACTCAGAGACATAGCAATAGTGTTTAGTCTGACAAATTTCAGAGGAGCTGGGTGAGGTGGAGAAGAAGAGATAAACCAAAGAACTTATATGCATATATGCATAATCAATAGACATAGACAACAGTGCTGTGAGGGAGGTCAGGATCAGGGGGAGGTATCAATGAGGGGGAAAAGAGAAACATTTGTAACAAAAATTAATTAATAAACCAAAAAAGCATAAATTTATCATTAAAAAGTCAGCCACAATAAAGTGATATTTGTAGAAATGATGTTTAAGAAATCTACCATTAATATGACCTAATAGGAGAAATATTTACCAAAATTCTGGTACTGCCTTATGTTGACAAAGCTGATATGATCTTCCTTCCCAATAAAAATGTCAATTTCTAAACAGTGGAAAATGAACTTTCTTATAAGAAATTTATGATAAACAGCTGGGACAAAAGCATACAGCAAAAGAAGCGGCAGAGAGTTACCATTGCTTGGATCAGACTCTCTACTCATTAGAATCTTCTTGAGATCCAGGATGACAACAGAATATGTGGAAGCTACACACACCTCCACCCAGGACCCAAAAGAAATTACAACTAAATCATAGAGCAGTCATCCTGAATAACCCTCTAAACTAACTGAAGATAAGACTTATGACCAAGAATTTACAAATGAAGCCACATTGAGACTATTCCCAATAGATTGCTGAGCACCAGTCACAGACAGTGTCTTACATTGGCCTTTATCAGAGTCTTTGCCAAAAAACCCAAAACCAACATCAGTTTTGGTCAGCTTCAGGCAACATCAGAGCAGAATAAAATAAGCTTCACAAGTGGCATATGCAAATTGAGATCTTGGCAGGCACCAAACTCTGCTGAGGTGAATGAATTCTGCTGTGTGTTCAGCACCTGCATAGCAACTTGAATGCTTTGATTGAGGTTGAGCCTCACCATCAGTTAGATTGAAAGTCAATATTTTGCACAAATGAGTAATAGTAATCATGACTCAATTAGAACAAGAGGGCCCACATAAACCCATACAAGGGCCATTTCTGGAACACCCAGCTCAGGTGAATGAGGAGATTGCACCACTGAGTCCCATAGGACACCTACTACATAAAGCCGACCTATAAAGACTGGGAGTCATGGGAGATCTGTCTTATACATAAAAATAAACACATCAAATGCAGAGAGACAAAGAAACAGACCCCAAATAACAGAACAGGAGAAATCTCCAGGAAAAAAAAAAGTTAAATAAAACTTAGTTAAGAATTTATCAGATATAGAGTTCAAAGTAATGGTTATAAGAATATTCAACAGCATAAAATATGACTTCAATCCATAAAAAGGAACCAGTCAAAAATAAAGTACACAATATATAAAATAAAAAATACAATGAATACAATGGAAAGAATAAACAATACTTTGGATGAAACAATGGACTAAGTAATTTGGAAGACAAGCTGGAAAATACACCCAATCAGAGCAGAAAAAATAAAGCAAGAAAGAAAGAAAGTAAGAAAGAAATGTAAGAAATGTGGATAATTTAAAAAATCTTTGAGTCAACATAAATGTAACAACATCTGCATCATAGTGGTATCAGAAGAAGAGAGCAAGAACAAGAAATTGAGAACCCATTTGAAAAGATAATGACTGAAAACTTTTCTAATCTGATTAAGGAAAAAGACATACAAATGCAAGAAGCACAGAGAGTCCCAAACAAGATGGACCCAAAGAGGCTCACACAAAGACATATCATAATTAAAGTGGCAAAGGTTAAAGACAAAGGGAATTTAAAAAGATGCAAAAGAAAAACAGTTACCTACAAGGGAGCTGGCATAAAATTTTCAGTTGATTTCTCAACAGAAACATTTTAGGCCAGAAAGGATTGGCATGAAATATTCAAAGTAATTAAAAGCAAAGACCTACAACCAAGTCTACGTTACCCATCAAGGCTATCACTATCATTTATAATTGAATGAGAAATAAAGATCTTTCCTGACAAA
This sequence comes from Molossus molossus, assembly GCF_014108415.1. Classification (NCBI taxonomy): domain Eukaryota; kingdom Metazoa; phylum Chordata; class Mammalia; order Chiroptera; family Molossidae; genus Molossus; species Molossus molossus. The sequence continues at coordinate 25,755,094 of NW_023425355.1, read as the reverse complement.
AGAAGCCTGAAGGTGTTTGTTATCACCAAACTGGTATTATAAAAATGTTAAAGAGCCTGCTTGAAAAAGAAATAGAAGAAGAGAAGAACATAGTTAAAAGAATAAAATGCAATAAATATTTATATATCAATATTCACTTCAGTGTAAGTGGCTTAATTGCTCCCAACAAAATAGTGTTTCTGGATGGATAAAAACAGGACCAATATATATGCTGTCTACAAAGGATCAACCTCAGAACAGAAGACAAACACAGACTAAAATAAAGGGATAAAGATATTTTATGCAAATAAAAATTTAAAAAACTGGGGTATCAATGCTTATATATAACAAAATATACTTCAAAACAAAGGCTACAGTAAAAAGAGAATAAGCAAACTGCATAATGATAAAATAAGAAATTCAAAGAGAAGATATAACCCTTATAAACATTTTTGTATCCAACATAGAAGCACCTACATATATTAAAAAAATATTGATGGACATAAAGAAATTGACCATAATAGAACAATAGTATGGGATTTTAACACACCACTGCCATCACTGGATAGCTCTTCCAGTAAAAAAATATAAAAAAAAAAAAATCAATAAGGAAACAGCAGCCTTGAATTACACAATAGACAGATAAATTTAATTGATACCTTCAGCATTTTATCCCAGAGCAGCAGAATATACTTTTTTTTTTTAAGCACACATATAATATTTTTAGGATGAACCACATGTTAGGACAAAATACAAGTCTCAATAAATTAAGAAGATTAAAATCTTATTAAGCATCTTCTCTGACCTGAATGATATTTAACTAGAAATTACTCACAGAAAAAAAAAAAAAGCTGAAAACACACACAAGGACATGAAGGCTTAATAATTTACTAACCAATGAATGGGTTAACTGTGATATCAAGAAAAAAAAGTCAGAAGGTAACTTGAAACAAATAAAAATGAGAACACAACAACCCAAAATCTATGGAACACAGTGAAATTCATAGCATTGCAGGCCTATCTTGAGAAAAAAAAAAATCTCAATAAATAATCTAACTACACTTAAAGGAACTTGAAAAGAAAAAAAATTAAAGCCCAAAGGAAGAAAATAATAAAAATCAATGAAGAAATAAATGAAATAGAGTCTATAAAAATAGCACTGCAGTGTTGGCCAGGGTGGCTAAGCTGGTTGGAGCATTGTCCCATTCACTAAAAAGTTGCAGTTTCAATTCCCACTCAGGGCACATACCTAAATTGTCGGTTTGATCCCTGTCCAGGGCACATATGGGAGTCAACTGATGTTTCTCTCTCACATTGATCTCTCTCTCTCTCTTCCCCTTCTAGAATCAATAAAAAATATTCTCATGTGAGGATTAAACAACAACAACAACAGAAAACAAAGCAAATAAAAACAATACAAAAGATCAATGAAACCTAGAGCTGTTTCTTTGAAAATATAAACAAGATTGTCAAACCTTATCCACACTCATCAATAAAAAGAGAGAGGGGTTTAAACAAAATCAGAAATAAAAGGGAAGAAGTAACAACTGACAACAAAGGTGTAAAAAGGAGCCCAGTCAGTGTGATTCAGTGAATTGAGCATCATCTCATGGACTGAGAGTTCCTGGTTCAATTCCTGATCAGGGTACATGCCCATATTGTGGGCTCAGTCCCCAGTATGGAGTGTACAGGAGGCAGCCTATCAATGTTTCTCACTCATTGATGTTTCTATCTCTTTCTCCCTTCCTTTCTCTCTGAAATAGCAAAAAAAAAAATTATTGTAAAAGTAAATAAAAAGGATTATAAGAAAATATTACAAACAACTATATGCTAACAAATTAGATAATCTGGATGAAAGGAATACAATTCTACAAACATATAATATTATAAAACTGAATCAGAGAGAATTAGATAATCTGAATAGATAGATTACAACTACTGAAATTGAAGCAGTAATAATAAAAAAAAAAATCTCTCAACAAACCAAAGGCCTAGACCAGATGGTTTCACAGGTGAATTTTGCCAAAGTTTCAGAGAAGGACTAACATCGATACTTCTCAAACCGACCCAAAATTTTTTACAGAAGAGAAAACTCCCAAGCTTATTTATGAGGTTAGAATTATCCTAATTTCAAAAACAGATAAAGACACTGCAATGATATAAAAATTATAGGCCAATAGCCATGATAAACATAGATCTTCATTGATAAGAATAATTAATATCATTAAAATATCCATACTACTTGAATTCTAAACATATATGTGTGTGTGTGTGTGTGTGTGTGTGTGTGTGTGTGTGTGTACACATATTAGCAATCTGGATCCTGTAATGCATTAAAGAGTTCATACAACATGCTCAAGTGAAATTTATTCCAGAGATGCGAGGTTGGTACAATATTCACAAATCACTAAATGTTACGCACCACAAAAAAGAAGAATAAAACCACACAATCGTATCACTAGATGCAAAAAAAAGCATTTGATAAAATTCAGCACCCATTTATTATAAAAACTCAAGGAAAAGTAGAAATAGAGATAACATACTTCAGTGCAATAGTTATATATAACAAAGCCCACCACCAACCAACATCCTACTCAAAAAGCAAAAACTACACGTGTTTCCTTTAAGATTGGGAACAACACAGGAATGTCTGCTTTCAACAGTTTTATTCAATATAGTGCTGGATATTCTAGTCACAGTGATCAGACAAGAAGAAATAAAAGGCATCCAGATTAGAAAGAAAGATGTAAAGCTGTCATTATTGGCAGATAAAATGATACAGTATATGGAGAACACTAAGGATTTCATAAAAAAAAACAAAAAAAAAAAACTACTGGAACTGATAAACAAATCAGTAATGTAGCAGGACACAACATAAATATCCACAAATCAGTTGCATTTTTATACACCAATAATAAACTAACAGAAAGACAAACTAAAAGAAAAAAAAAACATTCACAATTTTTTTGATAAAGAATAAAATACCTAGGAATAAATTTAGTCACAGATTTAAAGACCTGATCTCAGAAATTATAAAACATTGAAGAAATAAATTGAAGATACAGGTAAGTGGCAGCATATACCATGTTCATGGATAAGAATAATTGATATCATTAAAATATCCATACTACCCAAAACAATCTATAGCTTCAACACAATTCCTATCAAGGTACTATTGTGCATTTCACAGAACTAGAATGAAAATTCCAAAAATTTATATGTAACTACAAAAGACCCCCAGTAGCAACAAGAATCTTGAGAAAAAAGAACAAAGTTGCAGGAATCATGCTACCTGATGTCAAACTATACTTCAAGGCCATAGTAATAAAAACAGCATGGTGGGGGGGGGGAGTGAATGGAAGCTACACTGACTGTATCCCAGGACCAAACAAAAATTACAACTAAGATAAAGAAAAGGCATCCAGAATAACCAACTGAAGAACAGCTGGAGAGAACTCTTATAACCAAGAACATAAACAAAAGCTCAAATTGAGTCTGGAAGGAGGGCTGGCTTGTCTCCCACAGGCAGCAGTTGAGAGTTATCTGAGCTGTGAGAAGTTCCCCTTCAGAAGTCTGGGGTTTAACATCTGGCTGTAACAAATACCACTATAGAGGTTCTCTCTAGCAGGGAGAGGCACTCATAAAATGGGCACCCACCTGAAGGGCCAGTGCACTAAATTTCAGCTTTAGCCACTCACCTTGAGCACTGGCAGAGGGAAAGCTGACTGGATTGGAGTGGTGTGAGGAGAGTCAGAGGTTTGTGGTGCTGGGGTGAGAGGTGAGAAAGACGCCATCAAAATCTTTGGGCTGAGTAATTCTCTCATGCTACAGAAACCAGTTTTTCTCAGGCAAAGTTTTTCCATCAAAGCAGTGGGAAAGCTACAGTCCAGGGGGTAATTTCACCCTGCCTGCTGGGAGGAGTTTGCTGTTAGCACAGGACTCCAACCTGAGGCTCATCAAGTGTAAGAGACTACCAACCAACCTGCAGGCAGAGAAGGGTCCCTGGGTGCTTTGAGTCTTTGGCCTGAGACATGGTTGTTGGAATTTGTGGTTCTGGGGACCAAAGAGTGAAAGCAGCTGCCTAGGTCCCTGTGTTGAATCATTAACCTACACTGCAGAAACCATTTATCTCAGTCAGAGTTTTTCCTTTACAGCAGCATTATCCTGGGGTGAGGGGAAATTACCCTACCTAATGAAATCTTCTAACCCCATCTTCCAGGGGAGTTTACCTTCAGGTAAAGACTACAGTCTGAGGCTCATTTAGTTACTGAGACTAACAGTCTGCAGGCAGAGGTGGATCTCTGGGATATTTGAGTCTTTGCCTGGCCTGCAACTACCCAGAAGAGTAAGAATAGACACTGGTGTTCAGCTTGGTCACTTCCATAAATATCCAAACCCAATAGAAAAAGCCACAAACTTCAGTTCATTGATACCCACAGGGAGATTTTGGCAAGCTCAAAACCCTGCTGAAACAGACAAAATGGTGAAACAAAGAAAAAATCCTGAATAAAAGACATGAGAATTCTCCAGAACAAAGGTTAAATGAAATGGAAATAAGCAAGTTATCAGACATAGAGTTCAGAATAATGATCATAAGGATACTAAAAGCATGAGAAAATATATAGAAACAATAAAAATCAACCAATTGTAAAACAAGAACAAAAAAACAACCGAGTGAAAATGAAGAATGAAGAATAACATAGCTGAAATAAAGAATACACTGAAAGAAATAAGCAGCAGATTAGAGGAATCTGAGGATCAGAACAGTGAAGTAGAAGACAGGGTAGAAAACCAAAAGGAAAAAAAAATAAATTAAAAAACAGAAGAACATTTTAAGAGAGTTGTGGAACAACATGAAACAAAATAACATCTGCATCACAGGAGTAACTGAACTAGAAATGAGCAAGGGTTATAGAACCTGCTTGAAAAAAACAATGGTAGAAAACATCCTTAACTAGGTGAAGAAAAAATCACACAAGTTCAGGAAGCAGAGTCCCAAGCAATAAAATCCAAAGAGGCACACCAAGGCACATCATAATTAAAATACCAAAAATTAAAGACAAATTGTGAATCTTAAATGCAGCAAGAAAAAAGCAAAGAATTACCTACAAAGAAGCTCCTATAAGGTTGTCAACTGATTTCTCAACAGAAATACTATAAAGAAGGAAATGGCATGAAGTATTCAAGAAAATAAAAACAAGGATCTAAAGCCAAGACTATTCTATCCAGCATGGCTATCATTTAAAGTAGAAGGTGAAATAAAGTGCTTCCAAGACAAAAAAAATCTACAGGAACATAGTACCACCAAACCAGCATTGCAAGAAATGTTAAAGAAACTGCTGTAATAATAAGGAGAAATATATAGAAAGAAATATAGGGATAATAAATAAAAATGGCAATAAATAAGTACATATCAATGATAACCTTAAATGTAAATGATTAGATGCTCCAATCAAAAGACACAGAGTAGTTGAATGGAAAAGAAACCACGGCTCATATGTAAACTATCTAAAAGAGACCCAGACCAGAAAAAAAGACTCACACAGGAAGAAAGTGAAGGGATGGAAAAAAATATCCCAAGCAAATAGAAATTAAAAACAAACAAACAAACAAAAAAACTAGGGTAGCAATACACATATCTGATAAAATGGACTTCAAATTGAAAGCCACAAGAGACAAAAAAAAAAAAACCCCAACAAGAGACAAAGAAGGTCACTACATAATACTGAAAGAATCATTTCAACAAGAGCATAAGACCTTGGTAAACATGCATGCACCCAATATAGAAGCACCAAAATATATTTTTAAAACTTTTGGAGGACTTCAAAGGAAAGATAAACAGCAATAATATAACAATAGGGAACTTTAAAATCCCACTGACTTCACTGGGTAGATCCTCCAGACAAAATATTAACAAGGAAACAGAGATCTTAATAGACATACTAGGTCAGATGGATTTAATTGATATTTAAAGAGAATTACATCCTAAAATGTCAGAATTCACATTGTTCTTAAGTGCACATGGGACATTCTCAAAGATAGACCACATGTTAGGACACAAACTAAGTCTTCACAAGTTCAAGAAGATTAAAATCATACTATGCATCTTCTTGGATCACAATGGCATGAAACTAGAAATTAATTACAATAAAAACACACAAAAACTTATAAACACATGGAAGCTAAATTGCATGTAATTAAATAATGAATGGGTTACCAAAGAGATCAAGAAAAAAAATAAAAAAATTAAATTCCTGGAAATTAATAAAATTGAACACACAAAACACAAAATCTATGGGACACAGTGAAAGTAGCCTTGAGAGGGAAATTCATAGCATTACAGGCCTACCTCAAGAAACAAGAAAAAATTCTTTTTTTTTTTTCTTTTTTTCATAATTTTTTATTAATTTATTTTTGTAAGAGGTGTTTCTCCTTTTTTCCCTATTGACTCCATCCTCCCCATCACCCCCATGCCATACCCGGCTTTGTTGTCCATGTCCATTGGTTATGTGTACATACATATAAGTTATATTCCACAAAAATGTGAGTTCATGTAATATTTGTTTTTCTCTGCTTGTCTTGTTTTGCTTAAGATAATACTCTCCAAGTCCCTCCATGATGTCTCAAAGCATAAGAGATATTTCTTTCTTACAGCTGCATAGTACTTCATGGTGTATATGTATCACACCTTTTTTTATCCATTCATCTACTGATGGAACCTTGGGCTGCTTCCAGAGCTTAGTGATTGTAAATAAGGCTGCTATAAAAATGGGGGTATATATACTCTTTCCGATTGGTGTTTCAGGCTTCTTAGGGTATATTCTTAGAAGTGGGATCACTGGGTCAAATGGAAGTTCAATTTTTAATTTTTTGAGGTAACACCATATTGTTTTACACAGTGGCTGCACCAGTCTGCATTCCCACCAGAAGTATACTAGAGTCTCCTTTTCTCCACACCCTCGCCAACAGTTGTTGTTTGATGATTTGTTGATGGCAGCCATTCTGACAGGTGTGAAGTGATTCCTCATTGTTGTTTTAATTTGTATCTCTCTGATGATTAGTGATGTTGAGCATATTTAATATGTCTCTTGACCATTTGTATGTCCTGTTTGGAGAGGTGTCTATTTAGCTCCTCTGACCACTTTTTAATTGTTTTTTTTTTGTCTTCCTTTGTTGAGTTTTAATGAGTACTCTATATATTTTGAAAATTAACCCTTATCTCATATATCATTGGTAATTATGCTATCCCATACAGTGGGTTGCCTTTCCATTTTGATGGTTATTTCTTTTGCTCTGCAGAAGCTTTTTAGTTTGACGTAGTCCCATATGTTCATTTTTTCTTTTGTTTCTGTTACCTTAGGTGATATATCAGTAAAAATTCTGCTACGCATGATGTCTGAAATTGTGTTGCCTACATTTTCTTCTAGAATTTTTATGGATTCACAGGTCACATTTATGTCTTTTATCCATTTTGAGTTTATTGTTGTGTATGGTTTAAGGTGACGGTTTAGTTTATTTATTTATTTATTTATTTATTTATTTATTTATTTATTTATTTTGTATGTAGTTGTCCATTTTTCCCGGCACTATTTATTAAAGAGGCTGTCTTTACTCCATTGTATGCTCTTGCCTCCTTTGTCAAATGTTAATTGAACATAATGTCTTGGGTCCATTTCTGGGTTTTCTGTTCTGTTCCACTGGTCTATATGCTTGTTCTTGTTCCAGTACCAGGCTGTTTTTATTACAGTAGCTTTGTAGTATAATCTGATATCCAGTACTGTGATCCCACATACTTTGCCATTCTTTTTCAAGATTGTTGTGGCTATTCGGAGTTTTTCCTGGTTTCATGTAAACTTTTGAAGTATTTGTTCTAGTCCTGTAAAATATGTCATTGGTATTTTGATGGGGATTGCATTGAATCTACAGATTGCTTTGGCTAATAGGAACATTTTAATGATGTTAATTCTTCCCTTCCATAAAAAAGGTATTTGCTTCCACTTTTTTATATCTTTCTCTATTTCTTTTTTCAATGTCCTGTAGTTTTCTGCAAATAGGTCCTTTACTTCTTTAGTTAAGTTTATTCATAGGTATCTTAATTTTTTTGCCATGATGGTAAATGGGATTTTTTTTTTTTTTTTTAGTTTACCTTTCTGTGACTTCATCATTGGTGTATAAGAATTCCATTGATTTTTGAGGTTAATTTTGTATACTCCTATTTTGCCAAATTCATTTATTAAGTCTAGTAGATTTTTGATGGAGTATTTAGAGTTTTCTGTGTAAAATATCATGTCATCTGCAAATAATGACAGTTTCACTTCCTCTTTTCCAATTTGGATTCCTTTTATTTTTTCTTTATGTCTGCTTGCTGTGGCAAAGACTTTCAGTACTATGTTAAATAAGAGTGGCAAAAATGGATATCCCTGTCTTGTTTCTGTTCTTAAGAAAAATACTTTTAATTTTTGCCCATTGAGTATGATGTTGGCTGTAGGTCTTTTATATATGGCCTTTATTATGTCGACATATGATCCCTCCATTTCCACATTGCTGAGTGTTTTTATCAGAAATGGATGCTGGATTTTGTCAAATGCTTTTTCAGCATCTATTGATAAGATCATGTGGTTTTTATTCTTTGTTTTGTTTATGTGGTGTATCACATTTATTGATTGGCGAATACTGTACTAGCCTTGCATCACTGGGATGAATCCCAGTTGGTTATGGTGAATCATATCTTTAATGTATTGCTGGATCCGATTTGCTAGTATTTTGTTCAGGATTTTCGCATCTATGTTCATCAGGGATATTGGTCTGTAGTTTTCTTTTGTTGTAGTGCTTTTTTCTGGTTTTGAAATGAGAATTATGTGGAATCATAAAACGAGTTTGGAATCCTTCCTTTCACTTTAATTTTTTTGAAATTGTTTGAGGAGAATGGGTGTTAGTTCTTTGAATGTTCAGTATAAATCCCCCGTGAAGCCATCCAGGCCTGGGCTTTTGTTTGCTGGGAAGGTCTTGATTTCCTCTTCAATTTCTTCTGTTGATATTGTCTGTTCAAGTTTTCTCTCTCTTCCCAGTTTAGTTTTGGGAGACTTTATGTTTCTAGAAATTTGTGCATTTTGCGTAGATTGTCTAATTTTTTGCCATATATTTGTTCATAATAACTGTTAAGAATCCTTTGTATTTCTGTTGTGTCATTTATTATTTCTCCTCTTTTATTTCTGATTTTTGTATTTGGGTTCTCTCTCTTTGTTTCGTGGTGAGTATAGCTAAGGGTCCATCAATCCTGTTTATCTTTTCAAAAACCAGCTCTTTGTTTCATTAATACTTTGAGTTGTTTTTTTGGTCTCTATGCCATTTATTTCTGCTCTGATCTTTACTATTTCCTTTCTTCTACTTGCTGTGTGGTTTTCTTTTTGTTTGCTTTCTAGTTCTTGAAGTTGTAAGGTTAGATAGTCTATTAGAAAATTTTCTTGTTTATTGAGGTAGGACTGTCATTCTATAAACTTCCTTCTTGGAAATGCTTTCACTGCATCCCATAGATTTTGTGTTGTTGTGTTTTCATTTTTATTGGTTTCCTGGAAGTTTTTATTTTATTTTTTTGTTACAGATGTTTCTTTTTTTTACCCCATTGACACCCTCCCCCCTTCCACCTCACTCTGTCCCCAGCTTTGATTTCCGTATCAATTGGTTATGCACACATGCATATAAGTTCTGTGGTTTATCTCTTCCCTCCCCCCACCACCCTCTCCTTTGAGGGTTGTCAGTCTGTACCCTGCTTCTATGTCTCTGGGTGTACCCTCTTCCTCAGATTGTTATGATCATTATATTTCACAAATAAGTGAGATCATCTGGTATTTGTTTTTTTCTACTTGGCTTGTTTCACTTAGAATAATACTTTCCAGTTCCCTCCATGTTGTCTCAATGGATAAGAGATTTTTCTTTCTTCCAGCTGCAGAGTACTCCATTTTGCATATGTACCACAAATTTTTTACCCATTTGTCTACAAATGGACACTTGGGCTGTTTCCAGATTCCAGGAAATTTTTAATTTCTTCCTTGATATCCTCAGTAACCCATTCATTGTTTAATACCATGCTATTTAGCCTCCATGTGTTCCAATATCTTTGCATGTTCTTATTGCAATTGCTTTCTAGTTTCATGCCATTGTGATCTGAGAAGATGCTTGATATGATTTCAATCTTCTTGAACTTGTAGTGACTTGCTTTGTGTCCTAACATGTGTTCTATCTTTGAAAATGTCCCATGTGCACTTGAAAAAAATGTGAATTTTGTAGTTTTGGGGTGTAGTCTCTGTAGATATCTATTAAATCCATTTGGTCTAGTGCTTCATTTAGAGTCTGTCTTCTCTTGCTAATTTTTTGTCTAGAGGCTTTATCCAGTGATGCCATCAGGGTGTTGAAGTGTTCTGCTATGATTGTATTGCTATCAATTTCTTTTTTGAAGTCCTCCAGAAGATTTTTAATATATTTTGGTGCTCCTTTATTGGGTGCATGTATGTTTATAAAGGTTATATCTTCCTGTTGGATAGATCCGTTTAATATTATGTAGTGGCCTTTTTTGTCTTTATATATGGCCTTCATTTTGAAATCTATTTAATCAGAAATAAATATTGCTACCCCAGCTTTTTTTTCTTTTCGTTTGCTTGAAAATTTTTTTTTTCCATCCTTTCACTTTCAACCTATATGAGCCTTTTGTTGTGAGGTGGGTCTCTTGTAAACAACATATATATGAGTCATGCTGTTTTATCTAATCATCTACTCTTGTCTTTTCTTTGGAGCATTCAGTCCATTTACATTTAAGGTAATTATTGATATGTACTTATTTATTTCCATTTTTTGTTTATTGTGGTTATATTTTTCTACTAATTACAGCAGTCCTTTTAACATTTCCTACAGTGCTTGTTTGGTGCTTGTATATTCCCTTAGCCTTTTTTTTTTTTGGTCTTGGAAGCTCTTTATTTGACCTTCTATTTGGAATGATAGCTTGATGGGTCGAGTAGTCTTGGATTCAAATCCTTGTTTTCCATTACCTTGATTACATCCTGCCATTCCCTTCTGGCCTGTAGTGTTTATGTTGAGAAGTCAGCTGATAGCCTTATGGGGGTTTCTTTGTAGGTAACCTGTTGCTTATCTCTTGCTGCATTTAGGATTCTCTTTGTCTTTCATTTTGGCATTTTAATTTATATGTGTCTTGGTGTTCTTATTGCACCAAGTTCTTAATCTGTTTGGGTTCTTGGTGTTCTTATTGCACTTGGTGTTCTTAATCTGTTTGGGTTCTTCTTACTTGGGGCTCTCTGTGCTTCTTGAACTTGAATGCCTTCTTCTTTCACCAAATTTGCAAGTTTTCTGTCACTATTTCTTCAAATATATTCTCTAACCCTTGCTCATTTTCTTCTTCTTCATGGACTCCTATGATGCGAACATTATTACGTTTACAGTTGTCCCACAATTATCTTAAGCTGTGGTTACTTGAAGAACCTTGGTTTCTCAGTTGAAAAACAAGCTGTCTTCTTGTTTTTTAATTGTTTTTTCCTTTGGTTTTCTGATTGGTTGATATTTTTCTACCCCGTCTTCTAATTCACTTATCTGGTCCTCAGATTCCTCTACTCTGCTGTTTAGTCCTTCCAATGTGTTCTTTATTTCTGCTATGTCATTCTTCATTTCTTCTCGGTGGTTTTATTTTTCAATTGGTTGATTTTCAAAGTGTCTATGTTTTTAACCCATGGTGCTCATGTCTTTACATATGCTGTTGAGCTTCCTCAAGATCATGGCTCTGAATTCTAGATCTGTTAACTTTCTTAATTGTGTTTTATTTATCTCATCTTTGGTAGAGGTCTCTTGTTCTTTCATTTGTAATTTTTTTTTCACCATTTTGACTATTTCAGTGGGTTTTGGAGCATGCCACATTTACCCTATGGTTGTTGGTGTTCTGTTGTTTGTGGCTCCTTCTACTGTGTTTGGATGAGCGAGGGAGGACCTTAGTTAAACACCACTGTTAAGTCTTACTTTCTTGAGTAGAGTTGCAAGCCTTGGAAAGGTTCAATTATCCTCTAGGTTTTTGCCTGGATGCTATTAGTTATGGTTACTTGAAGAACCTTGTTTTCTCAGTTGAATGATAAACTCCCTCAGGTGTTCATAGTAAGGGGTTTTCCCTAGGTTGGGGCAGATGCTTGTTGTTAATGAGCCTCAATTTGCATTTCATTGGCCACCAGGTGGGGTTGAATCTCCAAGGAAAGGGCCACCACCTCTCCCCACAGCCCTGGGAATGTGTAAGTTGGCCACAGTCCTGTGTGGCTGCAACTCAGCAAAAACTCTGAGTGTGTTCCAAATCCCGAGTGTCCCCACGCAGTTTCAGTCCAGTCTGACCTCCTTCTCCTGGAGCCCAAGGTGAGTGGCTGTGGCTATTTCAGTGCTCTGTCCCCACTCTGCACTCTGGGGCCTCTTGGGAGTTTAGCCCCATGGGCACTGCTCACAGCTCAGACCACTGCTATTTGTGGGCTCCCAGCCCCCTTCTTGTGCCTTTGCAATCCTACCAGGATCGAGTCAGTGTCCCTGGTTATATGATCCTTGCAAACTGCTTTTCTGTTGCTTTTTCCTGACAATATGTCTTTAGCTTATTTGTAATTCCAGTTTGGTCCTGGGAGATGGTCTGTGTAGCTCCCATTCACTCCGCCGCCATTTTGAAATCAATAACAATTTCTAATAAACTATCAAACCCTGTAATTTAAAGAATTAGAAGGAGAACAAAAACCAAAACCCAGAGAAAGAAAAAGGAAAGAAATATTAAAGATCAGAGCTGAAATAAATGACATCGAGACTTAGGAAAAAATAGGAAAGGTCAATGAAACCAAAAGTTGGCCTTTTGAAAAGATAAACAAGATTGAAGAACATTTAGGTAGACTCACCAGGAAACAAGGATAGAGAACCCAAATAAACAATATCAGAAACAAATGAGGATAAGTAACAACTGGCACCACAGAAATAAAAGGATTGCAAGAAATACTATGAACAAACAAAAACTAGGTGAAATGGGCTATTTCTTAGAATGATAACAGTCTTCCAAAACCCAACTGGGAAGAGTCAGAAAACCTAAACACCAATAAAAACTAAGGAAGTTGAAACAGTAATCAATGAACACCCAACAAAAAGGTCTGGGTCTGGACAGCTTCATAGGGGAGTTTTACAGAATATTCAAAGAAAAACTAACACCTATTCTCCTCACACTATTCCAAAAAATCACGAGGAAGACTTCCTAGCTCTTTTTATGAAGGCAGTATAATCCTAATTCCAAAACTAGGTAAAAACACTTTAAAGATATAAAATTACAGGCTAATATCCCTGATAAACATAAACTCCAAAATCCTCAACATAATATCAATAAATTAGATCCAGAACTATATTTAAAAATATATATTCATCACAACCAAGTGGGATTCATCCCAGGGATGCAAGGCTGGTACAATATTCTCAAATCAATAAATGTGATACACCACATAAACAAAATGAAAGATAAAAACCATATGATCATATCAATAGATGCTAAAAAAAACATTTGACAAAATCCAGCACCCATTTCTGATAAAAACTCTTAGTGAAGTGGAAATAGAGAGATCACATCTCAACATAATGAAGTCTATATATGACAAACCTATAGCCAACACCAAACCCAATGGTCAGAAACAAAGCATTTTCCTAAAAATCAAGAACAACACAGAGATGTCTGCTTTCAACACTCTTATTCAACATAGTACTAGAAGTCTTAGTCACAGTGATCAGACAAAAAATATAAATGAAAGGCATCCAAATTGAAAAGGAAGAAATAAAACTGTCCTTATTCACAGATGATGTGATAATTTACATAGAACACTCTAAGGACTCCACCACAAAACTACCAGATTTAATAAGTGAATTTGACAAAGTGGCAGGATATAAAATTAACATCCAAAAATTAACGGCATTCTTGTACAACTATATGAACACCCAGAAAGGGAAATTAAAAAATCAATTCCATTTACCATTAAAACAACAAAAAATTAAGATACCTAGAAATAAACTTAACCAAGGAGGTCAACGAGCTATTCTCAGAAAACTACAGGAAATAGAAAAAAAAATGTAAGCATATAGCATTTTCATGGATTAGAAGTATCAACATCATTAAAATGTCCATACTACACAAAGCAATCTACAGATTCAATGCAATCCCTGGTAAAGTACCAATGAAATATTTCAGCAATCTAGAACAAATACTCCAAATGTTTATATGAAATCAAAAAGAAACCTTAGTAGTCACAGCAGTCTTGAAAAAGAAGAACAGAGTTGGAAGGTCAAATATCAGATATTATGTTATACTACAAAGCCACTGTCATCAAAACAGCCTGGAGCTGGCACAAGATCAGACATATAACTCAATGGAACAGAAAAGAGAACCCAGAAATTGACCCAAGATATTATGTACAATTAGTATTTGACAAAGTAGGAAAAAACATACAATTGAGTAAAGACAGCCTCTTTAATAAATGGTGTTAGGAAAATTGGACAGCTACATGCAAAAAAATGAAATTAGACCACCAACTTACACCATACACAAGAATAAACTCAATATAAATAAAATACATAAATGTAAACCATGAAACAATAAAATCCTAGAAGAACATGTAGGCAGAAAAATGTCAGACATCACAGACAACAGAATTGTCACTAGTACATCACCTAGGGCAAGAGAAACAAAGAAAAAAATAATAAATGGGACTACATCAAACTAAAAAGCTTCTGCACGGCAAAATAAACCATCATTGAAATGAAAAGGGAACCTACTCTTTGGGAGACTCTATTTGCCAATGATACATCAGATAAGCCATTAATATATAAAATATATAAAATACTCATACAGCTCAACACAAGGAAGACAAACTATTCAATTAAAAAATGGGCAGAGCACCTGAATAAACACCTCTCCAAATAGGACATACAAATGGCCAAGAAACATATGAAAAAATGCTCAACGTTACTAATCATGAGAGAGAGGCAAATTAAAATGACAATGAGGTGCCACCTGACATCTGCCATAATGGCCACCATCAATAAATCAACAAACAAGTGCTGGTGAAGGTGTGTAGAAAAGGGAGGCATAGTGCACTGCTGGTGGGAACACAGACTGATGCAGCCACTATGGAAAACACTATGGTGTTACCTCAAAAAGTTAAAAATGAAACTCCCATTTGGCCCAGTAATCCCACTTATACAATTAAATCCTAGGAAGCCTGAAACACCTATCAGAAAGAATATATGCACCCCTATGGTCATAGCAGTGTTATTTACCACAGCTAAGATCTGGAAACAGCCCAAGTGTTCATTAGTAAATGAGTGGATATAAAAGTGGTTGTACATTTACACAATGGAATACTATGCAGCTGTAAAAAAAAATTAGGGTCTCTTACCCTTTGAGATAGCATGGAGGGACTTGGAGAGAATTATGCTAAGCAAGATAAGCCAATCAGAGAAAGACAAGTAACCCATGATCTCACTTATTTGTGGAATATAATGAACACAATAAACTGATGAACAAAATAGATAAAGAGACAAGGTAGTAGGGAACAGAATGACAAACCTCAGAGGGAAGGGTCAGGGGGTCGCGAGAAGAGAGAAACCAGATAATTTATATGCATATATGCATAACTGTTCAACAGAGCAGTGTGGTGAAAGTGGTGGGAGGGGTGAGAAGGGAGTCAATGGGAGGAAAAGAGGGGGACATCTGTAACACTTTCAAAAATAAAGATAAGTTAAATCTTAAAAAAAAAAATCAAAAACAAAAAGAAAAACAAGAAAAAAATAAAAATACCAGCATGGTATTGACATAAAACAGACAAGTAGATTAATGAAAGAAAATAAAGATTCCAGGAATAAACCAAGGCTTTTATAGTCAATTCATATTTGACAAAAGAGGCAAGAACATACAATGAGGTAATGGTAGTTTATCCAATAAATGGTGTGGGGAATATTGGACAGGTATGTGCCAAAAATGAAACTAGACCATGTTCCTATACCATACACAAGAATAAATTCAAAAGGGAATAAAGACTTCAATGTTAGACTTGAAACCATAAAAGTCCTAGAAGGAAATATAGTCAGTAAAATCTCAAATGTTTCTCCTAGCAATATTTTTTTCTGAAAAGCCCACACACTGAATGGGATAACATATTTGCCAATACATCTTATAAAAGGTTAATATTCAAAATTTATAAAGAACTTTTAAAACTCACACCAAAAAATTTTAATACCCAATTTAATTAAAATTGGGCAAAGGACCTTAATAGACATTTCTCCAAAGAGGACATATAGATAACCAATAGACATAGAAAGGGATGCTCAAGATCAATAATCATCAGAGAGATGTAAATTAAAACCACAATTAAATATCACCTCACACCTATCAGAATGACTGTTATTAATAAATCCACAAACAACAAGTGTTGGTGATGATGTGGAGAACAGGGAATCGTTGTACACTGTTGGTGGGAATGCAGACTAGTGCATCCACTGTGGAAAGCAGTATGGAGTTACCTCAAAAATTGTAAATAGACGTGCTTTATGACCCACTTCTGGGAATTCATCTGAAGAAACTCAAAACACTAATATGAAAGTATATATGCACTCCTATATTCATTGCAGCATTATTTACAATAGCCAAGATTTAGGAGCATCCCAAGTGTCCATCAGTAAATGAATGGATAAAAAATCTGTGGTACATTTACATAATGAAATACTATTTGGCCATAAAAAGGACAGCATGTATGAACCTGGAGAGCATTAGCTAAATAAAATACACTAGTCAGAGAAAGAAAAGTACCATATGATTTTACTCATATGTGGAATATAATGAACACAATGAATTAACAAGCAAAATAGAGACAGACTCATAGATAAATAGCAGGCAGACAGCTGTCAGCAGCGGGGTGATGGGGGTTGGGTGGGAGGGGTTGAGGAATTGAGCAAAAAAGGAAAAGATGAGAAAATACTCATGAACATAGATAACTGTGTGGCAGTTGCTGGGGAGCTGCAGGATGGGTGGGGGAAGGTGGAGCAGGGAGCAGGGTAAAGGAGGGATAAATGGTGATGGACAGAGACTTGACTTAGGATGGTGAACACACAGTGTACAGATGATGTGTTACAAAATTGTGCATCTGAAACCTGTATAATTTTGTTAAACTGTATTGCCCCAATAAATTGAATAAAAAGAAATGAATGCATGAAAAATAAATAAATAAATAAATAAATAAATAAATAAATAAATACATACATACATACATACATACATACATACATACATACAAGTACTACAGTTTGGTAAATATCACCCCTGAAAAGAGGAATCACCTGGGGAGCTTTAAAAATTTTATAATGCCCAGGCTGCACACCTGAAGAGAAATTCATGGAATAGACTGGGCCAGATATGATGGATGAAGAAGATGTGGAAGTGCTCTTCCCTACACTTAAACTGAAAGAAAATTAAGACATTGAAGATGTCCTCTCTGAGCATAAATGATGCCTTTGAGCAAGGCAGGGTAGACTTTTCTGAAATGTTTTCTGGGAGAAAACTGTTTCTATACAAGCTTTTTGTGGAAGTCAAAGAGGAAGGCACAGAGGCTGCTGCCGCCACTACCGACATCATGATGTTTCACTGTGCAAGATTCACCACCATGTTCTGTGCTGACCACCCATTCATTTTCTTTATTCAGCACAGAAAAACTCAACAGTATTCTGTTCTGTGGCTGATTTTCCTCCCCTCAAGGAAATGGTCCGCACTGCTTGTAGCTCTTCTCCTGTCTCCTACTGATCCATTTTCCCTCTGATATTTCACAAGGTACCTGAAATCCAAATTGACCTTTGATGATAATCCAAAAACAGAGGGCCTAATGTTGAAACTAAACAAACAAAAGAGTATAGACTTTAAATTCAGTAGCAGAGTGGTTAAAGTCCTAGGTGTGGAGTCAGACAAAAAGTTCAAATCCTGCTCTGCTACTTAGCGGGTATATTATCTGAGGTAAATTATTTAAAATTTCTGAGCCTCAGTTTTCACATCTGTAAAGTAATGATTACAATGCTCGATGTTATAAAGATGTAGTCTCAATTAAAAGAGTTAATTGTGTACCTGGCATTTAGCATAATTCTTGGCACATAACAAGAACTCGGTACATAGTAACCATTATTATTGTTGTTGTTTATATTAAAACAAACATTGAGGAAAGATGTGGAAATCGTAGTAATTAAATGTTGTCTTACATTATTAAAATTTAATGCAATAACACTTACTGAGCTAGAGTAGGCAATTGAGATGCAAAGAGATTACAAATAAATACTGTTTTTAATGAATCTATATAACATTGGGTATATTAAGAATGTAAAAATTTTAACCCACCCACCCACCCTTAATCAGCTTTTCTTCAGAGTAATATTTATTAAAATCCTACACATTAAGAGGACTTGAAAAAGATGGTAACATGTTCCAAGTTTGGGGACTTTGTTTACTCTCATTTTACCTGTCCATTTATATTTGATCTTTTAACAACTGCTAGTGAGGTTTTTCTGTTAGAAACATTCTAGTTTGAAGTAACAGAAAACTCAATACTTAGTGTGTTAAGAAAAAAAAAAGATAGAAAGGAATAAATGGGTTTGCTTAACAACTAAAAAGTCTAGGGATAGAGCTGGCTTCAGGATCAGCTATTTTTAGGATTAAATGATATAATCTGGACTGATTTCATCTCTGTGTCATGACTCTTCTTCCAGCTGGTTTGCCTCATACCATTCTATAATGTCCAAAGGTAGTAACACTGTCTTCGGTGTCTATATCATCTCAGGTTTTTGTCCAGGAAAAAAGAATAATGGCCTATTTTTTAGAAATATCAGTAAACTTTTAGTGACATATTAAAGGCTACGCTAGAACAAATGCAGATTCTTCAATCACTGAGGGTAGATAAATGGTTTAGGCTAATCAGGGTACAACCTTGGAGGTTTGGGTTGGTCTCAATCCTACGTAAATCATATGGACTGACAGTAAAGAAGAGGGTATACTTCAAAGGAAATACTGGGTACTGTTTTAACAGAAGGGTGTTAGGCAGAATAAAGATAAATGTCTACTTCATAGTAAGTTATTTTTTCGAGCTGAAATATTTAAAATATATACCCCCAAATGACTTAAACACCTAATAGCATAAACTTCCTTTGGTGTGTCACAGCATATTGATCAATATCTTGATGGATTTGACTGACATAATTGTATCAGTTATCACATGGTGTTATTGATTATTTTTCTCCTAAATATTTTTGACACAATGTATGTTTGAATTGTGCCTAATACCCATTGTTAAAAGAGGGTTTATTACTTATTTACAAGTTTCATATACATGACAATTTTAAAGTAGTATCAGAGAAGTTTTCCAACTATTAATCAAGGCCAGCAAATTTAAATAACTGAACTTCATAATTTTAATTTTCCTATATCATATCATACATTTGATAAAAGTGCTAAACTATCAGAAATATTATTTTCAGTCAGAAGAATAATAACTTAGTAAAGACAGACTGACAGGAAGGTGCAAAATTAAAACAATATAAAAGTTGTTACTGAGTTTAGTATTTTGGTCTCTATTATCATGTACTTAAATTCTAGGACTGATGTGTTAAAGAATCAATTTGTACTTTGTTACCTTTGAAATCTCATACTTCTGTGAAGTTACTGGCTTTATTTTAGGGGAAAGTAACTCATCTTTAAAGTGCTTTTGAAAATGAAGCTGATTTTTTCAAAAGCTATGTTTCATTCCATAAATGTATTTATCATTAAAGGCAGTTAATCAATTTGTAACTTCTTGTAAAACTTAACAATGATTAGTGCTTTAGTAACTTCAGTAAAGTAAAACCTGGTACATATGAAAAATTTAAAATATTCCAAATTGTGCTGTATGGAAAAACTATGTAAAGACATAACACTGGTTAGTAAAAAGTCCAATTAACTGATAAGCAATTAATGGAATAAGAAAATGTGTCAAAGATATTTTTAGAAACATAGTTTTATCTTTATTTTCTAATGCTTTTGCATTTCATGACTGAGGTTAAACCAGAGACAAAAATGAATAGATGTAACATTTATAGTAGACAATATATACACATGAAGAAACTGTCATATATGAGCTTATAAAATTTATAAAATTAAGTTTTTATTTTAAGATATCTCATAAATTTCACAACCAACTACTACTGTTTTTATTTTATTTTATTTTCTGAAAAGATGATATAACAGAAAATATCCCAGGCTCAATGAAAACTTGGTCTTTTCAGGAGAGGTTTAAGGAGATAGAATGCTGACTTGGCATTCTGCTAATACCAACACAGTAGTTTTGTTTGTTTGTTTGTTTGCTTTTTACTAGGAATGGTAAAGAGGGATTCCCATGCCTCATCTCAACTAGGAAGTCTAGTTTTTGTAAGATGTAGCTACTGTCTTCACTATGAAGATGATGAGCTCATCACTATGAGGATGAGCCCTGGCTGGTTTGGCTCAGCGGTTGGCGCGTCAGCCTGTGGACCAGAGAGTCCCAGGTTTGGTTCCCACTAGGGGCACATATCAAAAAAAAAAAAAAAATCTAAAAATACCTAAATAGTTTCAATCCAAGGAGGAAGGATAGTTGTAATGACAGTTTGGCTAATGCACCAGAAGGAGAACTTTAACTCAGAACAAAACATTCCTGAATAAAGAAAAATAACTGGCAGGGCAAAGAGAGGGAATTTAATAAGCTGTAAGCCTGCCATAGTGATAATGGAGGCACTTAGCAACAAACCTGGTTCCTGTTCCCCATTTTCAAAATTGGCAAGTTTCAACTTATCCATGGGTCAGAATTCTGGGAAGCTTTATCTACTGGGAACATGAACATAAATCAGAAGTAAAAATAGCTTCTAATCAGAAAATTTATAGTATGAGGTCCTTGCATTTTACTATGTGAGAAAAACAGAATCATTTCCCAGCAAAATAGATAAATGATAGATAGGTGATAAATAGATAGATTAGATTAAATAGAAACAGATGATAGATAGATCAATGATTCATAGATAAGATTTGTGAAATAAGACCATGAAGAGTAGCAGGATATACTGTCAACCTTGAGAAATTATTTATCAGCCTCCACTGGGGGACTGTGAGGCTAGGGTAGATAGATAAGACTTTGAAGACAAACCTTTAGTTTTCTTGTATCCAGAAGTTCCAGAACTACTCCATAATATTTATATTTGCCCATCCCTTCATCAATTTTACCCAGTGTTATTTCTTGCTGTCTTTTTTGTTTAAACTTCTGTCTATTCTCTTATCATTTCCTATTTATCTTCAGTACTTATGTCCCTTTATATGCCCAGCACTTAGCCTCTTTTTCTTGTAGGTTTTCCTCTTTTTATCTTTTCTTTTCTATCTGGAATTATACACCAAATTTCTCTATATTAATACTCCTTTCTATATTTCCAGAATTTGCCTCCTTATTCTTCCCTGAAATAAAATTTCAAAAGTGAGAGAGATTTAGAAATCCCAGTGGAATAATGTTTACAAGTCTAAAAACAGATGTTTTATAATTAGACCATTAATGTAATATTTAATGAGTAAAATATTTTCTGCATGTTGCCTATAATCATAAAATATTTTAAAAGTAGAATTTCCAGAACCTATATATTGGTAACCAGAATGTGAAAATGTTCATCACCAAAGAATGATCTCTTGATACCAAGTAAATTCATACTATGGAACTATAGGAGATAAGATTACCACCGTTATGTTTTATGGCTTGTAAGGAATAACTGATCAAAATGAGTAATGAAGAATTTATGTGTGAGGCAATAGGGTAAATTACATGTTTTAGAAAATATCTTTTATTACAAAATAACCAAAAATGATGGATAAAATATAGTTTTACTTGATAATTTATTTATCTGCAAAGAAAAATGTTAATTATATAGTGAGTGTTAGTTGGGCTTTAAGTTATCTCAAAAAATTAAAAATGGAACTTCCTTATGACTCAGCAATTCCACTACTGGGAATTTATCCAAAGAAATCCAAAACACTAATTTGAAAGAATATATGTACCCCTATGTTCATTGCAGAATTATTTACAATAGTCGATATTTGGAAGCAGCCCAAGTGTCCATCAGTAGATGAGTAGATATAAAAGCAGTGGTACACTTACACAATGGAATACTACTCTGCTGTAAAAAAGAAGAAAAATTTACCCTTTGTGACAGCATGAATGAACCTGGAGAACAATATGCTAAGTGAAATAAGCCAGTCTGAGAAAGACAAGTACTATAAGATTCACTTATATGTGGAATTTAATGCATAAACTGAACTACTAAGCAAAATAAAGACAGGCTCATAGATAGAGAACAGGCAGACGACTCTGGTCGGGGGAGAGGAATGTTGGGAGTGAATTGAGATACTGAGTAAACTAGAAAAAAAGAGAGAAAACTCATGGACATGAACAAGTGTTGTGATTGTGGGAGGCGAGGGGCATGGGTGGAGGTAGAAGAAGGCATAGAGGGGATAAATGGTGATGGAAAAAAAATAAAAGAGAGTTTAAAAGCAAAAAAAAAATTACTAGAACAAAACAATACTTACGTAAATAAGCCATCCTTTGAGAAAATGAAAAATAAAAGAAAATAGAGTCCTCAAAGGCTGCATATATTTGAATCACTAAATAGAGAATATTATAACTATCTAAAATAGATATACATGAAATACAAAGATATAGTTTAAACAAATGAATGGAAAAATATATGTCATGCTATGAGAAAGCTTAACAAAGTTATGTTAATATCAGACAAAATAGAATTCAGTTTAAAGAGATAGAAGAATATTTTTTCATGATAAAGAAATCAATTCATCATAAAGATGGACAATCAGGAATATGCATGCACCTTATAACAGAGCTTCACAATAAATGTAGCAAAATTTTATAGAATTGAAGGGATAAATAGTCAAAACCACAATTATAGTGATTTTAATCTCTCTCTCTCTCTGAGGATGTTATAGAAAAAATTAGACAAAATGTAAAAATATTATCCTAAACAAATCAAGCCAATCAGAGAAAGACAAATATCACATGACCTCACTTATTTGTGGAATATAATGAACAAAACAAGCTTATGAACAAAATAGACCCAGAGACATAAAAGTAGGTTACAGACTAACAAAACTTAGAAGAGGGGGATGGGGTGAAAGAAGAGATAAATCACAGAACTTATATGCATGTATGCATAATCATAGACATAGATACAATACTGGGGATGGTGGAGGTGTGGAATCGGGAGGAGGGTGTCAATGGAGGAAAAAGGAGAAACATCTGTAACAAAAATAAATTAATAAAAATGTAAAAAAAAAGAACAACACTATTTACCACCATGGCCTAAATAATATTTACAGTACACTACACTTAAGTGCTTCACAATATATTTTTCTTTTCTAGTGAACATAGCATATTCCCAAGATAGACCATATGCTAGGTGATTAAAAAAAAAAAAATCAACATATTTAAAATGGTTAAAATAATAAGGAGTATGTTCTCAGTGATCCTACCGCTAGGAATACATTCTAAGTATCCTGAAACACAAATTGGAAAGAATATATGCACCCCTATGTTCATAGCAGCACTATTTATAATTGTTAAGATTTGGAAACAGCCCAAGTGCACATCGGTAGGTGAATGGATAAAAAAAGGCTGTGGTACATTTAAACAATGGAATACTATGCAGCTGTAAAAAAGAAGAATCTCTTACCTTTGAGAGAGCATGGAGGGACCTGGAGAGTATAATGCTAAGTGAAATAAGACAGGGAAATACAAGTATCACATGATCACACTTATTTGTAGAATCTAAAGATCAAAATAAACTGACCAACAAAATAGATTCAGAGACATGGAAGCAAGGAACAGACTGACAAACCTCAGAGGGAAGGGTGGAGGGGAGGGCTGGAAGAGATAAACCAGATAGCTAATATGCATATATGCATAACCAGTGGACACAGACAATAGTGAGGTGAAAAAGGGTTGGGGGAAAACAGGGAGGAGGGAGTCAATGGTGGAAAGAAGAGGTCTATAATAATTAAGAAAACATTTAAAAAAAAAGATATTTAGGCAAACTTCAATGGATTCCAAAATCTACGGGTTAAAGAAAAAAATCATAAGTGGAATAAGAAATATTTCAAACTCAAAGATAATGATAATAATGCATAGCAATTTTGTTTGTGGTTACAGCTAAGCAGTGCTTAAGAAAAATTTTTTAATTTAAAAGCTTATGTTCATAAAGAAAAATAAGCTAAATAAACAATTTAATGTTCTACCTTACAAACGTAGAATAATTAAATTCAGTGTAAGAAGAAGGAAGTAATGAAGATATGGGTAGAAATCAATTAAATAACAAACAAACAGAATATATGTCTTTGAAGTGATTGACTAAATTTGTAAACACTTAGCTAGACTAACCAATAATAAAAAAATGAAATGGAGCTTCAGAGTGAAATGGAGCTTATCATTTCAGATTCTATATCCATTAAAAGAAAAATAAAAAATATTATAAACAACTCTATACTAACAAGTTATACAATCCAGATAAAATGGATAAATTATTTGTTAAATAGTATATTAAAAGTGACAGAAGATGAAAATTAAAATCTGAAATATTTCATATCTAGTAAAAATTTGAATTTGTCATCACAACCCTTCCATTAAAAAAATAAAGGAGAAAGGAAAACTTCTCAACATATTTTATTTTAAACCATTTTTATCCTAAAGAAGTCATTAAAATATCTCCTATGAACATAGATGCAAATCACTTAATGACTTATTAACAAATTGAATCCAACAACACATTTTAAAAAGATACATTGATTAAGCGTATTTATCCCAAACATATATGATTAGTTTAATATTTCAAAATATGAAAAGATACCAATAATTTATCATTTCTAGAGTTAAAAAATAAACTAGAACTAAAACAAAAGGCATAAATATTATATGTTTTTTTAAAGCAATTAGAAATAAAGCATTTTAAAGCACTTGAATGGTTCATCACGTTGGTAAAGATATATATTATCTTAAATTTTTTTAAAGTGCAGGATATCTGTCATACTAAACAACTAAAAGAATAGAAATAGTTATATGTACAACAAATTAAAAGAAGTTCCATCAAATAAAAAATATATATTTTTGAAAATGAACACAAAAATTATGAAATTGATTACATCTTATGTCTCTCAAAACAGTTCAAAGAACTGGTACTACAAACAATGCATTCTCTGAAAGAAAAACATAATTAAGAAGTCAATAACAAAAAGATGTCTAAAATATATTCAATTTCAAAAATAAAAGTATATATAATAAATATAAAAATAAATCACACAAAATATTAAAATACTTAGAACTCACAACAAATGAAAATCACATACATTTTTCTTAATGCAATTAAAACAGAATTGATATATCTATAAATATTAAAGAGGTTCCACATTATCAAAAACTATAGGAATCAAAATTTTGATCAAGTTTATACTAGTATATTTGAAAATTTAATCACAATGAATAAATGCCTTGACTATATGAATTTAAAATTAACTTTTTTTTTTCTATTAATAAAATTTTATGTAGACAAGAAATATGCTTCCACAAAAAAACAAAATACTGGGTGCAGACCTTTTCACTAAATAGTTTTACAGAAAATATTCTTGGAACATAAATTTCAATTCTTAGACACTCTTGCAGTTAAGGTACTAAAAGAGAGCATCCAGTTTTTATAACACTATTGTAACCTGGATAACAATCTATTCAAAAACATAGTCTTATATGCATAATAATAAAATATTAACAAACTAAATCCAACAATGTATAAAGAATAATATTTCATGAACAAGATGTGTTCAGTTTTAGCAAATAAAATAATGTAATTTACCACATAAAGACAAGCATTTGACACTTTATTATATAGACAAATAATAATTGAACATCATTAAAAACTCAAACAACTAAGAATAGAAGACAAACTTCCTTAAACTGATCAAGTGCATCTACTCAAAATCTAAACGATAATCACACTTACTATTATATATTGAAAACATTCAACTTAAAATCAGGATAAAGAAAAATATTCATCACTTCTTTTATTCAAATTAAAATTGATGCCAGTACAAAAAAGACAAAAAGGAAACAGAAAAATAGATATTAGAATAGATGAAAAATGCACTTAGTACTTAAAGTTGATATGATTCTGTATGCATACAGGCTCAAAGCAATATATAGAGAAATTAATATAATTTATTAAAAATATACTATATCTATGGCATGTAAAACAAATATGCCAGCTTAATTTTTTACACCAGCACCTAATAAAATAATGAATTTAAATGTTGCCATATATGGTAACAACAACTATACGTAGGCATGTAAAAACAAATACAGCCCTGGCCAGTTTGGCTCAGTGGTTAGAGTGTTGGCCTGCGGACCAGAGAGTCCCAGGTTCGGTTCCCGCTAAGGGCACGTACCTCGGTTGCAGTTTGTCCCCAGCCCTGGTTGGGGTTGTGTGGGTGGCAGCCAGTCGATGTGTCTCTCTCACATGCTTCTTTCTCTTCCTCCTTCTCTCTCTCCTGCTCTATCTGAAGATAAATGCAAAAAAAAAAAAAAAAAAAAAATGTCCTTGGATGAAGATTACAAAAATAAAAAATAAAAACAAATGTAAAACTATTTTGTAGAAAATTATTAAACTTTCTAAATGGTGTTGGGAAAATTGGACAGTTACATGCAGAAAAATGAAACTAGACCATCAACTTACACCATACACAAGAATAAACTCAAAATGGATAAAAGACTTAAATGTGACTCATGAATCCATGACAGTCCTATAAGAAACTGTAGGCAAAAAATTTCAGACATCATGCGGAGCAGAATTTTCACTGACACATCACTTAAGGCAATAGAAACAAAGGAGAAAATGAACACATGGGACTACATCAAACTCAAAAGCTTCTGCACAGCGAAAGATACAATCATCAAAACGGAAAGGCTACCCACTGTATGGGAGAGCATAATTGCCAATGATATATCAGATAAGGGGTTAATTTCCAATATATATAGAGTGCTCATACAACTCAACAAAAGGAAGACAAAGAGACAATTAAAAAATGGGCAGAGGAACTAAAGAGACACCTCTCCAAACAGGACATACAAATGGCTAAGAGACATGAAGAAATGCTCAACATCACTAATCATCAGAGAGATGCAAATTAAAACAACAATGAGGTATTGTGTCACACCTGTCAGAATGGCTGCCATCAACAAATCATCAAACAACAAGTGTTGGCGAGGGTGTGGAGAAAAGGGGACTCTAGTACACTGCTGGTGGGAATGCAGACTGGTTCAGCCACTATGGAAAACAATATGGTGTTACCTCAAAAAATTAAAAATTGATCTTCCATTTGACCCAGTGATCCCAGTTCTAGGAATATACCCTAAGAAGCCTGATACACCAATCAGAATGAATATATGTACCCCTATGTTTGTAGTAGCACTATTTACAATAGCTAAGATATGGAAACAGCCCAAGTGTCTGTCCATCAGTAGACGAATGGATAAAAAAGCAGTGGTACATATACAAAATGGAGTACTACGCAGCTGTAAAAAAGAAAGGTCTCTTATCCTTTGAGACTACTTGGAGGGACCTGGAATGTATCATCCTAAGTGAAACAAGCCAAACAGAGAAAGACAAGTTTCATATGATCTCACTTATTTGTGGAATATAATGAATATAACAATTTGAGGAATGGGGTAGTCCCAGAGACGTGGAAGTGGGGTCCAGACTGACAATCCCCAGAAGAGGGGGTGGTGGGGGAAAGATAAACCACAGAACTTATATGCATGTATGCATGAACAATGGACATGAACAACAATGCTGGGGACAAGGCAGGGCGGGACGAGCTGAGGAAATCAGTTGGGGAAAAAGGAGAAATAGAGTTATTTAGAAATGCCTTTAAAAATAAAATCTATTAAGTTTTTAAAGAACTGTGAGAAGCATTTTATGTGTATAAGAACATCTAAAAATAATTACACAAGCCAACATTATGGAGCACATCATTTAGGAGTCATGCATGATATACCATGACTAGGACAATAGAATTGAATTTCTGCATCCCAAACTTTACTGTCACTACATAAAAATAACAGCTCTGCTGTTCAAAAATGCTTTGAGCAAAAGCCCAAAAGTTCCAAATGATCCTGCAAATCCCATTTCTATATGCTTTTTAAGTTGTTCAGTTCTGAATCAGCAGTCTAAAAGTGTGTTTAAACACTGCAGGTAGCCGTTTCCCATGGAACAAATAGGAAGGAAATCAGGTTATGGTGAGGGCACTCAGCAGGAATGTTCTACTGTCTACTCAGTGTCAATGTAAAGTGATTTCTTTAAGAAAGACACTCAGGGAAAAGAGAACAGATTGCAGAAAACATGTTCTGCATGCAAGAAAGAGCAAAGAGATAGGATATAGGATACTTGGTGATAATTATGTAAACGGATAAAAAACAGAGAAACAGTATAGCTATAGAATAAAAATATTGCAGCAGGTGGAAGTTGTACAAACTCGATTTGCTTGCAGCAGCACAAAACAGATAATACATGAGTGTTTTGGTCTGTTATTTTTCTTTTCTTTTCTTTTTTTTTATCCTCACTGAGGACATTTTTCCATTTTTTGTACAGATAGAGTGGGGGAGAGACAGAGAGAGAGAGAGAGAGAGAGAGAGAGAGAGAGAGAGAGAGAGAAACATAGACATGAAAGGGACACATCGAGTGGCTGCCACCTGCACAACCAACCAGGGCCGGGAACAAACTGCAACCGAGGTATGCGTCCTTAGCGGGAACCGAACCCTGGTCTCTCTGGACCGCAGGCCGATGCTCTAACCACTGAGCCAAATCGGCCAGGGCTGGCCTGTTATTTTTCCTTTATGCAAAAAAACTGCTAGCTCATAAGTGCATGATGGTTTCCTTATCATGGTTCATATTACTCAAATTCTATTTGTTAAGCACAAGGTTTGAGCTAAATATTAATAGTAATAATAATAATGATTATGATGCATCATGTAACAACTACAAAGGAATATATGCACTAAGTTTAATCCTAATAAAAACATAAAATTCTGAGCATGTTGCTGGAAGAAATATAACGTACTCTGGAAACTGAGATATATTTGTGATTCCAAACTTAATTAGCTTCATGCTAGTTAATCAAAACAGTTTACAGAAGGGAACATTATCAGAAAGGGTAAAATCTTCCAGCCCAACCATGAACACCTAAAGGCAGCTACTTCAATGGAAAATAGCAATGCATTCTTCCACTTCGGGAAAGTACAATATTACTAGTGAGTGGATGACTTTTTTTTTTATCTTCACCCAATAATATGTTTTTATTGATTTTAGAGAGAGAGAAAGAAGGGGAGAGAGAGGGAGAGGGAGAAAGAGAAAGAGAAAGAAACATTGATGTGAGAAACACCTGTTGGTTGTCTCACATACGCCCCCCAGCCTGACCACAACCTCCAGGGGTGAAACACAAAGCCTAAGTATATGCCATGACCAGAAATCAACTGGCAACATTTTGGTGCATGGGATGATGGTCCAACCAACTGAACATCTAGTCAAGGTCATAACGTTTATTTATTTATTTTTTAAATTAATTAATTTATTTTTGTTACAGATGTTTCTTCTTATTCCCCACCTGATTCCACCCTCCCTCCCTGCGCTGTCCCAAGCTTTGTTGTCCATGTCCATTGTTCATGCACACATGCATATAAGTTCTGTGGTTTCTCTCTCCTCCACCACCCACTCTTCTGGGGATTGTCAGTCTGTACCCCACTTCCACGTCTCTGGGACAACCACATTCCTCAGACTGTTATGTTCATTATAGTCCACAAATAAGTGAGATCATATAATACTTGTCTTTCACTGTTTGGCTTGTTTCACTTAGGATGATATTTTCCAGGTCCCTCCATGTAGTCTCAAAAGATAAGAGATCTTTGTTTCATACAACTGCGTAGTACTCCATTGTGTATATGTACCACTGCTTTTTTTTTTTTTAATTAATTTTTGTTACAGATGTTTCTCCTTTTTCCCCCACTGATTCCCCCCTCCCCCTCCCTCCCTGCCCTTTCCCCAGATTGTTGTCCATGTCCACTGTTCATGCATACATACATATAAGTTCTGTGGTTCATCCCTCCCCCCACTTTAGGGGATTGTCAGTCTGTACCCCGCTTCCGCGTCTCTGGGACTACCCCATTCCTCAGACTGTTATGTTCATTATATTCCACAAATAAGTGAGATCATATGAAACTTGACTTTCTCTGTTTGGCTTGTTTCACTTAGGATGACACTTTCAAGATCCCTCCATGTAGACTCAAAGGATAAGAGATCTTTCTTTCTTACCGCTGCATAGAACTCCATTGTGTATATGTACCACAGCTTTTTGATCCATTCGTCTACTGATGGACACTTGGGCTGTTTCCAGATCTTAACGATTGTCAGTAGTGCTGCTACAAACATGGGGTTACATATATTCTTTCTGATTGGTGTTTTAGGCTTCTTAGGGTATATTCCTAGAACTGGGATCACTGGGTCAAATGGAAGATCAATTTTTAATTTTTTGAGGTAACACCATATTGTTTTCCATAGTGGCTGAACCAGTCTGCATTCCCACCAGTAGTGCACTAGAGTCCCCTTTTCTCCACACCCTTGCCAACACTTGTTGTTTGATGATTTGTTGATGGCGGCCATTCTGACAGGTGTGAGGTGATACCTCATTGTTGTTTTAATTTGCATCTCTCTGATGAGTACTGATGATGAGCACTTCTTCATATGTTTCTTAGCCATTTGTATGTCCTGTTTGGAGAGGTGTCTCTTTAGTTCCTCTGCCCATTTTTTAATTGGATTCTTTGTCTTCCTTTTGTGGAGTTGTATGAGCACTCTATATGTATTGGAAATTAACCCCTTATCTGATATATCATTGGCAATTATGCTCTCCCATACAGTGGGTAGCCTTTCCGTTTTGATGATTGTATCTTTCGCTGTGCAGAAGCTTTTGAGTTTGATGTAGTCCCATGTGTTCTTTTTCTCTTTTGTTTCTATCGCCTTAGGTGATGTGTCAGTAAAAATTCTACTTCATATGATGTCTGAAATTTTGTTGCCCACAGTCTCTTCTAGGATTTTTATGGATTCATGAGTTACATTTAAGCCTTTTATCCATTTTGAGTTTATTCTCGTATAGGGTGTAAGTTGATGGTCTAGTTTCATTTCTCTGCAAGTAGCTGTCCAATTTTCCCAGCACCATTTATTACAGAGGCTGTCCTTACTCCACTGTATGCTTTTGCAATGTTTGTCAAATATTAATTGAGCATATTGCCTTGGGTCCATTTCTGGGTTCTCTGTTCTGTTCCACTGGTCTATATACCTGTTCTTGTGCCAGTACCAGGCTGTTTTGATTATAGTGGCTTTGCAGTATAACCTGAAATCTGGTATTGTGATCCCTCCAATTTTATTCTCCCTTTTCAAGATTGCTGTGGCTATTCGAGGCCTTTTTTGGTTTTATATGTAAATTTTTGACGTAATTGTTCTAATTGTGTGAAGTATGCCGTTGGTATTTTGATGGGGATTGCGTTGAATCTATATATTGCTTTGGGTAATATGGACATTTTAATGATGTTAATTCTCCCAATCCATGAACAGGGTATGTGCTTCCACTTTTTTATATCTTCTTCTATTTTTTTTTTTTTTTCAATGACCTGTAGTTTTCTGCGAATAGGTCCTTTATTTCTTTGGTTAAGTTTATTCTTAGGTATCTTAATTTTTTTGCCGCAATGGTAAATGGGATTGTTTTCTTAGTTTCTCTTTCTGTGAGTTCATCATTTGTGTATAAGAATACCATCGATTTCTTGATGTTAATTTTATATCCTGCTACTTTGCCAAATTCATTTATTAAGTCTAGTAAACTTTTGATGGAGTCTTTGGGGTTTTCTATGTACAGTATCATGTCATCTGCAAATAATGACAATTTCACTACCTCCTTTGCAATTTGGATCCCTTTTATTTTTTCTTCCTGTCTGATTGCTGTGGCTAAGACTTCCAGTACTACGTTAAATAGGAGTGGCGAAAGTGGGCATCCTTGCCTTGTTCCTGTTCTTAAGGGAAATGCTTTTAGTTTATTCCCATTGAGTATGATGTTGCCTGTAGGTCTTTCATATATGGCCTTTATTATGTCTAGATATGATCCCTCTATTCCCACACTGCTGAGCGTTTTTATCAGAAATGGATGCTGGATTTTGTCAAAGGCTTGTTCAGCATCTATTGATATTATCATGTGGTTTTTATTCTTCATTTTATTTATGTGGTCTATCACATTTATTGATTTGTGGATATTGTACCAGCCTTACATCTCTGGGATGAATCCCACTTGGTCATGGTGGATAATTTTTTTGGTGTATTGCTGGATCAGATTTGCTAGTATTTTGTTCAGGATTTTGGCATCTATGTTCATCAGGGATGTTAGCCTATAGTTTTCTTTCTTTGTTGTGTCTTTTTCTGGTTTTGGAATTAAAATTATGCTGGCTTCATAAAACGATTTTGGAAGTCTTCCTTCTTCTTGAAATTTTTGAAATAGTTTGAGGAGAATAGGTATTAGTTCTTCTTTGAATGTTCAGTAAAACTTCCCCGTGAAGCCATCCAGGCCTGGGCTTTTGTTTGCTGGGACAGTCTTGATTACATCTTCAATTTCTTATGTTGTTATTGGTCTGTTCAAGTTTTCTCTCTCTTCCTGATTCAGTTTTGGGAGACTATGTGTTTCTAGAAATTTGTCCATTTTGCCTAGATTGTCGAATTTGTTGCCATATAATTGTTCATAGTAGATGTTAACAATCTTTTGTATTTCTGTGGTGTCAGTTGTTATCTCTCCTCTTTCATTTCTGATTTTGTGTATTTGGGTTCTCTCTCTTTGTTTCTTGGTGAGCCTAGCTAAGGGTCCATCAATCTTGTTTATCTTTTCGAAAAACCAGCTCTTTGTTTTATTGATCCTCTGAATTGTTTTTTTGGTCTCTATGTCATTTATTTCTGCTCCGATCCTTACTATTTCCTTCCTTCTACTTGCTCTGGGGTTTTCTTTTTGTTTGCTCGCTAGTTCTTTAAGTTGTGATGTTAGATAGTCTATTAGAGATTTTTCTTCTTTTTTGAGGTAGGCCTGCAGTGCTATGAACTTCCCTCTCAGAACTGCTTTCGCTGCATCCATAGATTTTGTGTTGTGTCTTCATTTTCATTGGCTTCCAGGAAGTTTTTGATTTCTTCCGTGATTGCCTCATTGATTCATTCGTTGTTTAATAACATGCTATTTAGCTTCCATGTGTTCAAATATCTTTGT
The DNA here is from genome assembly GCF_014108415.1 of Molossus molossus. Lineage (NCBI taxonomy): Eukaryota > Metazoa > Chordata > Mammalia > Chiroptera > Molossidae > Molossus > Molossus molossus. Next base: position 25,721,655 of record NW_023425355.1, on the reverse strand, counting down.
ATGTTCTTCTTGCAATTGATTTCTAGTTTCATGCCATTGTGGTCTGAGAAGATGCTTGATATAATTTCAATCTTCTTGAAATTGTGCAGACTTAGTTTGTGCCCTAACATGTGGTCTATCTTTGAGAATGTTCCATGTGCACTTGAGAAGAATGTGAATTCTGTAGTTTTGGGGTGTAGTTCTCTGTAGATATCTATTAAATCCATTTGGTCTAGTGCTTCATTTAGAGTCTCTGTTTCCTTGCTAATTTTTTGTCTAGAAGAACTATCCAGTAATGTGAGCGGGGTGTTGAAGTCCCCTGCTATGATTGTATTGCTATTGATTTCTCCTTTGAAATCCTCCAGAAGTTTTTTTAATATATTTTGGTGCTCCTATATTGGGTGCATATATGTTTATCAAGGTTATATCTTCCTGTTGGATAGATCCTTTCAATATTACGTAGTGGCCTTCTTTGTCTCTAATTATGGCCTTCATTTTGAAATCTATTTTATCAGATATAAGTATTGCTACCCCAGCTTTTTTTTTCTTTTCTGTTTGCTTGAAAGTTTTTTTCTATCCCTTCACTTTCAATATATGTGAGTCTTTTGTTGTGAGGTGGGTCTCTTGTAAACAACATATAGATGAGTCATGCTTTCTCATCCAGTCAGCTACTCTGTGTCTTTTTATGGGAGCATTCAGTCCATTTACATTTAAGGCGATTATTAATATGTACTTATTTATTGCAATTTTTTTTTAGTGTGGTTCTGTTTTCCTCCCTTTTCTCCTGGTAATTACAGCAGTCCTTTTAACATTTCTTGCAGTGCTGGTTTGGTGCTAATGTATTCCCTTAGCCTTTTTTTTTTGTCTGAAAAGCACTTTATTTGACTTTCTATTTTGAATGATAGCCTTGCTGGGTAGAGTAGTCTTGGATTCAGATCCTTATTTTTCATGACCTTGATTATTTCATGCCATTCCCTTCTAGCCTGTAGTGTTTCTTGTGAAAAGTCAGCTGAGACACTTACGGGGTTTCCTTTGTAGGTAACCTGTTGCTTCTCTCTTCCTGCTTTTAGGATTCTCTCTTTGTCTTTAATTTTTGGCATTTTGATTACTATGTGTCTTGGTGTGGGCCTGTTTGGGTTCTTCTTACTTGGGGCTCTCTGTGCTTCTTGAACTTGAATGCCTTCTTCCTTCACCAAATTAGGGAAGTTTGCTGTCACTATTTCTTTGAATATATTCTCTAGCCATCCCTTCTTTTCTTCCTCTTCGGGGACTCCTATGATGCAAATGCAATTATGTTTCCAGTTGTCCCACAATTCTCTTTAGCTGTCTTCCTGTTTTTTAATCGTTTTTTTCCTTTTGGTTTTCTGATTGGTTGATTTCTTCTAGCCTGTCTTCTAATTCACTGATCCGGTCCTCAGCTTCCCCTACTCGGCTTTTTAGACCTTCCAATGTGTTTTTCATTTTTGATATGTCATTCTTCATTTCTTCCTGTTGGTTTTTCATTTCCAACTGGTTTACTTTCAACATTTCTATGTCTTTACTCATGGTGCTCATGTCCTTACACATGCTGTTGAGCTTCCGCAATATCATGGCTCTAAATTCTAGTGCTATTAACTTGCTTAACTGCACCTCATTTATTTCATCTTCCGTAGAGGTCTCTTGTTCTTTCATTTGGCTTTTGTTTCTGTTTTTCACCGTTTTGTCTATCACAGTGGGCTTTGGATTCTTCCAAATTTTCCCAGTGGGTGTTGGTGTTCTGCTGTTTGTGGTTTCCTCTCCTGGGTTTGGATGCTCCATGGAGGACCCACTTTAAACACCACCGTCAAGTCTTAGCTTTTCTGGTTAGTGTTGCTAGCCCAGGGAATGGTAGTTATTCTCTAGCTTTTTTTTTTTTTTTGCCTGGAGGCTATTAGTAGAGGTCAACTGCAGACCCTTGGTTTCTGAGTTGCCTGAAAAACTCCCTCAGGTGCTCAGTGTAAGAGGATTTCCTGAGAGTGAGGCAGGTGTTCGTTGTTAATGGTCCTCAATTAGCATTTCAGTGGCCACCAGGTGGGGTTGATTCTCTGAGGGAGGGTCCATAGCCGCCTCTCCCCAGGGCCCTGAGAGGGAGTAAAATGACCACAGTCCTGCGTGGCTGCACTCAGCAAAAGCTCTTAGCACCCTCCAAATCCTGAGTGTCTCCACACAGTTCTAGTCCAGTCTGCCTTCCCTTTGCCAGAGCCCAAGGTGGGTGGCCGCTGCCAATTTAGCCTCTGTCCGGACTCTGCGTTGTGTAGCCGCCTGGGACTTTTAACCCGAGGGCGTTGCTTCCAGCCAAGGGCGGCAGCGGCTGTGGCACCAGCTAAGGGGGTTGAACTCAGCAGAAGCCCCAGGACTGAGCCGCGGTAGCAGGATACTGCAGAGGTGGCAGTACCATCCAGCACAGTCCCCTGGTCTCCGCGAGTCTGTGCGGCACCAGCAGAGGGCTTAGCACGCAGAGTTCACGGGACTCAGCCTTGGTAGCAGCGTCCCGCCGAGTCCCCTGGTCCCGGCTAGTCTGTGCAGCACCAACCAAGAGCTTAGCAGGCAGCAGAGTTCCCAGGGCCCATGCAGGGTCACAAGGGAGGCGGTAGCAGTAACTTCCCGCCGAGTTCCCTGGTCCCTGCCCAGGCCGCTGCGGACCTTGGGCTCCCGGCCCCCTCTCGCATCCTCGCAAGCCTACCAGGATTGAGTGGGTGATTCTGGTTATGTTTTCCTCCAAGGTGTCTTTCGATTGCCCTTTCCTGACGATTTGTCTTTATTTTCATTGTAAATCCAGTTTGGTCTTGGGAGATGGTCTGTGTCACTCCATTCACTTCACCGCCATTTCTTTTCTCTCCTACCACTGCTTTTTTATCCATTCATCTACTGTTGGGCATTTGGGCTGTTTCCAGATCTTAGCTAATGTAAATAGTGCTGCTATGAACATGGGGGTACATATATTCTTTCTGATTGGTGTTTCAGGCTTCTTAGGGTATATTCCTACAAGTGGTATCACTGGGTCAAATGAAAGTTCAATTTTTAATTTTTTGAGGTAACACCATATTGTTTTCCATAGTGGCTGCACCAGTCTGCATTCCTACCAGCAGTGCACTAGAGTCCCTTTTTATCCACAGCCTCTCCAACACTTGTTGTTTGATAATATGTTGAAGGTGGCCATTCTGACAGGTGTGAGGTGATACCTCATTGTTGTTTTAATTTGCATCTCTCTGATGATTGGTGATGTTGAGCATTTCTTCATAGTCTCTTAGCTATTTGTATGTCCTGTTTGGAGAGGTGTCTATTTAGTTCCTCTGCCCACTTTTTAATTGGATTCTTTGTCTTCCTTTTGTGGAGTTGTAAGAGCACTCTATATATATTGGAAATTAGCCACGTATCTGATATATCATTGGCAATTATGCTCTCTCATACAGTGGGTTGCCTTTCCATTTTGATGATTGTATCTTTTGCTGTGCAGAAGCTTTTGAGTTTGATGTAGTACCATCTGTTCATTTTTTTCTTTGTTTCTGTTGCCTTAGGTGATGTATCAGTGAAAATTCTACTGCATATGCTGTCTGAAATTTTGTTGCCTACAGGTTCTTCTAGGATTGTAATAGATTCATGAGTCACATTTTAGTCTTTTATTCATTTTGAGTTTATTCTTGTGTATGGTGTAAGTTGATGGTGTAGTTTAATTTTTTTTGCATGTAGCTGTACAATTTTCCCAACATTTATTTAAGAGGCTGTCTTTACTCACTTAATGCTCTTGCCACCTTCCTCAAATATTAATTGAGCATATGGCCTTGGATCCATTTCTGAGTTCTCTGTTTTGTTACACTGGTCTATATGCCTGTTCTTTTGCCAGTACCGTGCTATTTTGATTACAGTGGCTTTGTAGTATATTCTGAAATCTGGTAATGTGATTCCTCCTACTTTGTTCTTCTTTTTTAAGATTGCTGTGGCTATTCAAGGTCTTTTCTGGTTCCATATGAACTTTGGAAGTACTTGTTCTAGTTCTGTGAAGTATATCATTTGTATTTTGATGGGGATTACATTGAATTTATACATTGTTTTGGGTAATATGGACATTTTAATAATGTTAATTCTTCCAATCTATAAACAAGGAATGTGCTTCCTCCTTTTTATATCTTCCTCTAATTCTTTTTTCCATTACCTGTAGTTTTCTGTGAATAGGTCCTTTATTTCCTCCGTTAAATTTATCCCTAGGTATCTTAATTTTTTGCCACAATGGTAAATTGGATTCATTTTTCAGTTTTTCTGTGAGTTTGTCATTGGTGTATAAGAATGCCATCAATTTCTTGACATTAATTTTGTATCCTGCTACATTGCGAAACTCATTTATTAAGTCTAGTAAAATTTCGATGGAGTCTTTGGGGTTTTCTACGTACAGTATCATGTCATCCGTGAATAATGACAGTTTTGCTTCCTCTCTTCCAAATTGGATCCCTTTTATTTTTTCTTCCTGTCTGATTGCTGTGGCTAAGCCTTCCAGAACTATAGAGTGGTGAAAGTGGGCATCCTTGTCTTGTTCCTGTTCTTAAGGAAAATGCTTTTAGTTTCTGCCCTTTCAGTATGATGTTGACTGTAGGTCTTTCATATATAGCCTTTATTATGTCGAGATATGATCCCTCTATTCCCACATTGCTGAGCATTTTTATCAGAAGTGGGGTCAGGATTTTGTCAAATGCTTTTTCAGCATCTATTGATATGATCATATAATTTTTATCTTTCATTTTGTTTATGTGGTGTATCACATTTATTGATTTGCGAATATTGTACCAGCCTTGCATCTCTGGGATGAATCCTACTTGGTCATAGTGAATAATATTTTTGATGTGGTGCTGGATCTGATTTGCTAGTATTTTGTTCAGGATTTTGCAACTATGTTCATCAGGGATATTGGCCTGTAATTTTCCTTCTTTTTAGTGTCTTTTTCTATTTTGGGGATTAGAATTAAGTTGGCCTCATAAAACAAGTATGGATGTCTTCCTTCTTTTTGAATTTTTTGAAATAGTTTGAGCAGAATGGGTATTAGTTCTTCTTAGAATGTTCTGAAAATTCCCCCATGTAGCCATCCGGGCCTAGGCTATTGTTTGCTGGGAGAGTTTTGACATCATCAATTTCTTCTGTTGTTTTTGGTCTGTTCAAGTTTCCTATCTCTTCCCAGTCCAGTTTTGGGAGACTATGTGTTTCTAGAAATTTGTCCATATTGCTTAGATTATCAAATTTGTTGCCGTACATTTGTTCATAATAACTGTTAACAATCTTTTGTATTTCTGTTGTCTCAGTTATTATTGCTCCTCTTTCATTTCTGATTATTGTATTTGTGTTCTCTCTCTCTCTCTCTCTCTTTTTTTTTTTTTTTTTTTGTTGAGTCTAGCTAAGGGTCCATTAATCTTGTTTATGTTTTTGAAGAATGACCTTTTTGTTTCATTGATCCTTTGAATCATTTTTTGGTCTCCATGTCATTTATTTCTCCACTGATCTTTACCATTTTCTTCCTTCTACTTGCTCTGGGGGTTTCTTTTTGTTTGCTTTCTAGTTCTTTAAGTTGTGAGGTTATATAGTGTGTTAGAAATTATTCTTGTTTCTTAAGGTAGGCCGGTAGTTCTATGAACTTTCCTCTCAGAACTTCTTTCTCTGCATCCCATAGATTTTGTGTTCATTTTCATTCCTTTCCAGGAAAATTTAATTTATTTCTTGATCCCCATGGTAACCCATTCATTGTTTAATAACATGCTATTTAGCCTACATGTTTTCCAATGTCTTTGCATGTTCTTGTTACAATTGATTTCTAGGTTCATGCCATTGTGATCTGACAAAATTCTTGATATCATTTCAATGTTATTGCACTTGAGACTTTGTGTGCCTTAACATGTAGTCTATCTTTGAGAATGTCCCATATGCATTTGAGAAGAATGTGAATTCTGAAGTTTTGGGGTGTAATTCTCTGTAGATATCTATAAAATTTATTTGATCTAGGGATTCATTTAGAGTCTCTGTTTTCTTGTTAATTTTTTGTCTAGAAGATCTATCCAGTGATGTCCGCGGGGTATTGAAATCCCCTGCTATGATTGTATTGCTGTTGATTTCTCCTTTGAAGTCCCCCAAAAGATTTTTAATATATGTTGGTGCTCCTAATTTGGGTGCATATATGTTTATCAAGGTTATATCTTTTGGTTAGATTCTGTCAATATTATGTAGTGGCCTTCTTTGTCTCTAGTTATGGCCTTCATTTTGAAATCTACATTATTAGATATGACTATTGCTACCCCAGTGTTTTTTTTTCCTTTTTATTTGCTTGGAAGATTTTTTTTTTTCATTCCTTCACTTTTAACCTATGTGAGTCAGTTGTTGTGTCGTGGGTCTCTTGTAAACACCATATGTGTGAGTCATGATTTCTTATCCAGTCAGCCACTGTGTGTCTGACTATCAGAGCATTCAAACAATTCACAATTAAGGTGATAATTGATATGAAGTTATTTATTCCATTTTTGTTTAGTGTGGTTATATTTTTCTTCCTATTTCTTCTACTAATTACAGCAGTCCTTTTAGCATATCTTGCAGTGCTGGTTTGGTGTTAATACTGTATATTCTCTTAGCCTTTTTTTTTTTTTTTTCTGGTCTGGAAAGCTCTTTATTTGACCTTCTATTTTGAATGATAGCCTTCCTGGGTAGAGTAGTCTTGGATTTAGATCCTTGTTTTTCATGACCTTGATTACTTCATTCCACTCCCTTCTGGCCTGTAGTGTTTCTGTTGAGAATTCAGCTGAGAACTTTATGGGGTTTCCTTTGTAGGTATCTGTTGCTTATCTCTTACTGCCTTTAGGATTCTCTCTTTGTCTTTCATTTTTGGTATTTTAATTACTTTGTGTCTTGGTGTGGGGCTGTTTGGGTTATTCTTACTTGGGGCTCTCTGTGCTTCTTGAACTTGAATGCCTTCTTCCTTCACCAAATTGGGAAAGTTTTCGGTCACTATTTCTTCAAATATATTCTCTAACCCTTGCCCATTTTCTTCCTCTTCGGGGACTCCTATAATGCGAATGCAATTATGTTTCCAGTTGTCCCACAGTTCTCTTAAGCTGTCTTTCTGTTTTTTAATTGTTTTTTCTTTTTAGTTTTCTGAATGGATGATTTTTTTCTACCCTGTCTTCTAATTCACTGATCCGGTCCTCAGCTTCCTCTACTCTGCTGGTTATTCCTTTCAATGTGTTCTTAATTTCTGCTATGTCATTCTTCATTTCTACTTGGTTGGTTTTCAATGTTTCTATATTTTTACTCATGATGCTGATGCCCTAGCTTCCTAGAGATCATGGCTCTGATCTCTGCCTCTGATAATTTGCTTAGCTGCATTTTATTGATCTCATCTTTGATAGAGTTCTCTTGTTCTTTCATTTGGGATCTGTTTCTTTGTTCTACCATTTTGGCTATCTCAGTGGGTTTTTGAGCCTGCCACATTTTTCCTGTGGTTGTTTGTGTTCTGCTGTCTTTGATTCCCTCTACTTGGTTTGGATGAGCATGGGTGGGCCCACGTTAAATACCACCGTCAAGTCTTACTTTTATGGGTAGATTTCCAAGCCCAGGAAAGTTTCAGTTATCCTCTAGCTTTTTCCTGGTGGATAGTAATCTCAGTTACTCAGTGCCTTGGAATGTAGCCCTGGTGTTCTGCATAAGAGGATTTCCAGAGGGTGGGATAGAGGTTGGTTTTTAATGAGCCTGAATTTGCATTGTTTTGCCTTACCTGGGAAAGGCTGAATCTCCAAGGTGGTGGGGGTCTCCTGTTTTTCCCCACAGCTTGGGGAAGGAGCACTCTGGCCACTGTCTTTTGTGGCAGCAACTCAGCAAAAACTCTGAGTGCCCTCCAAATCCCGGGTGTCCCAACAGTGTTCCAGCCCAGTCTGCCCTCCCTCTGCCTTATCCCCCAGGTGAGTGGCTGTCGCTATTTTAGCACTCTGTCCTGGCTCTCTGAGCTATGGAGTGGGCTTGGTCTTTATTCCACAAGGGCTCTGCTCACAGCTAAGACTGCTGTTTTCCATTGCTCCCATCTTGCCACCCTCTTGTGCCTCAGCAGATCCTACCAGTGTCCCTGGTTATATGGTCCTGTCCTGTTGCTTTTCTGTTGCTTTTTTCAGAGGATTTGTGTTTGTTTTAGTTGTAATTCCCGTTTGGTCCTGGTAGATCATCTGTCTAGCTTCTATTCACTCCACCTCCATTTTCACATCCTCTATGCCTATCTTATGCGCAGCTGGGTTGCACAGGCCTCTCTGGTGCTTCAGCATCCTACAGGCCCTGTGAGTAACTGGATTGAGCAGTCCCTGCTATGTGGAACCGGCCTCTCTGGTGCCAAACACCCTGCAGTTCTCGGGGGTATTTGGATGGCACAGTCCCTGCTGGTTCACACAGGCTTCTCTGGAGCATCAGCACCCAGCAGGTCCTGCCGGTATCTGGATCGCACAGTCCCTGCTGGTAGCATAGGCCTCTCTTATGCCCCTGCACCCTGTATTTCCCGAGGGCAGGTAGCTGGATTGCACCAGTGTCTCTCTGGCTCAGGCTTCCCACTGCTCTTGTGAACTGCTGGACAGCACATGCCTCTGTGGAGCCACAGGTCCTGCTGCTGGTGGCTGGGGAGTGCTGCTCCCCAGTGGGGTTCAACTCCTGCTCAGCTTTTGCTGTAGTTTTTGGGGATAGGTCTCAGCTCCTGGTCTATGCTTCTGTTGCCTGGGTATGGATGTCTGCTTCCCAGCCTCTGTTTCTGGGGGTATATCTCAACTCTGATTGGGCTGCTACTATGGGGAATGGTGCTGGGCTCTGGGCTGTCTGAGGCTTCTGTGACTGGCACCCTTGGAGCCCCACTACTGTGCACTGGTCTGTTTTGATATAGAGTGTCCACTTGTCCAGTGGTGCCATGGGTGCTGGTGGGCTCAGGTTGCTGGGCCCTAGCCACTCCCACTGCCTCCTCCCAGGATCTTCCAAAATGCTAGGACCTCCCGAAGGTGCAGGGAGAAGAGCCCTGAAGGGCTGCATACCGAGGTAGCTGGCTGTTCCTGTCCACAGCACAGGAATTTTCTGCACTGTGGCTCTACACTGCTTGGGTTTGGTTGTCCACCTTCATGTCCACTCACACTCTCACACACTCGCTCACTCTCTCACACACTCACCCTTCCTCTGTTCCTGCCCACAGTCATCTTTTTCTTTATAACATTTTTTTAAATGTTTTATTTTGAGATAATTTTAAATTCCCCTTCAGTTGTTATAAATAATGCAGAAATTTCTTATGCCTTTTCCCCAGGTCCCCAAAATGCTAGCATCTTGCAATACAACAGTTTAGTATCAGACCTAGGATATTGATATTAGTACAAACTGTTTTATCACTACAAGGATTCCTCATCCTTTTTTATCAACATGTATTATTACCACCACCCATCAACTCTGACTTCTGGCAACCACTAATCTGTTCTCCGTTTTTATAATTTGGTCATTTCTAGAATGTTATATAAATAAAATTATACAATATGTGACCTTTGTTTTTTAATTTAGCATAAGAGACTCATTCAAGTTTCTACGTGTATCAATAATTCATTCATTGTTATTGTTGAGTAGTATTACATGATATAGATGGACTAAAATTGTTTAATCACTCACACATGGAAGAATATTTGGGTTTTGAGTTATGAATAAAGTTATCATTAACATTTCCTTAAACATTTTTTGTATAAACATTAGATTTTATTTCTTTGGGTAAAAGAGTACAAAGCTGGGTCTTATGGTAGTTTCATGTCTAATTTTATGAGAAACTACTAAACTATTTAAAACTACTGTACCAGTTTATATTACCACCAGCAATATATGTGTCATCATATTTTACTTTATTCTTACCATAATTTAGTGTTGTCACTATGTTTTTATTTTATTTAAAAAACGTTTTTTCTTTATTGATTTTTAGAGAGAGAGGAAGGGAGAGGGAGAGGGAGACAGAACACCGATGAGGGAGATCACTGACTAGCCGCCTCCTGCATGCCCCCCACTGGGGATTGGGCCCACAACCTGGGCATATGCCCTGACCTGGAATCAAACTGGCTTTCTCTTGGTGCATGGATTGATGCACATGGCCGGGCTATATTTTTATTTTAGCCATTTTTGTAGGTCTGTATGATCACTAATTATGATTTCAATTTGCATTTATTTAATGGCTAATGAAGTTGAATATCTTTTCATGTGGTTATTTTTCATCTGTATATGCCCTTTGGTGAAAAGTCTGTTCATATATGTTCTAATTTTTTTAATCCTCACCCAAGCATATGTTTTTAATTTTTAGAAAGGAAGGAGCACAAACAAAGTGTGAGAGAGAGAGAGCACTGATCTGTTGCCTCTTATACACACCTTGACCAAGGATTGAACCTGCACCTATAACCTAGGTACGTGCCCTGAAAGGGAATCAAACCCACATTTTTTTGGTGTGTGGGACGATGCTCCGACCAACTGAGGTATCCAGTCAGGGTTATGTTCATATATTTTCTTCATTTCTCATTGGATTGTTTGTGTTTTACTATTGAATTCTGGAAGTTCTTTTTAAAATACTCGTTTGTTATTGGATATAAGGTTTGCAAACGCTCGCTATCATTCTGTAGCTTGTCTTTTTTATGCTCTTAATAGGGTCTTTAATAGAACAATTCATTAAATTTTGATGAGGTCCATTTTATCAGATTTTTACTCCTGTGGATCATGCTTTTGGTGCTAAGGGCATGATTCATTTTGAGTTAATTTTTATATAAGGTGTAAAGTTTAGATAGAGTATGTCTTTTAATTTTTTTTATTATTGTCCCCTTTATTTTAGTTTATTATTTTTCCATCATCATTTATCCTCTTTATACCACCTTCTACCTCCACTCACCCCCCCACACACACAGGCACCATCCCTGTCTATGAGTTCTTTCTCCTTTTTTTTTTTTTTTAGCTCAATCCCTTCACCACCCTTACCCCACTAGAGCTGTCTGTCTGTATGAGTCTGTCTCTCTATTTTGCTTGTTAGTTCAGGTTGTTCAATAGATTCCACATATGGGTAAAATCATATGGTACTTGTGTTTATCGGAATGGCTTATTTCACTTAGCATTTGTTTTTATTTTAATTGAGCTTTTACTGTCGCTGATATGCGTTTAAATATTATATATTATATATTTCCTTCAGATGTTCGTTGCTCTGGCATCAATTTTTAAAAAGGACATCTTTTCTTCATTGAATTGTTTTTGCATGTTTTTTCAAAAATCAGTTGGGTAGATTTATATAGAATTTGTATTTGTGGTTTACCTTTCCTGTTCCATGGCCTTATTTACCTATGGGTCCACAAATATCACACTATCTTGCTTCCTCTACCTACATGGAAAGCCTTAATATAAGTCAGAGTAATTCTTCCAACTTAATTACATTATTTCAAGTTTTTCAGTTATTCTAGGCCTGTGTTTTGTCATTAAATATTAGAAAAGTTTATGATATAAAAAAGCATTTTCTTGTATTTTAATATGAAATAATTAAACCTATTGATCAATTTGATATTATATAACACTTTACCATGTTGAGAATTGTAATTAATGAGTAAAATATGTGTCTCTATTTATTTAAATTTTTTAAAAAACTAATTTAATTTATTTTTGTTACAGATGTTTCTCCTTTTCTCCATTGACAACCTCCTCCCCATCCCCCCACTCCCCAACCTCAGCTTTGTTGTTTATGTCCATCAGTTATGGATACATGTATATAAGTTCTGTGGTTTATCTCTTCCCTCCCCCTACACCCCCTTCTGAGGCTTGTCAGTCTGTATGCTACTTCTATGACTCTGGATCTATTTTGTCCATCAGTTTGTTTAGTTCATTATATTCCAGAAATAAGTGAAATCACATGATATTTATCTTTCTCTGCTTGGCTTGTTTCACTTAGGATAATACTTTCCAGGTCCCTCCATGTTGTCTCAAAGGATAAGAGATCTTCCTTTCTTACAGTTGCGTAGTACTCCATTTTGTATATGTACCACTGCTTTTTTATCCATTCGTCTACTGATGGACACTTGGGCTGTTTCCAGATCTTAATGATTGTAAATAGTGCTGCTACAAACATGGGGGTACATATATTCTTTCTGATTGGTGTTTCAGGCTCCTTAGGGTATATTCCTAGAAGTGGGATCACTGATTCAAATGGCAGTATAATTTTCAATTTTTTGAGGTAACACCATATTGTTTTCCGCAGTGGCTGCACCAGTCAGAATTCCCATCAGCAGTGTACTAGAGTCCCCTTTTCTCCACACCTTCACCAACACTTGTTGTTTGATGATTTGTTGATGGCGGCCATTCTGGCAAGTGTGAGATGATATCTCATTGCTGTTTAATTCAAATCTCTCTGATGATTAGTGACATTGAGCATTATTTTATATGTCTCTTGGCCATTTGTATGTCCCGTTTGGAGACATGTCTCTTTAGGTCCTCTGCCCATTTTTTAATTGGGTTCTTTTTCTTCCTTTTGTTGAATTGTATCAGTACCCTATATATTTTGAAAATTAACCCCTTATCTAATGCATCATTGGCAATTATGCTCCCCCATATAATGGGTTTGCTTTCCATTTTGATGCTTGTTTCTTTTGCTGTGAAGAAGCTTTTTAGTTTGATGTAGTCCATCTGTTCATTTTGTCTTTGTTTCTCTTGCCTTAGGTGTTGTGTCAGTGAAAATTTTGCTACGTATGATGTCTGAAATGTTGTTGCCTACAGGTTTTTCTAGGATTTTTATGGATTCATGAGTCACATTAAATCTTTTATGCATTTTGAGTTTATTCTTGCATATGGTGTAAGTTGGTAATGTAGCTTCATTTTGTTTTGCATGTATCTCTCCAATTGTCCCAACACCATTTACTGAAGAGGCTGTCTTGACTCGACTGTATGTTCTTTGCCACCTTTGTTAAATATTAATTGAGTATATTGTCTTGGGTCAATTTCTCGCTTCTCTGTTCTGTTCCATTGATCTATATGACTGTTGTTGTGCCAGTACCAGGCTATTTTGATTACAGTGGCTTTGTAGTATAACCTGATATCTGGTATTGTGATCCCTCCTACTTTGTTCTTCTTTTTCAAGATTGCTGTGGCTATTCGGGATCTTTTTTGGTTCCATATAGACTTTTGGAGTATTTGTTCTAGTTCTGTGAAATATATCATCGGTATTTTTATGGAAATTACATTGAATCTATAGACAGTTTTGGGTAGTTTGGACATTTTAATGATGTTAATTCTTGCAATCCATTTATATGGTACATGCTTACACATTTTTATATCTTCTGCTATTTCTTTTTTCAATGACCTGTAGTTTTCTGTGAAGAAATCTTTTACATCTTTGGTAAAGTTTATCCCTAGTTATCTTAATTTTTTTGCCGCAATGGTAAATGGGATTGTTTTTTAGTTTCTCTTTTTGTGAGTTCATTGTTGATGTATAAGAATGCCGTCAATTTCTTAACATTAATTTTGTATCATGCTATTTTGACAAATTTATTTATTAAGTTGTGTAGATTTTTGATGGAGTCTTTAGGGTTTTCTATGTACAATATCATGTAATCTGTAAATAATGAGTTTTACTTCCTCCTTTCCAATTTGGATCCCTTTTATATTTTCTTCATATCAACTTGCTGTGGCTAAGACTTCCAGTATTATGTCAAATAAGAATGGCAAAATTGGTCATCCCTGTCTTGCTCCCATTCTTAAGGGAAATGCTTTTAGTTTTTGCCTATTGAGGATGATGTTGGCTGTAGGTTTTTCATATATGACCTTTATTATGTTGAGATATCATCCCTCTATTTCCACATTGCTGAACATTTTTATTAGAAATGGGTGCTGGATGTTATCAAATGCTTTTTGAGAATCTATTGACATGATCATATGGTATGTGGTTTTTATCTTTAATTTTGTTTATGTGATTTATCACATTTATTGATTTGTGAATATTGTACCAGCCTTGCATTCCTGGGATGAATCCTACTTGGTAATGGGGAATAATTTTTTTGATGTATTGCTGGATCTAATTTGCTAGTATTTTGTTAAGAATTTTGGCATCTGTCTTTGTCAGGGATATTGGCCTGTAGTTTTCTTTGTTTGTAGTGTCTTTATCCAGTTTTGGAATTAGGATTATGGTGACCTCATAAAATGAGTTTGGAAGTCTTCCATCTTTTTGGATTTTTAGGAGTAGTTTGAGGAGTATGGGTATTAGATCTTCTTTGAATGTACGGTAAAACTCGCCAGTGAAGCCATCTGGGCCTAGGCTTTGGTTTCCTGGGAATTTTTTAATTACATCTTCAAATGTTGCTATTGGTCTGTTCAAGTTTTCTATCTTCCTGGTTCAGTTTTGGGAGACTGTGTGTTTCTAGAAATTTGTTCATTTTGCCAGATTGTCCAATTTGTTGGCATATTGTTCATAGTGTGTTTCTATGGTCCTTTATATTTCTGTGGTGTCAGTTGTTACTTTTCCTCTTTAGTTTCTGATTTTGTTTATTTGGATCCTCTCTTTTTGTTTCTTGGTGAGTCTGGATAAAGGTCCCTTGATCTTGTTTATCTTTTCAAAGAGCCAGCTAGTTGTTTCATTGATGTTTATATATATATATTTTTTAGTCTCTAAGTTGTTTATTTTTGTCCTGACATTTACTATTTCTTTCCTTCTACTTGCTCTGGGTTTGTTTTGTTTTGTTTTGTTTCTTAGTTTTTTAAGTTGTAGGTTTAGAGAGTCAATTAGAAATTTTTCTTGTTTTTGAGGTAGGCCTGTAGTGCTATGAACATCCCTCCCAGGACTGCTTTTGCTGCGTTTCATAGATTTTGTGTTGTTGTGTGTTCATTTTCATTGGTTTCCAGGAAGTTTTAAATTTCTTCTTTGATCTCGTTGGCAACCATTCATTGTTTAATAACATGCTATTTAGCCTCCAAGTGTTTGAATGTTTTAGTGTGTTTTTGTTGTAATTGAGTTCTAATTTCATGCCATTGTAATCTGAGAAGATGCTTAATATGATTTCAATCTTTTTGAATTTGTATAGACTTACTTTGTGTCCTAACATGTGGTCTATCTTTGAAAATGTCCCATGTGCACTTGAGAAAAATGTATATTCTGAAGCTTTGGGGTGAAATGTTTTATAAATATCAATTAAGTCCAACTGATCTACTTTCTCATTTAAGGACTCTATGTCCTTATTAAGTTTTTATCTGGACGATCTCTCCAGTGGTGTCAGTGGGGTATTAAATTCACTCATTATGATCGTATTGCTATTGATCTCTCTCTTGAAGTCCTCCAGAACTTTTAAAATACATTTTGGTGCTCCCATATTTGGTGCATATATGTTTACCAGGGTTATATTTTCTTGTTTGATTGATCCTTGAAATATAATATAGTGACCTTCTTTGTCTCTTATTATGACCCTCATTTTGATGTCTATTTTATCAGATATGGGTATTGCTATACCAGCTTTATTTTCATTTCCATTTGCTTGAAAAAATTTTTCCCATCCTTTCACTTTCATCCTGTGTGAGTCTTTTTTATTGTCAGGTTAGTCTCTTATAGACAGCATATATATGGGTCATGTTTACTTATTCAGTCAACTATCTTATGTCTTTTGATTGGAGTATTTAAGCCATTTATATTTAAAGCTATTATTGATAGATAGTTATTAGTAGCCATATTTATTTTATGCCTGTGTTTCTCTTTCTCTCTCTGTTTCTTCTTCTTCTTACAACAATCCCTTCAGCATTTATTGCAGTGCTGATTTGGTCGTGGTAAATTCCTTTAGTTGTTTTTTTTTGTTTGTTTGTTGTTGTTTTTTTAATCTGTGAAGCTCTTTATTTTTGGATGATAGCCTTTCTTGGTAGAGTAGTCTTAGATTCAGACCCTTGCCTTGAATTACTTTATACACTTCATGCCACTCCCTTCTGGCCTGCATCCTTTCTATTGAGAAATGAGCTGACAGTCTAATGGGAGCTCCCTTGTAGGTAACTTTCTCTCTCTCTCTTGCTTCTTTTATGATTCTTTCTTTTTCTTTAATGTTTGCCATTTTTATTATGATGTGTCTAGCTGTGGGTCTCCTGGGGTTCATCTTGCTTGGGACTCTCTGTGTTTCCTGGACTTGTGTGACTTTTCCCTTCACCAGTTTAGAGAATGTTTCTGTCATTACTTCTTCAAACATGTTGCTATTCCTTTCTCTGATTTTTCATTTTCCGGTACACCTATAATGAGAATGTGCTTATATTTGTTTTGTCCCACAGCTCCTTTATTATTATTATTTTTTTATCCTCACCCGAGGACATTTTTCGATATTTTGTTTAGATAGAGTGGGAGGGAGGGAGAGAGAGAGAAACATCGACGTGAAAGGACCACATTGAGTGGTTGCCACCCACACGACCCAACCAGTGCCGGAGACAAACTGCAACCGTGGTACGTGCCCTTAGCGGAAACCGAATCCGGGTCTCTCCAGACTTCAGGCCGACGCTCTAACCGCTGAGCCAAACTGGCCAGGGCCCACAGCTCCTTTAAACTCTCTTCCTGCTTTTTAATTTTTTCCCCATTTGCTGCTCAATTTGGGTGTTTTTTTTTCTACCTTGTCTTCTAAGTTGCTGATTTGGTCTTCAGCTTCCTGTAATCTACTATTGAACCCTTCTAAGGTGTTTTTCATTACAGCTGTCATTCTTTATTTCCTCTTGTTTTTTATGCGTTGCTTCTACCTCTTTTTTTTTTAAGGTGAAATAGTTCCCAGTGAGCTCCTCATAATTCTTATTAAGTTGCTTGTAGCTCTCACCAAATTGTTTGATCACCATTATAATCATTGCTTTGAATTTTTTTATATGACAATTTACTTTCTTCTAGTTCCTGTAGTTCCTTTTCTGGTAATTCCTTCCTTCTTTTTTTTTTTTGTTTTGTTTTGTTTTGTTTTGTTTTGTTTGTTTGTTTGTTTGTTTGTTTTTCATTTGGGTGTTATTTCTTTGTCTCATCATTTTAGCAATCTGGTAGTTCTAAGACCAGTGAGGGATGTTGGAATGTGTAGGTAGGTCAGTGTGTATCAACTAAAGCTGCTGTGCTTCTCAGCCTGTTTTGGTGTATGGCACCTCTTGCCTGCTGTGGGTCCTGGAGGACTGACACCAGGCAGCTGGGTCTAAGCTGCCTATACGTGCTGCTTCTGCTGTTGTACTGCTGGAGTGCGTGGATCTTGCTTGTATGTTTCTTTGATGTGTGGGGTTCTGCTAGTATGCTGTTGGGGTATGTGGGTTCCCCTGGCACTCTGCTGGGGTTTGTAGGTCCCTCTGGTACACTGCTGGGGTTCACAGGTCCCTCTGGAATTCTGATGGGGTTCATAGTTCCCTCAGGTATGATACTGTGTGCGTGGGTCTGCTGGTGTTCTGTTGGGATACTCTGCTACCTGGTGGGGCTCAGCTCCTGATCAGTAGCTGCTGGGGGCGAGTGCCAGCTCCTGGTTCACACTGCTACTGCTAGTACTGTTGTCATGGGGTGCTCTCAAGACCCAATCCTTTACTGCTGTTAGGGGCTGAGAATGCTCAGCACCTGGAATTTTGCTGCTGCTGCTGCTGGTGGTAGGGGCTCCACTCCAACTCTGTTCCGGCAGTTGACAGGGGCAGGTCTCAGCTACCCCAGTCCTGCTGCTTGGGCTGGGACACTGCTCCTGATCATCCTTTGCTTATGCCACTGGGGATGTGTTTCAGCTGCCAATTTGAGCTGCTAATGCCTGTTGGGGGTGGGCCTCTACTCCTGCCCTGTCACTGTTTCTGTGGTGGGATGTGCTGGGCTCCAGAGCTGTTGCTAGTGCTGCTGCGAGCCACAGCAAGCCGCTGCAAGCACAGGTGAGCTGCTGCTGCTGTTGCAGGAGGGTCTCTGACTCCTGGATGGTTTTGGCTACTGCAGCAGGAGCCTCAATAGTGCTACTACTGTGCGCTGACTATATTGACACAGCTGAGTCCACTGGACAAATGGTGCAAGGCGCTCTGGTGAGCTCAGGTCACTGGGCCCTAGCCACTCCCTGTTTCCTCCTCCCAGGGAAGACCTGAGATCTTCCAAAATGGCGGGGCCTCCAGGCTGAGCAAGGGAAAGTTTGCTGATGTGCTGCTTACCATGGAAGCCAGCTGCTTTCCATCCACAGCACAGGAACCTTTTGCCCTGAGTCTCTGCACTGCTCAAGGTTGGTTGTCCACATTCACATTCACTCACACTCTCTCTCACACACTCACCCTTGCTCCAGTCCTGTCTGCCACTATCTTTTTTTCCCCTAAAAAACAGATTTTTAAAATTTTTTCATCAATATTTTGTAATTATAAGTCCCCTGCAGGTTCTGGAATGATTTAAATTTATATTTTTGTACCTCGATTTCTTTGGAACAATTATAAATTGTATAATTTTTAAAGTTTAACTTCCATGTGATAATTAGTACATAAAAATGTGATTGATTTTTGTGTGTTGATCATGAATTCTGTGACCTTGCTGAATTCATTAGTTCTAGGAGTTATTTTTGTAGACTCCTTGGTATTTTCTACATAGAAAATCATGCCATCTACAAATAAGTGCAGATTTTTTTTCTCCAAATATTATTGATGTTTATTGTTTTTTTGTTTTTGCCTAATTGCCCTCACTAGAACCTCCAGTGGAATGTTAATAGGAGTGATAAGATCAAAAAAGCTTTTGGTGATCCTGATATTAGGGTGAACACAGTCAGTCTTTCATCAGTAAGTATGTCAGCTGTAGCTTTTCTATAGATTTTTTTTATCAAGTTGAGCAAGTTCCCCTCTAAGTTCTCTAAGTTTTTTTATCAATTGGTATCAAATTTTGTCAAAAGCCATTTTTTTAATCAGTTAGTATGATTACATGATATTTCTTCTTTTGCTTGTTGAAATGGTAGCATACATTAATTGACTTCTGAAGGTTGAACCTATCTTACATACTTGGAATAAATCCCACTTGGTCTTATTGCATAAATCTTTCTGCATCTAAATTCATGAGAGATATTGGTTTGCAGTTTTCCTTTTGTTACTTTCTTTCTCTAGTATTAGTTTATTATGACTTCATAAAATTAGTTGAGAAGTGATCTCTCCTCACCTATTTTCTGGATAAGGCTGTTGTATTATAAGCTCTAAAATTTCAAATGCTGTGTTTTGTTGTTTTGTTTTGTTTTTATCAATTACAGTTAACATTCAATATTATTTCATATTAGTTTCAGGTTTACAACATAGTGGTTAGGCAATCATATACTTTACAAAGTGTTCCCCTGATGTTTCTAGTACCCACCTGGCACCACACATAGTTATTATAATATTACTGGCTACATTTCCTATACTGTGTTTGCATCCCCATGACTATTTTGTAACTGCCAATTTGTACTTCTTAATCCCTTCATCTGTTTCACCCAGTCCCCAAACTCCCTCCCCTCTGGCAACCATGAGACTGTTCTCTGTATTTGAGTTATTTCCTGTTTTGTTTTTTCCTAAAATATTGTTCTTTAGATTCCACATATAAGTGAAATCAAATGGTATGTTTCTTTCTCTGACTAAGTTCAATGTTGCGTTTCTAAATTTGAGCTTCATGGGGCCTGAAAGGGCAAGCTGTGCATTCCCCTGCTCTAGCCAGATAGGCCCCTAATTCAGAGAGAAAGGTTTCTCTATTAGCCAGATCAGCTGCAACTCACCCCGTCTTCAAACTAATGGGTTTCAGCTTCTTGTGTGCCCTAGAAATAAATAAAACAAACAAATCTTATCTTCCCATGGGAACTAAGGGTCACCTCATGCTCTTGCTATTATGAAGCCTACCTTCCACCGCTCCTGTTGGTTTAATATATCCCTGAGTCCAAACCTTGTGGCAACTCTTTGTGGTGTACAGTGTCCTCCTAGCCCAGGATCTGAGTATGTGTCATTAATAAACCACTGCCAATATCATATGCTTATTGTTGGGTGTTGGGTATTCTGCCATTCCTTACTATTTAAGGTGTCTCTCCTTCACCAATGGGGTAAACAGAAGTGATTAGAACAATTGTGTACAATTGGCATTAATCCATAAATATTTGATAGATTTCTCCAGTAATATTAGATATTTCATTTTTGGAAGCTTTTAATTATAAATAAAATGTTTTCAATGGTTATGAGACCATTCACATTATTTTCTCCTAGTTAAAATACAATTTTCAAGGAATTGGTCCATTTCTTTTAAGTTGCCCAACTTAAGGGAGTAAAGATGTTACTGGATCTGTAGTGGCATTCCTTGTTTTAGTCCATTATTTTGGTTATCAGTGCCTTTTATGCTATATTTTTCAATTACGCTAGAGATTTATAAATTGTATTCATTTTTAATAACAAGATAATGGCTTAATAAATTTTCTCTATTGTTTTTCTTCTTAGTTTCATTAATTTTTTTCTCTTTTTTCTTCATTTTATTTTTTAATTAAATTTATTGTGGTGACATTGTTTAATAAAATTATAGAGGTTTCAAGTGTACAATTCTATGATACATCATTTGTTTACTATGCTGTGTGTTTATTTCTTTCTGTTTGCTTTAAGTTTATTTATTATTTTCTCCTTTCTAGGCAATTTTTGTTTTTCTTGTAATGTAAGCAGTTGTCCCATAACTTTTCCTCTCAACACTGCTTTAGTGACATACCACACATTTGATATTTTATTTAAATTTTTATTCAACTTTATTTTGTGTTTTATTTTCTTTAGATTTCCTCTTTAACCATAGATTCTTTATTTTTTAATTAAATTTATGGTGGTGACATTGGTTAATAAGATCAAATAGGTTTCAAGTATATATTTTTATGATACGTGATCTGTATATTGCATTGTGTGTCCACAACCTCAAGTCAAATTATCTTTCACCAACATATATTTGGCTCCCTTTACCCTTTACTATACCTCATCCCCTTCTCTCTGGTAACCATCATACTGTTATCTATGTCTATGAGTTTCAGTTTTATATCCCACATATGAGTGAAATCATATGACTTTTAGCTTTTTCCAACTGACTTATTTCACTTAGCATAATATTTTCAAAGTAAAGTAGTTCATCTTTTCTCATGACTGAATAGTGTCCCATAGTATATATGTACCACATCTTCTTTATCCAATTCTATAGAGAAGGGCACTTTTGTTGTCTCCATGTCTTGGCCACCATGAATAATGTTGAAATGAATATAAGGGTGCATATATCTTTGTGAATAAATGTTTTAGAGTTTTTCAAGTAGCTATCCAGAAGCAGGATTGCTGGGTCTTAAATTTTTGAGGAGCCTCCATACTACTTACCATAGTAGTCGTATCAATTTACAGTTACACCTGCAGTGAATGAAGGTTTCTTTTTCTCCACAATCTTTTCAACACTTGTTATTACCTATATTTTTTTATAATAACCATCCAAACAGGTGTAAAATGGTATCCCATTGTAGTTTTTTAAAAATAAATATTGTTAAGAGTATTTCAGATGCCCCCCCTTTTTTCACATTGCCCCTCTCCTCCTGGTTCCTGTCCTGCCCAAGACCTTCACCACTCTATAGTCTGTGTCCATAGGTAATGCACATATGCATGTAAGTTATTTGGGTGATCTCTTCCCACCCCCCTTTCCACCATTTCTCTGAAGTTCATCAACTTGTTCCTTGTTTCCATGCCTCTGTTTCTATTTTATTCATCCATTTATTTTGTTCATTAGATTCCACATATAAGTGAGATAACATGACTTTTTTTTTTCTCTGACTGGCTTATTTCACTTAGCATAGTACGCTCCAGGTCCCTGTATGCTGTCTCAAAGGGTAAGAGCCCCTTCTTTATTACAGCTTCATAGTATTCCATTGTGTAAATATGCCACAGCTTTTTTTTTTTTTTTTTTTCTTATCCTCACCCGAGGACATTTTTCCATTTTTTGTACAGATAGAGTGGGAGGGAGAGAGAGGAAGAGACAGAGAGAGAGAAACATCGATGTGAAAGGGACACATCAAGTGGCTGCCACCGCACGACCAACCAGGGCCGGGGACAAACTGCAACCAAAGTACATGCCCTTAGCGGGAACGGAACCCGGGTCTCTCCAGACCGCAGGCCGACGCTCTAACCGCTGAGCCAAACCGGCCAGGGCTGTCACAGCTTTTTTATCCACTAATCTACTAATGGGCACTTGGGCTGTTTTCAGATCCTGAAACACCAATCTCATTGTAGTTTTGATTTACATTTCCCTAGTAACTAATGAAGTTGAATATCTTTTCATATATCTATTGGCCATTTGTATATCTTCTTAGGAGACGTGTCTGTTCAGGTCCTTGACCTATTTTTTTTAATTGGATTGTTTGTTTGTTTGGTGTTGAGTTGTATGAGTTCTTTATATATTTTAAATATTAATCCCTTGTCAGATCTGTTGTTTGCAAGTAACATCTCCCATTTGGTTGATTACCTCTTTGATTTTTAAAAAATATTTCTAAGTATTTGAACAGATTTTCTGTTGTCTTTCTGTTATTATATCTATTTTGCATCTATTATAGTCAGATAAAATGCTTTCTGTTATTTCAACTTTTTAAAATATGTTGAAATTCACTATTCAAGGTATGGTATATTCTGGCGAACATTCTATGGGTACTTGCAAAGAATGTGTATTCCTCAATTATTGAGCCATTTCTTCTATACATATCAATTAGATCCTGTTAATTGATGTGCTGTTGAGTTCAATATCTTTGCTAATTTTCTGCTTGATAGTTCTATCAATTACTGGTAATAGGAAATTGAAATCTCAAACTATATTTATTAATTTTTCTGTTTCTTTATTCAGCATTATCAAGTTGCATTTCATGTATTTTAAAGCCCTATTTGGCACATACATGTTTAGGATTGTTATATCTTCTTCATGGGTTGATTCTTTTATAATTATGTAATGTGCCTTTTTTTTTTAATTCTCACACAAAGATATTTCTCTACTGATTTTTTTTAGATAGAGTGGGAAGGAGGGAGGAAGGAAGGGGGAGAGAAAGAGAGAGACATACATCAGTGTGAGGAGAGAGACCAATTGATTGCTTCCCGCTTTGACCCCAACTGGGGCCAGGAATTGAATTGGCAACCGAGGTATCTGCCCTTGACCAGAAATCAAATCCGTGATTCTTTTGTGCATGGGCCAACACTCTAACTTCTGATCCAAACCTGACAGTGTGTAATGTGTGTCTTCTTCACTAAAAAATTTCTTTGTTGTATAATTTATTGTATCTGATATTAATAAAGCCACATCTGTTTTTTTCTAAATCATGTTGGTATGGTGTATATTTTCCATCATTTACTTTCAACATATCTAAGATATTATGTTTGCAATGCATTTTTTGTTTTTATCCTCACCCGAGGACATTTTTTGATATTTTGTTCAGATAGAGTGGGAGGAAGAGAAACAGAGAGAGAGAAACATCGACGTGAAAGGGACACATCGACTAGTTGCCAACCACACAACCCAACCAGGGCCGAGGACAAACTGCAACCAAGGTACATGCCCTCAGCGGGAACCGAACCCTGGTCTCTCTGGACCTCAGGCCGATGCTCTAACCGCTGAGCCAAACAGGCCATGGCTGCAATGCATTTCTTATATATTGTATATAGTATATAAAAAAATATTTTAAAATTTTACTTGGCCAATCTCTTTTTGGTTGGCCATTTAAACCATTTTCATTTAAAGTAATTATTTATATTTAGTACTTAAGTCTGCTATTTTATTATTTGTGTTCTATTGTTTTCTCTATCCACTCTTTCTTTTACCTTGCCTTCTTATAAATTACTTGAATTTTTAGGATTTCATTTTGTTTTAATTATACATGTTTTGAGTATAACATGTTTTTTACTATTCTCTAGATATTTTAATACACATATGTAACTTATTACAGACTACTAGTACTCTGTATTTTACTACTTCAAGTGAAATGTTGAAACTCACCCTGGTCAGTTTTGCTCAGTGGTTAGATCGTCGGCCCATGGACCAAAGAATCCCGGGTTTGATTCCTGCCAAGGGCATGTACCTCAGTTGTGGTTCGTCCTCAACTCCAGTTGGGGTCATGCGGGTGGCAACCCATCAATGTGTCTCTCTCACATTTATATTTCTCTCTCTCTATTTCTCCTTCCCTCTCTCCCACTCTATCTGAAGATAAATGAAAAAAATATTGGGTGAGGATTAAAAAAAAAGAAGGAAAGAAATGTTGAAACTCTCTTTCCATTTGGGTCCCTTTACCCTCCCCAATTATTACATTAATTGTCTTTAGTATTTCCTCTACATGCATTTGTGTGTGTGTGTGTGTGTGTGTGTGTGTGTGTGTGTGTGTGTGGTACGTGCTCCTAGCGGGAATTGAACCCAGGAATCTCTGGTCCACAGGTCAATGCTCAACCGGTGAGCCAAACTGACCAGGGCTCTACATGCATTTTTAACATCAAAACAGAGGTTATAATTTTTGAGTTAACAGTCAGATATGATTTAAGGAATTTATTAGAAGAAAAAATCTAATATATTTACCTCTATTTTTACCCATTCTATTGCTCCTTTTTCTTTTCTCAAGTGACCATCTTTCTTATCATTTTCTTTGTTTGAAGAGCTTCCTTTAGCCATTAGTCAAAGATAGATTTGCTGGAGGCAAATGATCTTACTATTTTTTTAATTTAAGAATATTACACCTATCCTTCATTCCTGAGGGAGGGAGGGGGAGGCAGATAGTTTCACTGAGTATAGAATTCACAATTAAATAATTTTTTTTTCTTTTAGTATTTAAAAAAGTGTGACCCTTCTTTTTGGTCTTCATGATTTCAGATGAGAAATCTACAGTCATTTGAATTGGTATCTGCATCGTTTGCCTCTGGTTATTTTTGAGATTTGTTTCTGTGTGTGTGTATGTGTTTTCCGAAATTTAATTATAACATATCTTGACTTGGATTTGTACGGGGTTATTCTATTTAATGTTGACTCAATTGCCCTGGCTGGTCTGGCTCAGGAGTTAGAGCATCGGCCCCCAGGACAGAGAGTCCTGGGTTCGATTCCCGCTAAGGACATGTACCTCAGTTGCAGTTTGTCCCCAGCCCTGGTTGGGGTCGTGTGGGTGGCAACCACTCGATGTGTCTCTCTCACATCAATGTTTCTCTCTCTCTCTTCTCCCCTCTCTCCCTCCCACTCTATCTGAAGATAAATGCAAAAATGTTCTTGGGTGAGGATAAAAAAAAATTAAAAAATTAATGTTGACTCAACTTTTTTAATTGATAGGTTTATGCCATTCATCAAATTTGTAGTATTTTTAATTATTATTTTTTCAAATACTTCTTAGTTACAATCAGTCTCTACTCTACTTCTGGACCTCAAAGATATGATATTATATCTTTATTATCCCACAGAATTCTGAGTTTCTGTTCATTTTTATTTTTTGTTCCATTTTCTTTTTGTGAACATCATGGAAATTCTGTTGTTCTGTCATCAAGTTAACTGATTTTAACTTCTGTCATCCCTTCACTGACTCTTTCTGGTAATTTTTAATTTTGGTTATTTTATATTTCAATTCTTAATTCCAATTGTGTTTTTTTTTTTTTTTTCATTACTTGAATTCCTTTTTAGAGGTTCTCTCTCTCTCTCTCTCTCTCTCAATTTTTTCAAGGAAAATCTTAATTACTTTTTGACGTACTTTTATGATGGCTTCTCCAAATTTTTTTTTGTCAGGTTATTCCAATATTTGATGTATCTTACTGTTTTCTGTTGATTGTGTTTTCTCATTTAAGTTGTAACTGCCATTGTTCCCACAGGACTAGTGATTGTTTAATTATATCTTGAACATTTTGTTTACTATGTTAGACTTATTGTCTTATTTAAATTTTATATTTTACCAAGAAGTCACTTTTTCTAGGTTTAGAATATAAATTCTGGCAGCTCTCCTGGGCTCTGCTGATATTCCCCCATGGGTAGATCAGGCCTGCTGCTGTCAGTGGTTATGGTATGAAGTTAGTACACAGGTTTTGCTACTGATGATGCTGTGAACAGATTGGGCCTTTCACTAAGTTTGGGGTGGTTTCAGCCATTATTTCAACTGTTTCTGTGGCTGTCAGTAACAGTGAAGCAAGGGATGATTTTACCCCTCCTTGGTTCTACTATTGCTAACACTGAATGCAGATCACACTCAACACTACCAACAGTTTTGAGGCAAGGAAGGCATTGATCCACTCAAACTCAGCTGGTGATGCTGCTGCAGGCAGATAAGGCCTAATACTGCCCACTAATGTGAGGCAGTGATTGGTTTGCCTTAACAGACTCTACTAGTGATGCTGTCATGGCAGATTGTGCTACTTCTGCTGACCACTGTGGAGTGGGAAATGAATGGTAATACTGTGTTTTGCTAGTGATTAGCAAGTATGGAGATTAATCATTGCTACCATTGCATATGGGTCTTCCTCTCAAGTCCCCATTGGGCTTTCCCTTGCCCAACTAGATCAGACTTTCTTTTTCACTTTCTGTGTTTTATTTGCGTATCTATGCATTGTGGCTGTCAGCTGCAGGGCTCTCTGTTGCACTGTACAAGATGTATGAGAGATTAAAAAAATAAAATATTGAGAATTCACTGCAGTCTTTTTATTCAACTCCTGAAAACTCTAGTCACTCAATCTTTTTATACCTTTCATTGTTATTTTATAATTGTCACTTTAATTATTTCAGTATATTTACCTGTGTTTAAGAAGAAAGAGTAGGGTAAAGTGGTTTACTCCATCTTGTTCTGGAACTAAAAATGGATCATTTTTATAACATATTTCTTTGCTGATATTTTTTATATTTTAATTTGTTTCAAGAGAATTCACAGATGTTTGTTGAAGAATTTTCATGATGACTGCTTTTGAAATTCTTGTGAGATAATTCCAAATTCTGATTCACCCCTGTGTTGACATCATTTAATTGTCTCTTCTCATTCATATAGTGATTTCTGTGGTTCTTTGTGTAACCAATGAGTATGACTATATTCTAGATATTTTTGGATATTATGAGACAGTGATTCTATTTAATCTCCTGTTGTGGTACAGTACAAGGGACAAATGTGTTTGTGTGTGTTGCACTTTGTTCTGTGCCCTGCTGACCCACACCAGGAAAAGTGGAGTGCTGGTTCACAATGTTTCATGGCAAACTGGTTTGGAGGGGGTTAGAAATTAAGCTTCTTTCCTCAGCACTCCTGAAACATTTACAGTAAAATTAGGGCATTATTTCCCCTAGTATAATACTCTCAAAATCCATACATGTTGTTGCAAATGGCAATATTTCATCTTTTTATGGATGAATAGTATTCCATCTTATATATGTACCATATTTTCCTTATCCAAACACAATGGATTAGACAGAGGTTGTGTTACAAAGTTGTACACCTGAAACTTATAATGTTATTAACCAATATTTACCCCAATACATTTACTTAAAATTAAGAAAAACTAGGGCATTACCTTACACATTCTTGATGTTGCCTCTGAATGAGAAATGGGTAAGATTAGCTGACAACAGAGAGTGTGGTAGTGAAAGGCTTATCATAATGCTTTGTTGCTATAGGGTGCTATGAAAGCTGAGCTCATCATTTAACCCTGGTGACAATAGTGAAGAAGAGGAGAAAATGGATGCCAATGAGCCCTACCTCCCACCATCAGCTTCCATGTCATTGATACCAGGTATGGGTAGAGGCTGAGCTCCCTGTTGGACCCCACTGACTGAAAGGTGGTGCAGAAAAAAAGTGCTGACCATCTTGACATCACATCATCTTGTTTTGTATCATCAATGCTGAATTGTAGTAGAGGCTTAGCTCCACCTTAGGCCCTGCTGACCCTGGTGAAAGACAGAGTGCTAAGAAGCCCTGATTCACAACTCTTCTTTCAGTGTCACTGTTGCCAGATGATTGTGGGTGTTTAGCACCCCCATAGACCCTGCTAACAGCAGGAAGAAAATCTAGTGCTGACTAGCTACAATTCACAATACCTAATTTGGTCTCATTGATGCCAGATGAGTGTATGGGCATGGTCCTTAGTGAGACCCACTGGCCAGGGTAAGAATGAAGTAGATAATACTAACTCTGTCTCATATTACATTGTTAACTCTCTTTGCTGACAAGTGAGAGTGGATGCTCAGATTGATGCTGGAATCCATTTCCACTACTCTGATAGAAAAATCTCGCACCACCTGCTTCCATTGGGCGAGAGATGGAAGATGAGCTTATTCAGCTTCACTGATACTAGGGAGACAAAAAGCTCCCTGCTTCCAATAAGAGGTCAATGAAAGATTAGCTTTCTCCTCAGCTTTGCTAACACAATCTAATGTAGATATCAGAGCGTCACCTGCTTCTGCCAAGAAAGTGATAAATTATCTTTGTGTTTGGACTCACTGACATTCTGTGTGATGTAATAACATACCAACTCCCCATTAAATTCCATTCAAATAATGGGGAGGGGAAAGTTTGTTTTGTTTTGTTTTTGTTTTTGTCGGTGTTTGAATGGAGTAGGATAGATATTACAAAGGTTTTCTGTTATTAGGCTGCCCTTTTTCCTAGGCTAGGTAAAAAAGCTTTTCTTGAACCTCACAAAAATGGGTTGAGAACAAAGCTGTAGAGAAGTAATATAATATCACCAGATGATAAATCAAACCCATAGGAAGAAATAAAAAGAAATGGCAAATACAAAGGTTAAAAGATATAGTTCTATAAATATGTAACTTACTCCTTTATTTTCTCAGGTTAATTAAAACACAAAATTATATAAATAATAGTAATTAAAGTTATTAATGGGTTTGAAACATATATTGCCATAGTACACAAGGATGGGCAAAGGTAGGATTACAGTAATGAATAAAGTAGGTTTACAATAATTAATAAATAATTAATAATGCAATAATAAATTGTTTCACATACTCAGAACTGTAAACCTACTTTTGCCCACTCCTGTATATAACAATAACATCTAACAAGAATTGGAGAGGGAATGTAGCAAATAAGTATAAAGTTTTATATTTCACTGAAATAAGATAGTATGAATCGAAAATATGTTCTGGTAAGTTAAGCTATATATTGTAATCCAAGAGCAACCACTAAAAGTTCCTCCAAATACAGTTTATAAATAATTAAACAAATTAAAGTGTCATAGTAGAGCATATTCACTTGTTGAAAAATAATACAACAGAATACAAGACCTAATAAATTTAGACTACATATATTTTTAATTACACATGAAAAATTACTATATGCTACATCTTAAACCACATATTATAATTAAAATTAGTTGAAATATTTTCTCTGACCCAGTGGCATTAGGTTGGAATTGATAAAAAAAAACTGACAATCACCAAATTCTTGCTAATTAAGTTATATGTTCTCTCTAGGGGAGCAAACAAATATAGTCCAATTAAGAACTTCAAGAGAAATTAGAAACTATTTTGAACTAAATAATAATAATGATACAACCTGTCAAAAGTTATGAGATACAGTTAAACAATCATTTTGAGGGAAATTTGTGTTCTTTTGTTCACATATTTGATAGAAAAGACTGAAAAATCAATCTAATGTAATACCATGGGCATCTAGAAAAATAATGACAAATCAATTCTATAAAAAAGTAGAAGGAAGGTATTAATAAAGATAAGAGCACAGATGCACAAAATAAAATGGAATTATTTAATGAAGAAAACAAAGGAAAACTTTAATTTTTTTATAAGAATAATGTGATAGATCGTATTGGTGCTGCCAGCTCTTCTCTCTCTCATTTAATAGATTTATTTCATATCTATTGTATTGTGATTTTATAGTGCCTTTTACTGTGTGACTACATACTCACCATAAGAATTTCTGTTTGGCTTTATTATTTGTTTTGGCCAAGAGAATATGGGTAGAAACAACATAGTGTTTGTTCTAAAACTAAGTGTGTTTTTGTTTTTTGTTTTTTAATTTATTTTTAGAGAGAGAGGAAGGGAGAGGGAGAGAGAGATGGAAATATCGATGAGAGAGAACATTGCCTGGCCGCCTTCTGCATGCCCCACCCTGGGAATCGGGCCCACAACCTGGGCATGTGCCCCGAACAAGAATCGAACCAGCAACTTCTTGGTGCATGGGTTGATGCTCAACCACTGAACCACACCGGCCGGGTTATAATGTTTACTTTTTACATATCATGCATAAAGCAATAGTTGGCTTATATTATTCATAAAATTGATAAAACTCTGACTAGGTAAATAAATAAATAAATAAATAAATAAATAAATAAATAAATAAATGAATAGAGAAAACAAAAATTACCAATTTCAGCAATGAAAAAGTGGACATCACTGTAGATACTCCAAATATGAAAATAATAAGACATCATGAAAATTGTATACCCATGCTTTTGACAAATTTGATAAAATAAGTAAGCTCCTTTAAAAACAACTTGTTAAACTGTTGGAAATAGAAAACTTGAGTACTTCTATCTATGTCTATTTAATAAACTGACTCTGCTATTACAATTCTTTCCCTTCAAAATGCCACCACCAACAACAATAAAAACAAACAATTAAGCAAACAAACAAACAAAAAAACACACACCAGGCTTAAAATTAAATCCTGTGATATATTACAACATGACCAATAGGGTGTATCCAAATAATTAAAAGGTGATCTAAGATCAGTCAATACAATTAACCACAGTTTTAAAAAGTAGAAAACCATACATTTATCTTGATGCAGAAATATACTTTTTAAAATAATATATTCTTGATAGACAAAAATTGCATATAAGAAGAAAGAAAATATCTAGTCTGACAAAAATCATCAGCAAAACCCAACTATAAACATCATACTTAATTGTAAAATTTTAAAAGATATGCCACCATGTTTTATTATGGAAAATTTGTATTTTTTGTAAGAAAAAAAAAATCCAAGAATAATCAAAGAAATCTTGATTAAGAAAATTAAAGTTAAAAGATATGAACATATATTAAAATTTATTTAAAATTATAGAATTATTACTGCATTGTATTGTTACAAGTATCTATAAATAGACTAAAGAGCCAGAATATGAAATACAGGAATAAATACACACATATAGCAGCCAACCTGTTTATGACAAAAATAACAATGCTGTGGTATAGGGGAAAAATGGTGTTCTCAATAAATTGCACTGAGTCAACTGAATATCTATTTTGAAAAATAAAAGAAGAATCTTAGTGCTACCTATGTCATATACAAAATCAAATTACAGATGGATTACAAACCTAACTGTAAAACTAAAACAATTAAATTTTTACAAAAATACGAGAATCTTTATACATTGGAGTTAGGACATGATTTGTTAAAAAGGACACAAAATGTTCCCACTATAAATGGAGAATGATAATCAAACTACATTTAAATTAAAAAATCCCCATGGAGTGGATGTGAAGCAGCCTTCCATGCAGAGGCTGGCCAGCCTGTCCCACTGAGCAAGTGGCAGAAATTCTGAAGGAACAGGAATATCAGTGATAGCCTTAGGAATCTGCCTTGGGCTTTGTTTTTACTGGATTTATTCATCAGAAAACACATACATAATTTTTCTGCTTTACAGTAGCACATAGCTTTTGCTTTTGATTTTGCTTTTAGCTTTGAGGTTTATTTGCTTGTTTTCAACCCTATACTTAGACAATGTCCTTTAGTTTTGCTGAGGCAAACAGAAGGTCAGATGTCAGAACTCCCTGCCATTTGTGACTGAACCCCAAGGCCAATGCCTCCTTCTCAGTGGCCTTAACCTCCTGGGGCTCTGCTTTTCCTTCTCCTCCTGTGTCCATTCTCTATGTCCCATGGTTCCTTTACCAACTGTTGGCTCTGAGAAGAAACCTCTCTATTTGTGAATTTTTGCCATTTTTATTGTGCCATCTTGACTGGAAGTCACCCATTTTTAAATTGGTGTTTATTTTCTTAATCTTGTGTTTTAAGAGTTCTTTTGTATCTGTTAGATAGTCGTCCTTGATCAGATGCATATTTTGCAAATATTTTCTTCTGGTCTGAGGTTGTCTTCTCATTTTCTAGACAGTGTCTTTTGTTGAGCAGAAAAAAAAAATTTTTCATCAAAATGCACCATGCAGAGTGAAAATGCAGGTTGTATAGTCTGAGAGGTATTTTTAATAGATATACCGAACAATACAGAACTTATATCAGAATATACAAACAATTTTTTAAAAGAAAAATAAAATTTCAAAAGAAAAAAAGCAAAAGATATACTAGAAATATGGGGCAAAAGCCTCACCAAACGCTTCAAGTAAAGTACATCCAAATAACCAGTACACATAAGGATGGACCTGGAGATCATTATGCTAAGTGAAATAAGACAGTCAGATAAAGACAAGTACCATATGATTTAGCTTATATATGGAATCTAATGAACAAAGTAAATTAGCAAACAAAATAGAAGCAGACTCACAGATACAGACAACAGACTGACAGCTGTCAGAGTGGAGAGGGGTTGGGGGCTGGGTGAAATATGTGAAGGGATTAGACAGAGAAAAAAAAACTCATAGTCATAGACAACAGTATGGTGATTACTAGAGGGTAAAGGGTGTTGGGAGAGGTAAAAGAGAGTAAAGGTGGGGGTGGGGTGGGTAAATGGTGATGGAAGGAGACTTGAATTAGGGTGGTGAACACGATATAATATACAAATGATGTATTATAGAATTGTACACCTAAAACCTATATGCTTTATTAACCAATGTCACCCCAATCAATTCAATTAAAGAGATGGCATTTGTGCCTAGAAAAGAGCATATGGGACTTCTGTTTTGATTTAAATGTTTTTGATATGGTTTGCAAGGTTCTAAAAATTCATTGAACTCTACACTTATATGAGCACTTTTCCTATGCATGTTTATGTTTGTTGTTTTTCTTTAAACACAATTTAGTGGTTCAATGAAGCCCCCCTGAGGAAATTACATTTAAGGTGCTATCAGAAAGATTAATTACTTTTTCCAAAGGAAACATCATGCATGAAATTTTTGAGGTAGGAAAAAAATTGACTTTCTGGAGAAAATAAAAGAAGAACTCTCTGGCAGGAATGTCAAGATTGAGAGTGGGAATGACATGACATGATAATGATGTACAGCCATGAAGACCATTTTAAGGATTGTAAACTTTATCTCATTGGAAGACATAGGAGACGTTTAATCAGTGACATGGTACGTTCTAAGTTACTTCAGTTTTTAAGATATTGCATGCTGTAAGAATACTATATTGGAGGTTGAGTTTTAGCAAACAGATTAGGAGTTGACATAAGTTTACATAAATTTGGGAGAGTAGAATTTAAATACACGGAACAGACTGAAAGCTGTCAGAGAAGAAGGGTGAGGTGAGAATGGATAAAAGAAGGTGAAAGGATTAGCAAACAAAACTATACATTAGCAAAAAATATACATAGCCCAGAGACATAAACAACAATGTCATTATGGTCAGAGGGAAGGGGCGGCCAGGGCTGGGTAAAGGTAGGCAAATGGGTGTAAAATGAGGATATCTGTAATAGTGTCAACAATAAAAAGAAAGTTAAAAGGTAAGTGGACATGTTGAAATATTTTAGAGGTAGTATTAGTAGGAATTGATGATGGATTGGTTGTGGGAAATGAAATGAAGGTATTTATACTTTTACTCACAAGCATTTGGCTTGTTCACCTGGATCATGCTATAGAGGAGGTGAAAACTTAAGAAAAAGTAAATTTGGGGTGAGAACACAAATTTAATGTTATATATATTTCATATATGTCAATTTTATATATCATAATATGCATATATTAATTTTGATACATATTTAATTTAAATGCTGGTAAAACTTATAGAATCTAGCATCATAACCCTTTCTAAATATATAGCTCAGCACACTCAGTATATTCACATTTTAGTGCAACAAATTCCAGAACTTTTTTATTTTACAAAACTGAAACTAAATCCATTTAACAACTCTATACCCCCTCTACCTGGATCCTGGTAACCACCATTTTACATTCTATGAATTTGACTACTTTAGATACTTGATATAAGTGGAACAAGACAGTATTTGCTTTTTTATGTCTGGATCATTTTACTTAACACAATTTCCTCAAGATTCCTACATATTGTATCATCTGACCAGATTTCTCTCCTTTTTAAGGCTGAATAATATTCAATTGTATGTGTATACCATATTTGGTTTAACTATTGATTTATCAATGGACATTTGGGTTGCTTAAATTCAGATATTTTAAGTTCAAGAATGTGTTGAGATTTTCAAATGAAAATATCAAGAAGACATCTGTGTATTGACAGGTAGAGTTTATATTTAAAGAATAAAATAAGTGACAAAAGTTACAGAAAATCCAAAGATTACTTGTTCAGACTCTATTTGACAATTGACCCTCTTTTCATTAGATATCTTCAGACAAATTTATTTCTTCTAAAAGTAATCACATAAGTGAAAGTGGCATGCATAGTTTACCTCTACAGAAATAAATCTTGCTAAAGCATCATTCTATAATAGTTAGACATCACCTGGTTTTGTTTCACTAGTTATAAACAGCTTGACTACAGTAGTCATTTAGGCTTTAAATGTTACTTAGAAAAGTTCTTAAATTGAGATTTTTATGGATGACTCAAAGAGTATTAAGAATGAGTTAACCCACAAAGTGATATAGAATAATGATATAGTAGTTCTAAATGATATGCAATGATTAACACACATCTCATATGTAACTATTGTGTATGCATATATAAAAGCATTATATATCATATATATTTAACCATTGTATATCAAATATATGCATATTATATTTTATGTAAAAAATGAGAACTCTAATTGTACAGATAAATGTAACGATATTACATAGGATGTCTTCACTACGAGAGTGGGTGGCAGTGTGACAAAAAATAATTCAATGCACAATGAAAAAAAGAACTTATGGGCACAGACAACAGTGTGGCAACTGCAGGGGGGGTGGGAATGAAGGTGGAAGAGGGTATAAGGAGAATAAATGGTGATGGAAAAAATAAAATAAAATAAAATAAAGAAGAAAAAAAATTCAATGCATAAAGGGAAAAAAATATAGAAAAGGAACCATAACAAAAAATAGAGAAAAAGACATAACATGAATAGACTAAAGTAATCAGGGGTGAAGGAAAGCATTTTATTGTATCAGGAATATTGGAAGATATTTAAAGAATGAAGTAATCTTCTAAGTGTTCTTTAATTATTGGCAAGGTGACTCATTAGTCAACCTTCGAATAAGCACATGGAAGAAGCTTTGTTTGATTCTGTAGTTGATTTCTTGTAAGTTTAAATCAATTCATGACCATCAAGAAAAATACTCTCTGAACTGCAAGTTTGAACTAGATGAAATTTGAAGCCTCAAGATTTCTTTAGAAAGCCAACTTCCCCAATGGAGTTAACAGAATTCTCAAATGTTTTGGGTACAAAAGGACTAAAGAACTCAAAGAAATGTGTGTGTGTGTTTTGTTGTTGTTTTTCCCTATGGCTAGAGAATAGTGTACCTCAAATCCCAAAATATTTATTAAAGTCTGATAGATAATGTTTGAAATACATTTTTCAGAGGTTATTCTAAAGTTTAAAACTTAAGAGTCTTTGGGGTTGAGTTATTTAAAAGTTATTTCAAATATTTTCTATCAGACCCATTGCATTAGGGTGAGGTGATGATAAAGCACTACTTCTGAGGGTGAAAATCTGAGGCAACTATTTGTCATTTTTGTAGTATTATTGTATATGCAGTGATTTACAAGGATACCATTAATTCTCCAAATAATAAAATCAACATTTCTCAATGTTGTAATTTTATTGATGAGATTATTTTCCAGGATGTTTTTGTTAATTCACATTACATATATGGATTTTCTACAGCGCAGCATTTGTCAAGAAACCTAGAAAAAAGTTGATAGAAAGATCCACTTTTCAAGAAAGAAAAATGTTTATCTCCAAGATAGTTATTTTTTATTTTATTTTTTGTTACATCTGAACTAAACTGAATATACATGCAATTATAGTTAACAGTCAAAAATTGATTATGCATTTTTCTGTGTTATGTGACTTTACAATGGAAATAAAACATGACTTTTGTCCCAAAAAATTATGATTGCTCACATAATGCCAAACACCTGCATAGAATGGAATAATTTCATCAATTGTCTGTATTGCAATATCCACATGTTGGTTGCTGGATAGATTGAAACATCAATATAACAATAGGTAACAAAGAAAAAGTGTATTTTTTTTAAATTTAAAAATACCTCTATAATATACAAATGATGTATTATAGAATTGTACACTTTAAACCTATATAAATTTATTAACCAATATTACACCAATAAATTCAATAAAAAATTTTAAATTATTTCTGAATAAATTCAGTTTTGTTAATAATTCAGTTTAAGTAATAATTCAATTCAAAAGGGTTTTATAAAATATCTAGTATGCATTTAACACTATGTTAAGCATCATGGGAAATTTAAAAAGGATAAAAATGTTAATATTAATCAAATACTATTCTGTGCCAGGATCTGTTTTAAGCTTATTACATGAATTATCTTCTTTTATTTCCATAACAATTCTATAAAGTAGAACCAATTTTTATCTTGATATTAAAGGTAAAAAATCTGAAGCATAGGAAAGTTACTTATTCTAAGGTCATACAACTAGTAAGTAGCAGTCTGAATTCAAACTCAGTCAGCCAAACTTTAGAGCTTGAGTTATGACCTACTATATTCTTCTACCTCCAGTCCTTAAGGCAATCTGATCTGAGAAATGGGACTGGAGGCCCACCCACCAGAATATTATTAAGTGGCAAGTAATGTAGAACATGCAGATATTATTATGAAAGATTAGAAATAGACCCCATTTCTAATTTTTTATGGAACTGAAAGGCTTTATTGGCAGTCATTGACCCCCTCAGAATTTCTTCTGTGGTCTGATTGTATTTATTTGTAAGAACTATCATGCTTAGTGATTTAAAAAGATGACAGAATGGAATAGGATGAAATTATCTTATTGTTTATATTTATTTTTTTGTTTTTCCCTGTGCTCACATCTAATGCAGAGGTTTCTTTCCAATTACCTGTTTTCTCTCCTGCTACCCAGAAACCAATGACAAACTTGAATTTAAAATGTATTATGCTTGTCCTCCTTCACAAGCAATCAGGTTCCAAATACTGATGCTTAATTTTCCCTCTCATATCTATTCTTTACTTTGCATTCCTACCACCCAATAGATGTGGGTCCTTTTATAGTACTAAGCCTTCTTCTAATGCTCCTTAGCAGGTCTTCCTACCTATAGTCTATGTCTTCCCCTCCCATCTTATTTATACCACATTGATTATAATTTCTAAAACATTCCTCTTGTCATGTCACTTTCAAAGATAAAATCTTTCTGTGGAGAACTATATTTACAGTATTAAATTTTTAACTTCTAGAATTTCAGTTAAGGTATTCTCAACACTCAAAAATATGTATTTACATTAGCAAAGACTCTGGCATAAATTGTTGCATTTTCTGTGATAGAATTATCTCACTCTAATGATATGATCTCCTATAATACTGTCTCTCTAAAATTCCATCCTTCTTAAGGACAAAAATCTCTGTAGTCACACAGGCCAGGCTTCATAAAGATGGGAATATTACCTTTTGCATGAAGGTAACACCACAGATATTTGCTCCCAATTCTGAACTTCAACAGTGTTTTGCTGACCTTTTAGAAAGTCACAGAATCATATAGTTAGGTTGGAATTTAAAAGGCATCTAATCTAACAATCCATTTGATTATCATATGACTTCTACAGTATCCTTAAAATGAGTCATCTAACTTTATTACAACACTCGCAGACATAGAAAACTCGTTACTTTGTGAGGTCCTCAATTTTATCTTAGTATAGCACAACAGAGTTATTTCCCATATTAAGAAAATTAAGCATTTCTGACCATTTTACCCATGATACTTGTTCTATCTTTTGCTACCATAGAAAAGAAATACCATGAAATGACAGATACTATAAATAAAACAAAAATCATGAGTGCAAGACAGAAGTTAGCCTGTGGTGAAAGACAAAATAAAAGCAGAGACAGGCATAAGCGGAATCATTAAGTATGGTAATTTGCCAGTATAGAAATCAATGGATTCTCATTTCTCATTTCTGAGTGGATCATTTCAAAATGAATGACTCTAGTAGCTACTGTTGGCTCGCAGATCTGCTTTCAGACAAGGAGACTACTGTTGTAACTTGAATAGCATTCTCATCTTCACGAAGCCTGACATGTGTGACTGCTGAGATTTTTGTTGTTGTTGAAGAAATGAATAAACAATGAATAGTGTCTTCTTACTTTTTTTGTGTATCGATCCAATAAACACCTGCCCCATGATGTAATATTAATGTGTAACTGTCTGCTAGTCATTTAAAATTAAATAATAAAATATAAAATTATATGAAATATAGTATTTTTAGATTATACAACCATTTGCAATAATTTTATATTCTTTATTGTGATTTTTAGTATATTTATTGTTTCCCAAGCTTTGTGCCATCATCAGATTGTACAACTATGTTCTATCTTTCTAATGAATAATAAAAATGATAGGATTAAAATATAGCTTAATAAACCAAACCCTGGTTAATATAAATTTATTAATATATTATATGTCTGGTTGAAAGACTATTAAAAACAAAAAACAAACTTTATAATTGTGCTATCATCCAGACATATTTTTCCATCTTGCTCAGTGTCTTATCATTTTCAAGCTTGTCACATGCCTTTCTGAGTACATTTAAAGCCAATGTGAGACAGTAAACAATCATTATATGTGTACATGTCTTACATAATATTAAAGCTATTAGAGAGAAAAGTGTAGATTCCAAACTCAGATGCTGAGGGTTTGAATACCAGATCTGAAATTTATCAACTGTGTGATCTCAGACATATTATTTCATTTCTCTGTGCTCTGATATCTTCATTAATAAGATAAAGATGATAATAATAGATTCTACTATTTGAATATTAAAGCATACAAAATA
This sequence comes from Molossus molossus, assembly GCF_014108415.1. NCBI lineage: Eukaryota > Metazoa > Chordata > Mammalia > Chiroptera > Molossidae > Molossus > Molossus molossus. The sequence continues at coordinate 25,682,644 of NW_023425355.1, read as the reverse complement.
CATAATCCCCACCAGAAACATAAACTTTTCATTACTAGCTATTAGTTATTATTCTAATTAATCAGTTAGTTCTGTGCAGGTGAAGAGGGGCAAATTGTAAATCTCTGCATTCACTGTTCTAATTTGAATAGTACGTAACTAATTGATCTTTATTCAATGAATATTTGTGGAGCACCTAATGCATGTGAGCCACATAACTTAGGGAATTCTATTAGTAGTTAGCCAGATTCCACAATTAAAACAAGTCAGTTTATGTCTATATATGAACATGAAGTAAACAGAAAAGAAAGCAAGATAACTGGAAAAGAAAATAATGACATCCAAGATTTTTATGAAATAGATGTTGTTCAGGGCAGTTGAGAGGAATGATAACTTCCTACAAATAAAGAGTTCTAGTAAAAAAGGAAAACATGAAGAAAGTCGAGGGAACTTTTGTTAATAGATTAAGCTGATTAAACATCAAATAGTCTTTAGAAACAACAGTTGGTAGGTTCAGGGTATCGGGTATGGTTTTGATAATGTTGTATAGTAGTCTATAATAGTGAAACTTAAAAACAAAAATCCAACAATATGGTATTAATTCAATGATAATGTTAATAATACATCCATGATCTGTTGGTGAATATGTGTAGACATAGATATTCAAAGATAGTCACATTGTTAAGTAGAAAAAAATAGGTTGAAGAATAGCACAAACAGCCTGACCAGTGTAGCTTAGTGGTTGAGTATTGACCCATGCACCAAGAGGTCGCCAGTTCATATCCTGGTCAGGGCACATGCCTAGGTTGTGGGCCAAATCCCCAGTGGGGGCATGCAGGATGCAGCTGATCGATGTTCTCTCTCATCAATGCTTCTATATCTCTCTCCCTCTCCTTTCCTCCCTCTTAAAACTCAATAAAATAAAATAAAATAAAATATAAAATAAAATAAAACAAAACAAATTTTTAAAGAAGAATAGCACAAACAGTATGATCTCAGTTTACTTTTAATATATATATGAAAAGGTCTGATGGAAACAAGGATAAGTTTGCAGTTAATTTATAGTTCCTTCTTTCTTCCATCAGTGTATTGTAACATTTTACAACAAATATCTATTATTTTTATGATTGAAAATGTATTATTATTTTATTTTATAGTTACATTTATAGAGTATTTTTATTATTCAAAGTCATTTAAATTTATATTACTATCTTTTTGTTTTTATGAGGCAGACAAAGAACATATCACTTACTCCAAATTAAAAGTGAAGAAACAGCCCTGGCCAATTTGGCTCAGCCGTTAGAGCGTCGGCCTGCGGTCCGGAGAGACCCGGGTTCGGTTCCCGCTAGGGGCACATACTTCGCTTGCAGTTTGTCCCCGGCCCTGGTTGGTTGTGCGGGTGGCAGCCACTCAATGTGTCCCTTCACGCCGATGTTTCTCTCTCTCTCTCCCTTCCTCTCTCTCCCTCCCAATCTATCTGTAGAAAAAATGGAAAAATATCCTCGCGTGAGGATTAAAAATAAATAAATAAAAGTGAAGAAACAAGAGTCACACGGCTTGTTTATGTCAGAATTAGGCCTAGAAACTGTTGCAGTTCATCGTTTTTTGTACTGAATATGTTGGAGTTGACAGCAATGATAAACAAAAATATTTTATAATTTGTTTTGAAGTGTTTCAAGATGGACATACTTTTATTCCAGTACTGTTTCTTTAGCTTTTTTCTGTTTCCTGAATAGATTACAGTATACATATATATGTTTGAGAGAACAGTAAGCCTTCAAGTAAACTTAGAGTTTATCTTTAGTCATTTTTCTTCATTTTTATTCAATGAGAATATCTTATAGCCTAAACTAATTCTAAATAGTAAATTAGGAAGTTTAAAAAACATTAACATTTTTCTAGCAACATTTGGTAAACTATGCAAGCAATTTTCTAAGTGTTATTATAGTTAAGGAGCCTTTCTTCCAGAGTTAATCTATCTGTTCAGAAATGCAACATTTTAGTGTGTATATTGGGAAAGCAAAGGAAAAATAGGTTACACAAACATTTTATTTTTATTGTATTGAGATTAGCCTTGTATTTAAGAAACAATTAGATATTTTGAGAAAAATGGTATGGACGAGATAAAATAGATATACATCTTACTTCCCCCATTTTATATATAAGATCCAGGTTATAAAAATGCTGGATATTATATATAAAACAGACATGACAAAACTCTTAAAGGATAGAAAGAGAAGGTAAAGTAGCTATGGAAATAAAAATCCAAAGAAAAACTCTGTGATTATAACAATGGATTTTCTTTCTTGTCTCACATACGTCAGACTGCATATTAGAGAATGCAGCAGCCCAAGAATACATTTTTTTTATATGACAAACAAAAAAAAGGCTATCCTTTACAGCTGTAGTACCATGAATAGAGAAGCCTAATAAGGGGGGGAAATACATTGATACAATACCCATCCTTCTGTTGCAAAACAACACAGGAAACAGTAATCATACCTCTAATTCATTAGCAAAGACAAAGGGAGCTTACAATTCTACCTTTGTTCTGCTGTAAGGTGGAAAACCACTCCTTCTCCTTGCCATACACAATGGTGGTATCAGATAAGACCTAGTATTGAGTGTGAACTTACATTACAGCCTGATTGATGGTAGTGGGGATCCCTGCTTCATGGAATCAATGGTGTAGTTGTAGAAAATCTGGACTTCCACACACCACAGTTGGAAATATGGAGGAATTCCTCAAAATCAATGTGATTTTGGAATGGATTTCATGAACAACAAAAGACTCACATAGATTCAAAGTGAAGGGATGGAAAAAAAATCTTCCAAGCAAACGAAAAAGAAAAAAAAGCTGGGGTAGCAATACCCATATCTGATAAAATAGATTTCAGAATGAAGGCCATAACTAGAGACAAAGAAGGCCACTACATAATATGGAAAGGATCTATCCAACAGGAAGATATAACCTTAATAAACATGTATACACCCAATACAGGAGCACCAAAATATATTAAAAATCTTCTGGAAGACTTCAAAGAGGAACTTGATAGTAATGCAATCATAGCAGGGGACTTCAACACCCCGCTGACATCACTGGATAAATCTTCTAGACAAAACACTTAGCCAGGAAACAGAGAATCTAAATGAAGCACTAGACCTAATGGATTTAATAGATATCTACAGAGAATTACACCCCAAAACTAGAGAATTCACATTTTTTTCAAGTGCACTTCGGACATTCTCAAAGATAGATGACATGTTAGGACACAAACTAAGTCTCTACAAGTACAAGAAGACTGAAATCATTTCAAGCATCTTCTGAGATCACAATGACATGAAACTAGAAATCAATTGCAATGAGAATATGCAAAGACATTTGAAAACATGGAAGCTAAATAACATGTTAATAAACACTGAATGGGCGAATGAGGAGATCAAGGAAGAAATTAAAAACTTTCTGGAATCCAATGAAAATGAACACACAACAACAAAACGTATGTGATACAGTGAAAGCAGTTCTGAGAGGGGAGTTCGTAGCACTTCAGGCCCACCTCAAGAAGCAAGAAAAATGTCATACAGAATATCTAACGGCACAACTTAAAGAACTAGAAATAAAACAAAAAGAAAACCCCAGAGCAAGAGAAGGAAAGAAATAGTAAAGATCAGAGCAGAAATAAATGACATAGAGACAAAAAAAAAAAACAAAAACAAAACAATAAAAAGGATCAATGAAACAAAGAGCTGTTTTTTCGAAAAAGATAAACAAGATTGATGGACCCTTAGCTAGACTCACCAAGAAACAAAGAGAAAGAACCTAAATACACAAAATCAGAAATGAAAGAGGAGAAGTAACAACTGACCCCACAGAAATACAAAAGATTTTTAACAACTACTATGAAAAAGTATATGGCAACAAATTCGAAAATCTAAGCAAAATGGATAAATTTCTAGAAAGAAATAGTCTCCGAAAACTGGACCAGGAAGAGAGAGAAAACTTGAACAGACCAATAACAACAGAAGAAATTGAAGATGTCACTAAGACTCTCCCAGCAAACAAAAGCCCAGGCCCAGAAGGCTTCATGGGGGAGTTTTACGGAACATTAAAAGAAGAACTAACACCCATTGTCCTCAATTTTTTCAAAAAACTAAAGAATAAGGAAGACTTACAAACTCGTTTTATAAGTCCAGCATAATTCTAATTCCAAAACCAGAAAAAGACATTACAAAGAAAGGAAACTACAGGCCAATATCCCTGATAAACATAGACAACAAAATCCTGAACAAAATACTAGCAAATCAGATCCAGCAACACATGAAAAAAACTTATTCACCATGACCAAGTGGGATTCATCCCAGGGATGCAAGGCTGGTACAATATTCTCAAAGCAATAAATGTGATACACCACATAAACACAAGGAAGAATAAAAACCCATGATCGATAGGAAAAATGGTGGCGGAGTGAATGGAGCTACACAGACCATCTCCCAGGACAAAACTGGATTTACAACGAAAATAAAGGTAAATCTTCAGGAAGGGGAAACCAAAAGACACCTTGGAGAACCACATAACCAGGGATACAGACTCAATCCTCTAGGCTTGCCAGGACGTGAGAGGGGACCGGGAGACCCCGGTCCACAGTAGCCAGGGCGGAGACCAGGGGACTCGACAGTAAGTTGCTGCTACCACCTCGGCTGCGACTCTGCATAAGTCCTGCAAACTCTGCTGCCTGCTAAGCCCTCCGCTGGTGCCGCAAGGACTGGTTGCGACCAGGGGACTCGGAGAAACATTGCTGCCACTTCGTCTGCAACCCTGGCTGAGTCCTGGGAACTATGTGTCCTAAGCCCTCGGCTGGTGCCACACGGACTCACAGAGACCAGGGGACTCTGCTGGAAGCTGCTGCCACCTCGGCAGTGTCCCGCTAACACTTCTTAGTCCTGGGGCTTCTGCTGAGTGCAACGCCCTCCTCTGGTGCCACAGCCACGACTGCCTCTGGATGGAAGCAGCACCGTCAGGTTAAAAGTCCCAGGCAGCACCATGATGCAGAGTCTAGAAGACATGAAGACAGCTTAAGAGAACTGTGGCACAACTGGAAAGGGAATAATATTCGCATCATAGGAGTCCAAGAAGAAGAAGATAATAAGCAAGGGTTAGAGAATATATTCAAAAAAATAGTGACAGAAAATTTCCCTAATTTGGTGAAGGAAGAAGGCATTCAAGTTCAAGAAGCACAGAGAGCACACAGTAAGAAGAACCCAAACAGGCCCACACCAAGACACATAGCAATCAAAATGCCAAAAATTAAAGACAAAGAGAGAATCCTAAAAGCAGCAAGAGAGTAGCAACAGGTTACCTACATAGGAAACCCCATAAGTCTCTCAGCTGACTTCTCACAAGAAACACTACAGGCCAGAAGGGAATGGCATGAAGTAATCAAGGCCATGAAAAACAAGGATCTGAATCCAAAACTACTCTACCCAGGAAGGCTATCATTCAAAATAGAAGGTCAAATAAAGAGCTTCCCAGACAAAAAAAGGCTAAGGGAATATATTAGCACCAAACCAGCACTGCAAGAAATGTTAAAAGGACTGCTGTAATTAGCAGTAGAAATGGGAAGAAAAATAGAACCACACTAAACAAAAATGACAATAAATAAGTACATATCAATAATCACCTTAAATGTAAATGGATTGAATGCTCCCATAAAAAGACACAGGTTAGCTGACTGGATAAGAAAGCATGACTCATCTATATGTTGTTTACATGAGACCCACGTCACAACAAAAGACTCACATAGATTCAAAGTGAAGGGATGGAAAAAAATCTTCCAAGCAAACAAAAAAGAAAAAAAAGCTGGGGTAGCAATACTCATATCTGATAAAATAGATTTCAGAATGAAGGCCATAACTAGAGACAAAGAAGGCCACTACATAATATTGAAAGAATCTATCCAACAGGAAGATATAACCATGATAAACATATATGCATCCAATATAGGAGCACCAAAATATATTAAAAAACTTCTGGAGGACTTCAAAGGAGAAATCGATAGCAATACAGTCACTGCAAGGGACTTCAACACCCCGCTGACATCACTGTATAGATCCTCTAGACACAAAATTAGCAAGAAAACAGAGACTCTAAATGAAGCACTAGATCAAATGGATTTAATAGATATCTACAGAGAATTACACCCCAAAATTACAGAATTCACATTCTTCTCAAGTGCACATGGGACATTCTCAAAGATAGACCATATGTTAGGGCACAAAATAAGTCTCTACAAGTTTAAGAAGACTGAAATCATATCAAGCATCTTCTCAGATCACAATGGCATGAAACTAGAAATCAATTGCAATGAGAATATGCAAAGACATTTGAACACATGGAAGCTAAATAGCAATGAATGGGTCACCAAGGAGATCAAGTAAGAAATCAAAAACTTCCTGGAAACCAATGGAAATGAACACACAACAACACAAAATCTATGGGATGTAGCGAAAACAGTTCTGAGAGGAGAGTTCATAGTACTACAGGCCTACCTCAAAAAAACAAGAAAAATCTCTAATAGATTATCTAAACTCACAACTTAAAGAACTAGAGAGCAAACAAAAAGAAAACCGCAGAGCAAGTAGAAGGAAGGAAATAGTAAAGATCAGAGCAGAAATAAATGACATAGAGACCAAAAAAACAATAAAAAGGATCAATTAAACAAATAGCTAGTTTTTCAAAAAGATAAACAAGATTGATAGACCCTTAGCTAGACTCACCAAGAAACAAAGAGAGAGAACCCAAACACACAAAATCGGAAATGAATGAGGAGAGATAACAACTGACACCACAGAAATACAAAAGATCATTAACAACCACTATGAACAATTATATGGCAACAAATTCGACAATATAAGCAAAAAGGACAAATTTCTAGAAACACATAGTCTCCCAAAACTGGATCAGGAAGAGACAGAAAACTTGAAAAGACCAATAACAACAGAAGAATTTGAAGATATAATCAAGACTCTCGAGCAAACAAAAGCCCAGGCCCTGATGGCTTCATGGAGGAGTTTTACCGAACATTCAAAAAAGAACTAATACCCATTCTCCTCAAACTATTTCAAAAAATTCAAGAAGAAGGAAGACTTCCAAACTTGTTTTATAAAGCCAGCATAATTCTAATTCCAAAACCAGAAAACTACATAACAAAAAAAGAAAACTACAGGCCAATATCCCTGATGAACATAGATAGCAAAATCCTGAACAAAATACTAACAAATCAGATCCAGCAATACACCAAAAAAATTATCCACCATGACCAAGTGGGATTCATCCCAGGGATGCAAGGCTGGTACAATATTCGCAAATCAATAAATATGATACACCACATCAATAAAATGAAGAATTAAAACCACATGATAATATCAATAGATGATTCAAAAGCCTTCAACAAAATCAAGCATCCATTTCTGATAAAAATGCTCAGCAGTGTGGCAATAGAGGGATCATATCTAGACATCATAAAGCCATATATGATAGACCTACAGCCAACATTGTACTAAATGGGCAGAAAATAAAAGCATTTCCTTTAAGAACAGGAACATGGCAAGGATGCCACCTTTACCACTCCTATTAAAAATAGTACTGGAAATCTTAGCCACAGCAATCAGATAGGAAGTAAAAATAAAAGGGATCGAAATTTGAGAGGAGGAAGTGAAATTGTCATTATTTGCAGATGACATGATACTATACATAGAAAATCCCAAAAACTCCATCAAAAGATTACTAAACTTAATAAATGAATTTGGCAAAGTAGCAGGATACAAAATTAACGTCAATAAATCGATGGCATTCTTTTACAACAATGATGAACTCACAGAAAGAGAAACTAAGCAAAAAATCCCATTTACCATTGGGCCAAAAAAATTAAGATACCTAGGAATAAACTTAACCAAAGAAATAAAGGAACTATTCGCAGAAAACTACAGGTCATTGAAAAAAGAAATAGAGGAAGATATAAAAAAGTGGAAGCACATAACCTGTTTATGGATTGGGAGAATTAACATCATGAAAATGTCCATATTACCCAAAGCAATCTATAGATGCAACAGAATCCCAATCAAAATACCAACGGCATACTTCACAGAATTAGAACAATTTTATCAAAAGTTCATATGGAACCAAAAAAGGCCTTGAATAGCCACAGCAATCTTGAAAAGGAAGAACAAAGTTGGAGGGATCACCATACCAGATTTCAGGTTATACTACAAAGCCACTGTAATCAAAATAGCCTGGTACTGGCACAAGAACAGGCATATGGTCCAGGGGAACAGAACAGAGAACCCAGAAATGGACCCAAGGCAATATGCTCAATTAATATTTGACAAAGGTGGCAGGAGCATACATTGGAGTAAGGACAGCCTCTTTAATAAACGGTGCTGGGAAAATGAACAGCTACTTGCAGAAAAATGAAACTAGACCATCAACTTACACCCTACACGAGAACAAACTCAAAATGGATAAAAGACTTAAATGTAAGTCATGAATCCATAAAAATCCTAGAAGAGACTGTAGGCAACAAAATTTCAGACATCATATGGAGCAGAATTTTTACTGACGCATCACCTAAGGCAATAGAAACAAAAGACAAAATGAGCACAAGGGACTACTTCAAACTCAAAAGCTTCTGCACAGCGAAAGATACAATCATCAAAACGGAAAGGCTACACACTGTATGGGAGAGCATAATTGCCAATGATATATCAGATAAGGCGTTTATTTCCAATACATATAGAGCGCTGATACATCTCCAAAAAAGGAAAACAAAAAATCCAATTAAAAAATGGGCAGAGGAGCCCTGGCCAGTTTGGCTCAGCGGTTAGAGCGTCGGCCTGCGGTCTGGAGAGACCCGGGTTCGGTTCCCGCTAAGGGCGCGTACTTTGGTTGCAGTTTGTCCCCGGCCCTGGTTTGTCGTGCGGGTGGCGGCCACTCGATGTGTCCCTTCACGTCGATGTTTCTCTCCCTTCCTCTCTCTCCCTCCCACTCTATCTGTACAAAAAAAAAAAATGGAAAAATATCCTCGGGTGAGGATAAAAAAAAAAAAAAAAATGGGCAGAGGAAGAAAATAGACAACTCTCCAAAAGGACATACAAATGGCTAAGAAACATATGAAGAAATGCTCATCATCACTAATCATCAGTGAGATGCAAATTAAAACAACAATGAGGTATCACCTCACACCTATCAGAATGGCCACCATCAACAAATCATCAAACAACAAGTGTTGGCGAGGGTATGGAGAAAAGGGGCCTCTAGTGCACTGCTGGTGGGAATGCAGACTGGTGCAGCCACTATGGCAAACACTATGGTGTTATCTCAAAAAATTAAAAATTGAACTTCCATTTGACCCGGTGATCCCACTTCTAGGAATATACCCTAAGAAGCCTGAAACACCAATCAGAAAGAATATATGTACCCCCATGTTTGTAGCAACACTATTTACAATAGCTAAGATCTGGAAACAGCCCAAGTGTTTGTCCATCAGTAGACGAATGGATAAAAAAGCGGTGGTACATATACACAATAGAGTACTATGCAGCTGTAAGAAAGAAAGATCTCTTATCCTTTGAGACTACGTGGAGGGACCTGGAAAGTACCATCCTAAGTGAAACAAGCCAAACAGAGAAAGACAAGTTTCATATGTTCTCACTTATTTGTAGAATATAATGAATATAACAGTCTGAGGAATGGGGTAGTCCCAGAGACGTGGAAGTGGGGTACAGACTGACAATCCCTTAAAGAGGGGTGTGGTGGGGGAGAGATAAACCACTGAACTTATATGCATGTATGCATGAACATTGTCCATGGACAATATACTGGGGAAAGGGCAGGGAGGGAAGAGGAGGAGGGAATCAGTGGGGGAAAAAGGAGACACATCTGTAACAAAAATTAATTAACAAAAAATAAATATAAAAGAAAAAACAAAAACAAAAAACAAACAAAAAATCCCCCCACATGATCATGTCAATAGGTGCCGAAAAATCCTTCAACAAAATCCAGTATCGATTTCTGATAAAAATGCTCAGCACTGTGGGAATAGAGGGATCCTTTCTAGACATAATAAAAGCCTTATATGAAAGTCCTACAGCCAACATCATACTGAATGGGCAGAAACTAAAAGCATTTCACTTAAGAACAAGAACAAGACAGGGATGCCCACCTTTGCTCCTCTTATTTGACATAGTACTGGAAGTCTTACCCACAGCCATCAGACAGGAAGAAAAACTAAAAGGGATCCAAATTTGAAAGGAGGAAGTGAAACTGTCATTAATTGCAGATGACATGATACTATCCGTAGAAAACCCCAAAGACTCCATCAAAAATTTACTAGACTTGAATGAATTTGGCAAAGTAGCAGGATACAAAATTAACATCAAGAAATTGATTCCATTCTTATACAACAATGATGAACTCACAGAAAGTGAAACTAAGGAAGCAATTCCATTTACCAATTCCATTGCGGCAAAAAAAAAAAAAATTAAGATACCTAAAAATAAACTTAACCAAACTAATAAAAAACCTATTGGCAAAAAACTACAGGTCATTGAAAAAAGAAATAGAGGAAGATATAAAAAGTGGAAGCACATGCCTTGGTCATGGATTGGAAGAATTTACATCATTAAAATGTCCATACTACCCAAAGCAATCTATAGATTCAATGCAATCCCCATCAAAATACCAACAACATACTTCACAGAACTAGAACAAATACTTCAAAAGTTCATATGGAGCCAGAAAAGCCCTCGAATAGCCCCGGCGATCTTGAAAAAGAAGAACAAAGTTGGAGAGATCACATTACCAGGTTTCAGGTTATACTACAAAGCCACTGTAATCAAAAGAGCCTGGTACTGGCACAAGAATAGGCATGTAGACAAGTGGAAGAGAACAAAGAACCCAGAAATGGACCCAAGGCCTTATGCTCAATTAATATTTGACAAAGGTTACAAGAACATACCGTGGAGTAAAGACAGCCTCTTCAATAAATGTTGTTGGGAAAATTGGACAGCTACATACAAAAAAAATGAAACTAGACCATCAACCTACACCCTACACAAGGATAAACTCAAAATGGATAAAACTTAAATGTGACTCATGAATCCATGACAATCCTATAAGAAACTGTAGGCAAAAAATTTGAGACATCACACGCAGCTGAATTTTCACTGATACATCACCTAAGGCAACAGAAACAAAGGAGAAAATGAACACATGGGACTACATCAAACTCCAAAGCTACTGCACAGCAAAAAATACAATCATCAAAATGGAAAGGCTACCCACTGTATGGGAGAGCATTATTGCCAATGATATATCAGATAAGGGATTAATGTCCAATATATAGGGAGTGCTCATACAACTCAACAAAAGGAAGACAAAGAATCCAATTAAAAACTGGGCAGAGGAACTAAATAGACACCTCTCCAAACAGGACATACAAATGGCTAAGAGACATATGAAGAAATGCTCAACATCGCCAATCATCAGAGAGGTGCAAATTAAAACAACCAATAGGTATCACCTCACACCTCTCAGAATGGCCACCATCAACAAATTATCAAACAACAAGTGTTGGCGAGGATGTGGAGAAAAGGGGACCCTAGTACACTGCTGGTGGGAATGCAGACTGGTGCAGCCACTATGGAAAACAATATGGTGTTACCTCAAAAAATTAAAAATTGAACTTCCATTTGACCCAGTGATCCCACTGCTAGGAATATACCATAAGAAACCTGAAACACCAATCAGAAAGAATATATGTACCCCCATGTTTGTAGCAACACTATTTACAATAGCTGAGATCTGGAAACAGCCCAAATGTTCATCAGTAAATAAATGGATAAAAAAGCGGTGGTACATATACACAATGGAGTACTATGCAGCTGTAAGAAAGAAAGATCTCTTATCCTTTGAGACGACCTGGAGGGACCTGGAAAGTGTCATCCTAAGTGAAACAAGCCAAACATTGAAAGACAATTATCATATGATCTCACTTATTTGTGTACTATAATGAACATAACAGTCTGAGGAATGGTGTAGTCCCAGAGATGTGGAAGTGGGGTACAGACTGACTATCCCCAGAAGAGGGCGTGGTGGGGGAGGGATAAACCACAGAACTTATATGCATGTATGCATGAACAATGGACATGGACAACAAAGCTGGGGAGAGGGCGGGGATGGTGGGTGAGAGGGCAATCAGTAGGGGGAAAAGGAGAAACATCTGTAACAAAAATAAGTTAATTAAATAAAAATAAAATAAAATTAAGACAATCTATTCAATAAATGGTGTTGGGTAAACTGTATATATACATGCAAAAAAATAAATAAATAAAACTGGACCACCTTCTTTGATCATATACAAGGAAAAAAAAAAAAGGAGGTGTCTCTTTCCCAAAAAGACAGTACCATCAGAAGCTTAGTTCAGAGTCTGAAATTTCAGTCTCACACAAGAGTAATATGAGTAATCTGGACTTTTCATTTCACTTGGAAATAAACAGGCAGCAGTCCCCCTTTCTTAGATAGTTTGATTATAGAAGTGGTCTCTTAACACATGTTTTACATAAGATCAAGTGTTTCATGGCATCATATTCAAAATATCCACCATACAATGAAAATCACTTCTCATACAAAGGGCCAATCTCAATTTGAATGAGAAAAAGAATTCAAAAGATGCTGTGAACAATAAAGATAATACCAATATTAAAATTATCTGACAATTTTGAAAAAGTTATAAAATGCTCAATGAGCAATGTATACAATATTGAAAATAAGTAACAAAAAATAAGCCTCAACAAAGAAATGCAACATCTCAGCAAATAAAGAGAAGATACAAAGAAAAAACAAATTTATATTTTAGAACTGAAAAATACATAAACCAAACTAAACTAAAACAACTCAACAACACAATAGAGAGTATTCAAGACAGATCAATAGAGATTATATAATCTGAACAACAGAGATAAAATGCTTTTAATGAGTAGCAACTTGAACCCATCTGCTGTGGCTCAGTGGTTGCACAGTGACCCATGCACCAAGAGGTTGACGGATTGATTCCTGGTCAGCCACATGCCCAGGTTGTGGGTCCGATCCCCAGTAGCGGGCATGCAGGGGGTGGCCAAGCTATTATTGTCTCATTGATGTTTCTATCTCTCTCTCCCTCTCCCTTTTTCTCTCTCTAATATAAATATAGAAAAACTAAACTTAAAAAAATAAGAGTACCAACTTGAAACTAGAAAATGAGCAGTACTGGAGATCTAATGTACAGCATAGTAATTATTGTCAACAATAGTGTATTACATACTTCAAAATTGCTAAGAGACTAGATCTTAAATGTTCTTACCACAAACATGTAATAGAAGTGTTAGCTAAAACCATAAAGGTGATCATATTACATTATAAAAATGTATCAAAGTAACATGTTATACCTGAAACACAATGCTATATGTGAAAAGTATCTTAATGTAAAGTAATATATGAATAAAAAATGTGTAAATAAAATATCAAAATGATTTCAACCAAAAAAAAGGATCAATCAATCTTAAAGGCCTAACTATTATAAACATTTATGTACTAAATAGGCACAAATCTTACATAAACGAAGAGACAAATAATACATTCATGAGGAATATTTGAAAAATTTAATACACTGTTTTTTTTTAATCCTCACCTGAGGACATTTTTGCATTTATCTTCAGATAGAGCAGGAGGGAGAGAGAGAAACATCGATGCAAGAGAGACGCATAGACTAGCTACCACCCACACGACCCCAACCAGGGCCGTGGACAAACTCCAACTGAGGTACATGCTGGTAGTGGGAACAGAACCTGGGACTCTCTGGTTCGTGGGCCGATGCTCTAACTGCTGAGCCAAACAGGCCAGCACTTAATACCCCATTTTTAATAATGATTAAAACAATTAGGAAAACAACAAGGAAATAAAATACTTGAGTGACCCTATAACCAATTTGACCTAACAGACCTCTGTGTATATTCCACACAACAATAGCAACACACACACACACACACACATTATTCTCAACTGCACATAGAACATTCTCCATAATTCACAACAAATGTTGGGACATAAAGCAAGTCTCACTACATTTTAAAGAATAGAAATAATACAAATTATCTTCTCTAATCACAAAAGAATAAAATTAGAAATAACAAAAAGAAATTTGGGGAATTCACCAATGTGTGAAAATGTAAGAACACATTTTTAAATTAGTGGGTCAAAGAACAAATCACAAATTAAACTACAAAATATTTTCATGGAAATAAATTGGAATTACTGTGCACAAAAATGTATCAGATGCAGCATAGGGCACTGCTTGGAGATGCATATATTTAAAAACAACACTTATCTAAAACAAATAACTTAAACTAATTTATGATACTAAAAAAGAAAGAGCAAACTAAACATAAATCAAGCAGATGGAAGCAAATAATAAAGTTTATAGGAGAAATAAAACACAGACTGAATAGAAAAAAATAATAGCTATAAAACAAAAGTTGATTATTTAAAAAGATTAACAAAATTGAGAAAACACTAACTAAATACTATGAAAATTATACATCAATATATTATATAACCTAGATAAAACAAACAAATCCTATAAACACCCAACTACCAAAACTAACTCAAGAGATAAAGGAAAATCTGAGTAGACCTATAACAAGTAAAGAGATATTAAATTAGCAATAAAGAAACTCCCATAAATAAAAGTGTAGAAATAGTTTTATTGGTGTATTCTAACAAATGTTGAAGTAAAAGTTATCAACAATCTTTCACAAAGTCTTCTAAAAATTAAGAGAGAAACATTACCCAGTTTATACTTTGATGACAATATTACTGTTATCAAAATCTGACAGAGATATCAAAAGAAAAGAAAACTATAGACCAATATTTTTATTAATATATATATATATATATATATATATATATATATATTCAACAAAATACCAGTAAACAAAATTCAACAACATATACAAATGATTACACACCAGAACAAAATAAAATGTTGCTAGGAATGCAAGGCTGTCATTACACTTTAAAATGCAAGGTTGTCATTACACTTTAAAATCAACCAATGTAGGGAGACAGAAAAAAAAATGGCAGTGGGCAGGACTGGAGTGAGGGTGAATGTGTTAGAGTGTGAGCAAGTGTGAGAGAGAATGAGTGTAGATGAACAACCTTGAGCAGTACAGAAATGTGGGGCAGACTGTTCCTGAGCTGTAGATGGGGAGCAGTCGGCTATCATGGTAAGTGACTTATCAGGGCACTTATTCCTGCACGGTCAGGAGGTCCCACCATTTTGGAAGATCCCTAATCTTCTCTGAAAAGAGGCAGCGGGACCAGCTAGGGTCAAGCAACATGATTCCACCAGTACGCTTTGCACCATTGGACCAGTTGACCCCATTGTGTCAATGTAGAACAGCACACAGTAGAGGCACTGTCAAGGTGCCTGCTTCAGAATCCACAACCGACCAGGAGCCCAGCACAATCCCCCACAGCCACAGCCTGATCAGAGCTAAGCACCACCCACAGCAGCAGTAGCATCAGCTTGGGAGCCCAGCACATTCCCCCATAGCAGCAGTGACTGGGCAGGAGTGGAGCCCCATTCCCAACAGCAGCTAAGGCTTGGGAGCTGAGCATCCTCAGCCTCCAAGAGCAGCAGCAGATTGGGTGCTGAGATCATCCTCCAGCAATAGCAGCAGCAGTAGCAGCACAAACCAGGAACTGACACCTGCCCTCAGTAGCATTAACAGCAGTTGATCAGGAGCTCTGCCCCACCAGGCAGCAGTGCACCCCAGCAGAGCCCCAGCAGTGGGGACCCACACGTTCCAGCAGAGCCCTGGGTGTGGGGACCTACATGCCCAGTAGCGCCTAACTTGACAGACCAATACCAGCCACCAGTTGTCAATCCTCCAGGAGCCAAAGCAGGCAAGAAGTGCCACACACCAAAACAGTCTGGGAAGCAAAGCAACCTTATTTGACACACACTGACCTGCCTACACATCCCAACGTCCTTCACCAGGCTTAGAACTATCACACTGCTAAAATGGGGAGACAAAGAAACAACACCGAAAAAAAAAAAAAGGAGGAATTACAAAAAAAGAACTACATGAAATGGAAGAAAGCAAATTGTCAGATAAAAAATTTAAAGTGATCATTTTAAAGGTGCTCAAATAATTCAGTAACAACTACAAACAATTAAATGAGAATTAAAAAGAGCTCAGTGGAAACTACATCAGCTTAAGAAAAGAAGTAGAAGCTATGAATAAAACTCAAGAGGAAATAAAGAATGACATAGCTGTTATGAAAAATACCTTAGAAGAATTCAATAGTAGATTAGAAGAAGCTGCAGACCAAATCAGTGAGTTAGAAAACATGGTAGGAATAAAAAAACAACAATAACAACAAAACTCCCAAATAGAGCAGCAAATGGGGAAAAAAAAAAAAAAAAAAAAAGCAGGAGGAGGGTTTAAGGAAGCTTTGGGATGATACAAAACATAACAACATTTGCATCATAGGGGTACCAGAAGAAGAAGAATCAGAGAAAGGGGTAGGGAACCTGTTTGAAGAAATAATGACAGAAAACTCGCTCAATTTGGTGAAGGAAAAAATCCCCCAAGTCCAGAAAACACAGAGAGCCCCAAGCAAGATGAACCCCAGAAGACCCACAGCTAGACACATTATAATTAAAATGGCAAACATTAAAGACAAAGAAAGAATGTTAAAGGAAGCAAGAGGGAGGAAGAAAGTTACCTACAAGGGAGCTCCCATTAGATTGTCAGTTGATTCCCCAATAGAAACACTACAGGACAGAAGAGAGTGGCATGAACTATACAAAGTAATGAAAGACAAGGGTCTGAATCCAAGACTACTCTATCCAGAAAGGCTATCATTCAAAACTGAAGGTGAAATAAAGAACTTCACAGACAAAAACAAAACAAAACAAACAAACAAACAAACAAACAAAAACAGCAAAAGGAATTTATCACAACCAAACAAGAATTTCAAGAAATGCTTGAGAGAGAGAGAGAGAGAGAAACTCAGGCATGAAATAACAATGGCAACAAATAAGTGTCTTTCCATAATAATTTAAATGTAAATGGCTTAAATGATCCAATCAAAGGACATAGGGTAGCTGACTGGATAAGAAAACATGACCCATATATATACTGTCTACAAGAGAATATCTGACAACAAAAGACTCACACAGGATAAAAGTGAACAGATGGAAAAAAAATTTTTAGGCAAATGGAAATGAAAAAAAGCTGGTGTAGCAAAGCTTGTATCTGGTAAGATAAACTTCAAAATGAGGGCCATAATAAGAGACAAAGAAGGTCATTGCATAATATTAAAGGAATCAATCTAACAAGAGGATAAAACCCTGGTAAACATATATGCACCAAATACAGGAGCACCAAAATATATTAAAAAAAAACTGGAGGACTTCAAGAAAGAGATTAATAACAATACAAATATACTGGGTGACCTTAACAATCTACTGACACCACTGGACAGATCATCTAGACAAAAAACTTAACAAGGAAATAGAGTCTTTAAATGATAAGTTAGATAAATTGATATTTACAGAACATTTCACCACAAAGCGGCAGAATATACACTCTTCTCAAGTGCACATGGGACATTCTCGAAGATAAACCACATGTTAGAATATCAAGTTTCTATAAGTCCAAGAACATTTAAAACATATCAAGCATCTCAGATCACAATGACATAAAACTAGAAATCAATTATAACAAAAACATTCAAACACAAGGATATTAAATACGATGTCATTAAACAATGAATGGGTTACCAAGAAGATCAAGGAAGAAATTAAAACTTCCTGGAAACTAATGAAAATTAACACATGGCAACACAAAATCTATGGGACACAGAGAAAGCAGTCCTGGGCAGGAACTTCAGAGCATTACAGTCCTACCTCAAGAAACAACAAAAATTTCTAATTGACTGTCTAACCCTACAATTTAAGAACTAGAAAGTAAACAACAAGAAAAACCCAGAGCAAGGAGAAGGAAAGAAATAGTTAAGGTCAGAGCAGAAATAAAAGACATGGAGACTAAAAACAAAATTCAAAAGATCAATGAAACAAAAATTTGATCCTTTGAAAAGATAAAAAGATTGATAGACACTTAGCAAGACTCATTAAGAAACAAAAAGAGAGGACACATATAAACAAAATCAGAAATTAAAGAGAAGTAACTGACACCACAGAAATACAAAGGATCATTAAAACATACTATGAACAATTATATGCCGCAAATTAGACAATCTAGGCAAAATGTACAAATTTCTAGAAACACACAGCCTCCCAAAACTGAACCTGGAAGAGATTGAAAACTTGAATAAACCAATAGCAACTAAGGAAATTGAAGATGTAATCAGGATACTCCCAGAAAACTAAAACCCAGGCCCGGACAGCTTCATGGCGGAATTCTACCAAACATTCAGAGATCTAGCACACATTCTCCTCAAACTATTCAAAAACCTCAAGAAGACAAAAGACTTCCAAAACCATTTTCTAAGGCCAGCATCATTTTGAACTCCAAAACCAAATAGGGACACTACAAAGAAATGAAACTTCAGGCCAAGATCCCTGATAAACACAGATGCCAAAATCCTTAACAAAATATTAGCAAATCGGATCCAGTAATACATCAAAAACGCATTCATCGTGGTCAAGTGGGATTCATCCTAGGGATACAAGGATGGTAAATATTTGCAAATCAATAAATGTGATACACCACATAAACAAAATAAAAGATCAAAACCATATGACCATATCAATAGATGCTGAGAAAGCATTCAACAAAATCCAGGATCCACTTCTGATAAAAACAGACAGCAATGTGGGAATAGAGGAATCATATCTCAACATAATAAAGGCCATATATGAAAAACTTACAGCCAACATCATACACAATGAGCAAAAACTACAAGCATTTTCCTTCAGAACAGGAATAAAACAGTATTTAACATAGTACTGGAAATCTTAGCCACAGCAATTAGACATGAAGAAAACAAAAAAGTAATCCAAATTGGAAAGGAGAAAGTGAAATTATTATTATTTGCAGATGACATAATACTGTATATAGAAAATCCTAAAGACTCCATCAAAAATCTTCTAGATTTAATAAGTAAATTTGTGTAAAACAGCAGAATATATAATTAATGTCAGGAAATTGATGAGGGGGATTCCAAAATGATGGCAGAGTGAATAGTAACTACACAGACCATCTCTCAGGACCAAAGTTGAATTACAACAAAAATAAAAACAAATCATCAGGAAAAAGTGACAGAAAAGCAACTTGGAGGACCACATAACCACGGACACTGACTCAATCTTGGTAGGCTTGTAGAGACACGAGAGAAGGGCTGGGAGCCCATGGTCCACAGTGGCCTTAGCTGGGAGCAGCAGCATTGACTGTGAGTGGTACTGTTGTGTTAAAATCCAAAGCGGGTACACAGCGCAGAGCCAGGACAGAGGATAAAAGAGCAGCAACCACTTACCTTGGGCTCCAGCAGAGGGAGGGCACACTGGACTGGAACTGTGTGAAAACACTCGAGATTTGGAGGGCACTCAGAGCATTTGCTGAGTTGCAGCCATGCAAGACTTTGGTCATCTTACTCCTTCCCAGGGCTCTAGGGAGAGGCTGCGGCCCATCCCTCAGAGATTCAACCCCACCTGGTGGTCATTGAAATGCTAATTGAGGCACATTAACAACCAGCATCTGCCCCACCCTTGGGAAATCCTCTAACACAGAGCACCTGAGGGAGTTTTTCATTCAACTGAGAAGCAAAGGTTCTTCAGGTAACCTCTACTGATAACCTCCAGGCAAAAAGCTAGAGGCTAATTGTACCTTTCCCTGGGCTGGCAACTTAAATCAGGAAAGTAAGACTTGACAGTAGTGTGTAATGTGGGTCCTCCCTGGCTCATCCAAACCCAGGAGAGGGAGCCACAAACAGCAGAATAACAACACCCACAAGGAAAATTTGGCAGGCTTCAAAGCCCACTGTGATAGCCAAAGTGACAAAACACAGAAACAAAACCCCAATGAAAGAACAAGAGACCTCTACCGAAGAAGAGATAAATGAGGTGCAGTAAAGTAAGTTAACAGAACTAGAATTCAGAGCCATGATCTTCGGGAAGCTCAACAGCATGTATAAGGAAATGAGCACCATGAGTAAAAACACAGAAATGTTGAAAATCAAGCAGTTAAAAATTAAAAACCTCCAAGAAGAAATGAAGAATGACATATCAGAAATAAAGAACACATTGGAAGGTCTAAATAGCAGAGTAGAGGAAGCTGAGGATTGGATCAGTGAATTAGAAGATAGGGTAGAAAAAATCAACCAATCAGAAACCAAAAAATTAAAAAACAGGAAGACAGCTTAAAAGAACACTGGGAAAACTGGAAACGTAATAACATTTGCATCATAGGAGTCCCAGAAGAAGAAGAAAATGAGCAAGAGTTAGAAAATATATTTGAAGACATAGTGACAGAAAACTTCCCTAATTTGGTGAAGGAAGAAGGCATTCAAGTTCAAGAAACACAGAGAGCCCCAAGTAAGAAGAACCCAAACAGGCCCACACCAAGACACATAGTAATCAAAATGCCAAAAATTAAAGACAAAGAGAGAATTCTTAAAGCAGCAAGAGATAAGCAATAGGTTACCTACAAAGGAAACCCCATAAGGCTCTCAGCTGACTTCTCAATACAAACACTACAGGCCAGAAGGGAATGGCATGAGGTAATCAAGGTCATGAAAATCAAGGATCTGAATCCAAAACTACTCTATCCAGCAAGGCTATCATTCAAAATAGAAGGTCAAATAAAGAGCTTCCCAGACAAAACAAACGACTAAGGGAATATATTAGCACCAACCCAGCACTGCAAGAAATGTTAAAAGGACTGCTGTAATTAGCAGGATAAATAGAAAGAAAAATATAACCACACTAAACAAAAATGGCAATAAATAAATACATATCAATACTCACCTTAAATGTAAATGGACTGAATGCTCTGATAAAAAGACACAGAGTAGCTGATTGGATAAGAAAGCATGACTCATCTATATGTTGTTTACAAGAGACTCACTTCACAACAAAAGACTCACATAGATTGAAAGTGAAGGGATGGAAAAAAATCTTCCAAGGAAACAGAAAGGAAAAAAAAAAAAGCTTGGGCAGCAATACTCATATCTGATAAAGATGATTTCAAAATGAAGGCCATAACTGGAAACAAAGAAGGCCACTACATAATATGGAAAGGATCTATCCAACAGAAAATTATCAAGGAAACACAGACTCTAAATGAAGCACTAGACCAAATGGATTTAATATATATTGACAGAGAATTACACCCCAAAACTGCAGAATTCACATTCTTCTCAAGTGCACAGGGGACACTCTCAAAGATAGACCACATGTTCGGATGCAAACTAAGTCTCTACAAGTCCAAGAAGACTAAAATCATATCCAGCATCTTCTCAGATCATAATGGCATGAAACTAAAAATCAATTGCAACAAGAACATGCAAAGACATTTGAACACATAGAAGCTAAATAGCATGTTATTAAACAATGAATGGGTGAATGAGGAGATCAAGGAAGAATTAAAAACTTCCTGGAATCCAATGAAAATGAACACACAACAACACAAAACCTATGCGATACAGGAAAAGCAGTTCTGAGAGGAAAGTTCATAGCACTACAGGCCTACCTCAAGAAGCAAGAAATATCTCTAATAGACTATGTAACCTCACAACTTAAAGAACTAGAAATCAAACAAAAAGAAATCCCTCGAGCAAGTAGAAGGAAGGAAATAGTAAAGATCAGAGCAGAAATAAATGACATAGAGACAAAAATAAAAAAATAAAAAATTCAAAGAATCAATAAAACAAAGAGCTTGTTGTTCAAAAAAAGATAAACAAGATTGATTGACCCTTAGCTAGACTCACCAAGAAACAAAGAGAGAGAACCCAAAT
Source organism: Molossus molossus (assembly GCF_014108415.1). Taxonomy (NCBI): domain Eukaryota; kingdom Metazoa; phylum Chordata; class Mammalia; order Chiroptera; family Molossidae; genus Molossus; species Molossus molossus. The sequence goes on along the minus strand of NW_023425355.1, from coordinate 25,660,590 downwards.
ACACAAAATTAGAAATGAAAGAGAAGTAACAACTGATACTACAGAAACACAGAAGATCGTTAACAACTACGATGAAAAAGTATATGGAAACAAATTTGACAATCTAAGCCAAATGCACAAATTTCTAGAAACACACAGTCTCCCAAAACTAGACCAGGAAGAGATAGAAAACTTGAACAGACCAATAACAACAGAAGAAATTGAAGATTTAATTAAGACTTTCCCAGCAAACAAAAGCCCAGGCCCAGATGGCTTAACCGGGAGTTATACGGAACATTCAAAAAAGTACTAACATCCATTCTCCTCAAACTATTTCAAAAAACTCAAGAATAAGGAAGACTTCCAAACTCGTTTTATAAGGCCAGCAGAATTCTAATTCCAAAACCAGAAAAAGACATTACAAAGAAAGGAATCTACAGGCCAATATCCCTGATGAATATAGATGCCAAAATCCTGAACAAAAGACTAACAAATCGGATTCAATAACACATCAAAAAAATTATTCACCATGACCAAGTGGGATTCATCCCAGGAATGCAAGGCTGGTACAATATTTGCAAATCAATAAATGTGATACACCACATAAACACAAGGAAGAATAAAAACCACATGATCATGTCAATAAATGCTGAAAAAGCATTCAACAAAATCCAGCATCCATTTCTGATAAAAACGCTCAGCAGTGTGGGAATAGAGGGATCATATCTAGACATAATAAAGGCCATATATGAAAGACCTACAGCCAAATTATAGTCAATAGGAAAAAAAAAAATAAAAGCATTTTCCTTAAGGACAGGAACAAGTCAGGGATGCCCACTTTTGCCACTCTTATTTAACATAGTACTGGAAGTCTTAGCCAAAGCAATCAGATAGGAAAAAAAAAAAAAAAAAAAAGTAAAAGGGATCCAAATTGGAAAGGAGTACGTGAAATTGTCATTATTCGCAGATGACATGATACTATAGGTAGAAAACCCCAAAGAATCCATCAAAAATTTACTAGACTTAATAAATGAATTTGGCAAAGTAGCAGGATAAAAAATTAACATCAAGAAATCAATGGCATTGTTATACACCAATGATGAACTCACGGAAAGAGAAACTAGGAAAACAATTTCATTTACCATTGCGGCAAAAAAAAATTAAGATACCTAAGAATAAATCTAACCAGAGAAATAAAGGACGTATTCACAGAAAACTACAGGTCATTGAAAAAAGAAATAGAGGAATATATAAAAAAGTGGAAGCAAATACCTTGTTCATGGATTGGAAGAATTAATATCATTAAAATGTCCATACTACCAAAAGCAATCAATAAATTCAACCCTATCCCCATCAAAATGCCAACAACATTCTGTGCAGAACTAGAAAATACACTTCAGTAGTTTATATGGAACCAAAAATACCTCGAATAACCACAGCAATCTTAAAAAAGAAGAATAAAGTAGGAGGGATCACATTACAGATTTCAGTTTATACTACAAAGCCACTGTAATCAAAACAGGCTGGTACTGGCACAAGAACAGGCATATAAACCAGTGAAACAGAACAGAGAACCCAGAAATGGACCCAAGGCAATATGCTCAATTAATATTTGACAAAAGTGGCAAGATCATGTAGTGGAGTTAAGACTGCCTCTTTAATAAATGGTGTTGGGAAAATTGGACAGCTACATGAAAAAAAATGAAACTAGATCATCAACTTACATCCTACACAAGAATAAACTCAAAATGGATAAAAGACTTAAATGTGACTCATGAATCCATAAAAATCCTAGAAGAACCTGTAGGCAACAAAATTTCAGATATCATATGTAGCAGAATTTTCACTGACCCATCACCTAAGGCAACAGAAACAAAGGAGAAAATGAACACGTGGGACTACTTCAAACTCAAAACTTCTGTACAGCAAAAGTTACAATCATCAAAATGGAAAGGCTACCCACTGTATGGGAGAACATAATTGCCAATGATATATGAGATAAGGGGTTAATTTCCAATATATATAGAGTGCTCATACAACTCAAAGAATCCAATTAAAAAATGGGCAGAGGAACTAAATAGACACCTCTCCAAACAGGACATACAAATGGCTAAGAGACATGTGAAGAAAGGCTCAACATCACTAATCATCAGAGAAATGCAAATTAAAACAACAATGAGTTATCACCTCACACCTGTCAGAGTGCCCACCATCAACAAATCATCAAACAACAAGGGTGTGGATAAAAGGGGACTCTAGTGCACTGCTGGTGGGAATGAAGACTGGTGCAGCCACTAGGGAAAACAACATGGTGTTTCCTCAAAAAATTAAAATTGGAACCTCCTTTTGACCCAGTGATCCCACTTCTAGGAATATACCCTAAGAAGCCTGAAACACCAATCAGAAGGAATGTATGTACCCCCATGATTGTAGCAGCACTATTTACAATAGCTAAGATCTGGAAACAGCCCAAATGTCCTTCAGTAGACGAATGGATAAAAAAGCTATGGCACATATACACAATGGAGTACTATGCAGCTGTAAGAAAAAAAGATCTCTTATTCTTTTAGACGACATGGAGGGTCCTGGAAAGTATTATCCTAAGCCAAACAAGCCAAAAAGAGAAAGACAAGTATCATATAATCTCACTTTTTTGTGGAATATAATGAACATAACAGTCTGAGGAATGGGGTAGTCCCAGAGATGTGGAAGTGGGGTACAGACTGACTATCCCCAGAAGAGGGTGTGAGGTGGAGAGATGAACCACAGAACTTATATGCTTGTATGCATGAACAATGGACATGGACAACAAAGCTGCGGAAAGGACGGGAGGCAGGATGGTGGAATCAGTGGGGGGAAAAGGAGAAACATCTGTAACAAAAATAAATAAATTAATTAAAAATATAGAGAGGGAAGGAAGGAAGGAAGGAAGGAAGGAAGGAAGGAAGGAAGGAAGGAAGGAAGGAAGGAAGGAAGGAAGGAAGGAAGGGAGAACATTGTCTCACCTACAGTCTTGGATGTGCAGTGTCCTCAGCCCCATTTCCAGTCCAGGTGACAGATACTTATCTCAGGCAGTTTTCTGGGTTTGTGGTGGCTCTGAGGTCTTCTCTGGAGTTGCAGGTTCGAATGGACCTCACAAGAGACCAAGGGAAAACCGTACCAGAAGCCTAAACTTTTTGGCCCTTTCTAGAAGGTGGTGAGGTGAGGACACTTTTCTCAACGATTGGCATGCAGAGAATATGTAAAAGCACAAACCTGGCTGAGCTGCCCCCCTGAGACATGTCGTGGGGAGAATGAGGACGGGGATCGGAATAGGAGCAAATAGATAATCAACAATGTGAGCCTGATCCTTTATAAAACAGTTTTTCAGTAACACCCAATACCTTCATTTCATGAATAAACGATGTTATAAATTTTAAAAAAAAGAAAGAAATTGATGACAATCTTATACACCAACAATGAACTCATAGAAAGAGAAACTAAAAAGCAATCCCATTTACCATTGTGGCAACAAAAATTAAGATACTTAAGAATAAACTTAACCAAAGAAGTAAAGGACCTATTTCCAGAAAAATACAGGTCATTGAAAAAAGAAATATAGGAAGATATAAAAAAGTGAATGTATACACCTTGTCCATGGATTGGAAGAATTAACATCATTAAAATGTCCATACTACCCAAAGCAATCTATAGATTCAATGCAATCCTCATTAAAATACCAACAACTGTTAAGCTGGTGTGTCTCAGTTGCTGAGCACCGACCCATGCAATAATAGGTCGCTGGTTCGATTCCTGGTCAGTACACATGGCCAGGCTGTGGGCCCAATCCCCAGTGGGAGGCATGCAGAAGGTGGCCAAACGATGTTCTCTCTCATCTATGTTTCTATATCTCTCTCCCTCTCACTTCCTCTCTCTGTAAAATCAATAAAGAAAAAAGAAAAATTTAAAAAAGAATACCAACGACATATTTCACAGAACTAAAACAAATACTCCAAAAGTGTATATGAATCCAAAAAAGACCTTGAATGGCTACAGCAATCTTGAAAATGAACAACAAAGTAGGATGGATCACAATATTGGATATCAAGTGATACTACAAAGCCATAGTAATCAAAATACCCTGATATTGGCACAAGAACAGGAATATAGAGCAAACGAACAGAACAGAGAACCCAGAAACTGACCTAAGTCATTATGCTCAATTAATATTTGATGAAGGTGGCCTACGAGCATATAGTGGAGTAAAGACAGCCTCTTCAATAAATGGTGTTGGGATAATTGGACAGCTACATTAAAAAAATTGAAGCTAGACCACCACCTTACACCATATACAAGAATAAACTCAAAATGGATAAAAGACTAAAATGTGACTTGGAATTTATAAAAATCCTAGAAGAAAATGTAGGCAATATATTTCAGACATCACATGCAGCAGAATTTTCACTGATACAACGCCTAAGGCAAGGGAGACAAACAAAAAATGAACACATGGGATTACATCAAACTAAAGAGCTTCTGCACAGCAAAAGAAACAATGATCAAAATGGAAAGCGAACCCACTATATGGGAGAGCATAATTGTCAATAATACTTCAGATAAGGGACTAATTTTCAAAATATTGAAGATGAACCCAATTAAGAAATGGGCAGAGGACCTAAATAGACACCTCTTCAAACAGGACATACAAATGGCCTAGAGACATATAAAAAAATGCTCTGCGTCACTAATCATGAAAGAGATGCAAATTAAAATGACTATAAGGTATCACTTCACACCTGCCAGAATGACTGTTATCAACAAATCATCAAACAACAGGTGCTGGTGAGGGTGTAGAGAAAAGGGAACTCTAATACACTGCTGGTGGGAATGCAGCCACTATGGAAAACAATATGGTGTTTTCTCAAAAAATTCAAAATTGAACTGCCATTTGACCCAGTGATCCAAATCAGAAAGAATATATGTATCCCTATCTTCATAGAAGCATTGATTACAATTGATAAGATCTGGAAATACCCCAAGTGTCCATCGATATATGAGTGGATAAAAAAGCTATAATGTATATACATAATGGAATACTATGCAGCTGTAAAATATACAACATATATTCTATATATTTATATTTGTAATATATAAAAATATATAATATTTCAATATATATTGATCAATTGTAAAATCAATTATATTTGTTTACATGAGCAATGAACTATGTAAAAATAAAATTATAATCGTTTTACTTCCAATGACAAAAATTAGGAATAAGTTAAACAATAGAAGTGTAAGAAGTATACACTTAAAACTCAAAAACATTTTTGAGTTATTTAAAGACATAAATAAATCTAAATACATCCCATGTTTATGAATAAAAACATTTAAGTTGTGAAGATGACAATACTCCAAAATTGATATACAGAGTTATTATAATCTCTTTCAAAATCTAAGCTGCCTTTTATTCAGAAATTCACTAAGTGATCCTGAAATTCTTAAAACTATTCAATGGACACAGAGTAGCCAAAACAATCATGTGAAAGGATATGGTTGGTGAAATTACAGTCTGATTTTATGACTTACTACATTGTTACAATAATGAAGACTAAGTGGTACTGGATATAAGTAGGCATATGTTCCATGTAATTGAATTGAGAGTCCAGAAATAAACCTTTATGTTTACAGTAAATTTTTTTATAAGGGTGCCAAGAAAATTTAATAGAGAAAAAATAATCTTTTCAACAAATGGTGTTGGGACAACTGGATATCCACACACTGAAGAATGACATTAGATTAATTAATTAATTAATTTTTGTTAATGCTCACCCAAGGATATTTATTTTCATTGATTTTTAGATAGAGTGAAAAGGAGGAAGGGAAGGGGGAGAGAGAGAAACATCAGTGTGAGAGAGACACATTGATTGGTTGCCTCCTGCATACAACTAGCCTGGGGTCAAGGATTAAACCTGCAACCCAGGTACTGCTCTTGACTGGGAATTGAATCCAAGACCCTTTGACACTCTAACTACTGAGCCACACTGGCCAGAGCATGGAGTTGGATCACTTTATAAACAAAAATTAACTGAAAATGGATGATAGACCTAAATGTAAGAATAAAAACTAAAACTCTTAGAAGAAAATATTAAAGGAAATCTTTATGACCTTGGAGTAGGCAATAGTTTATTAAATATAATAGCATAAGCATAAGTGACAAATGAAAAAAAAAACCATAAATTAGACTTATTCAAAATTGAAAATATCTGTGTTTTAAAAGACCTCATCAAAAAAATGGAGACAACTCACATAATGAGAGAAATTATTGTCAAATTTAATCTGATAAGGAACATATATCCAGAATACATAAAGAACTCTTACAACTCGATAAAAATGTAACCATATTAAAATAATAGACATTTCTCCAAGGAAGATATATGAGGAGTCAACCGGCACATGTAAAGATGCCTCAATATCATTAGTCAAAGAAAACACATTATTAAACCCACATTAAAATACCACTTCACATCCACTAAAAGAAAAAGAAAAATAATAAGTAATATTGGTAAAATTGTAGAGAAACTGGAACCCTCATGCATTGTCGGTAGGAATTTAAAATGGTATAAAATTAGTGAAAAACATTTGGATGGTTCTATGAAAAGATAAACTGATTTACTAAATGACCTAGCGATATTGATCTTCTGTATATTAACTATGCATCCAGACAAAATCTTTCACTGTATCCATAGCAGCATTACTCTTAATATCCAAAAGGCAGAAACAACACAAATATCTATCATTGATAAGTGAATATACAAAAGGATGACATATTCATACAATGGAATACTAGTTGGCAATAAAAAATAAAATTCTGACACATGCCACAATATAGATAAACCTCATAAACATTATGCTTAGTGAGAGAAGTCAAAAACAAAAGTAAAATTGGAAAATCCAGTTTAAATATAATGCCCGGAATAAGCAAATGCAGAGAGATAGGAAGTAAATTACAGGCATACCTCATTTTACTGAGTTTCACAGATACTGTGAATTTTGCACATTGAAGGTTTGTGGCAGCTATGTGATGAGTAAGCCGATTGACACCATTTGTTTTCAAAAGCATTTGCTGTTTGTGTCTGTGTCACATTTTGATAATTTTAACAATATATCAAACGTTTTCATTATTATTATATTTGTCATGGTGATCTCTGATCAGTGATCTGTGATGTTACAAATGTAATTGTTGGTGAGGGCGGGGGTGGTGGTGCATCACAAATTGCAACCATATAAGAAGGCAAACTTAATTAGTAAATGTTGTGTGCATTCTCACTGCTCCACCAACTGGAAGTTGCCCTGTATCTCTCCCTCTCCTCTGACCTCCCTATTTTCTGAGACACAACAATATTGAAATTAGGCCAATTAATAACTCTACAATGGTCTCTAAGTGTTCAAATGAAAGTAAGAATTTCATGTCCCTCATTGTAAATCAAAAGCTAAAATACCTAAGCTTAGTTGAAGAAGGCATTTTGAAAGCCAAGATCGTCTGAAAACTAGGCCTTTTGCTCCAGTTTGCCAAGTTGTAAATGCAGAGGAAATGTTCTTGAAGGAAATTAAAAGTGCTACTCCAGTGAACACACAAATAATGAATCAAAACAACCTTATTACTGGATAGATAAAACCAGACGTAACATTCCCTTAAACCAAAGCCTAATCCAGAGTAAACTCCCAACTCTCTTGAATTTTATAAAGACTGAGAAAGACAAGTAAGCTTCAGAAGAGAAGTTTGAAGCTAGCAGAGGGTGGAACACAAGGTTTAAGGAAAGAAACTGTTACCATAATATATAAGTGCAAGGTAAAGTAGCAAATGCTGATATACAAGTCACAGAATATTATTTAGAAAATCTAGCTAAAATATTGGAGGTGACTGCACTAGACTATAGATTATCAATGTAGATGAAACAGCCTTATATTAAAAGAAGATGCCATCTAGCACTTTTATAGCTAGAGAAAAGAAGTCTATGCCTGGCTTCAAAGCTTCAACGTACCAAGGGAATGGGAGTGGAGGGGACTGAACAAAAGAAGGTGAAGAGATTAACCAAATAACATGATGCATAGCCCATGACCACAGATAACAGTTTGGCGAAGGGCAGGGTTAGGGGAGGCAGGGGCTGGATGGAGGTGGACAAAGTGGGGAGGGGGAAATGGTGACATCTGTAATAGTGTCAACAATAAAAAAAAAAGTACAATCTGACTCTCTTGTTAGGGACTAATGCAGCTGGTGACTACTTTAAGTTTAAGCTAAAGCTTATTTACCATTCTGAGAATTCTAGGACTCTTAATAATGATGTTAAATCTACTCTACCTGTGTTCTATAAATAGAATAACAAAGTTTGGATGACAGCACATCTCCATATAGCATAATGGCTGAATATTTTAAGTCCACTGTTGAGACCTACTGCTCAGGAAAAAAAGATTCCTTTCAATTTCTCATTGACAATGTATCTGGTCACCCAAGCACTCTGATGTGTATGTACAAGATTAATGTTGTTTTTATGCCTCCTAGTACAACATTGCATTCTGTAGCCCATAGACCAAAGAGTTAATTTAACTTTCAAGTCTTCTTATTTAAGAAATACAAGTGGTATTTTAATGTGGGTTAATATGTGTTTTCTTTGACTAATGATATCGAGGCATCTTTACCCGTGCTGGTTGGCTACTATAGACAGTGATTCCTTTAATGAATCTGGGCAAAGTAAAGTTGAAAATATTCTGGAAAGAATTCACCATTGTAGATACAATTAAGAATATTAGTGATTCATGGGAACGGGTCAAAATATCAACATTAACAGGAGTTTGGGAGAAGTAGATTCCAACCCTCATGGATGACTTCAAGGGTATTTGAGACTTCAGTGGGGGAAGTAACTGTAGACAGGGTAGAAAAAGCAAGATAACTAGAACTAGAAACGGAGCCTGGAGATGTAACTGAATTGCTGCAACATTATTATAAAACTTTAAGGAATGAGGATTTCCTTCTTATGGATGAACACAGAAAATGGTTTCTT